>NC_135479.1:46413097-46749153 GCF_052094955.1 Ictidomys tridecemlineatus | reverse complement strand
TCAAACCAGCTCACTGAGGCTTCAACAATGGGGAGTTGGAAGCTCTTGAGGTGAAGGAAAGGAAGTGAAATTTATAGGAAGAGGTGATAATAACTAAATACATTAATTGAGTATTTACTAAGTGCTAGGCACACTGCTGAGTGGTTCCTGTGCCTTATCTTGTTTCATCTTCCACAACCCTTTCAGGGGTGATGTGATTGTTATCCCCTCTTCTATTTATAAATGAGAGGCTGATGCTCAGAAAGCTGAAATAACTCACCAGGGTCACGTATAGCTGCCCAGCCCTAGGCAGGTTTTGGAACGTGATGGCTGACTCTAAAGTCCAGGGGATTTATCACCACATGATACTGCTTCTGTAAGGTTCTAGTTCCACATTGAAGCACCCAAATTTCCTTCCTTCTGGCCCTATGTTATGTCTTTCATTAAGTGGAGGGATTTTTAGGGGGAAGGGAGAAAATATTTGAAATATGTGTTTATTTAGATCCAGGTACTAAACTAATAATGATTTCCATTTATAGAAAACATACCTGACTAGAATTGCTGGAGAAAGGCTTGCCCTTGACTTCTGCAGCCAAAACCGGACATCTCAGTTCCAGATAGAGGACCAAGGAGGGCTGCTTTGGAAGCCAAACTAGTCAACTGTAGCAAATGTCCTCATCATTACATAAGCATTTAAAAACTTCTATAAATTATATTTTACAATTTTAAGAGATTTTTCTCTTAACAAATGATGGTACCTCTGACTGGAACAGAGGGCCATGCACAGACTCACGTACTCCTCCACAACCAGCAGGAAGGATGATGCTTATTTTGTTTTTTAATTGCTGCTTGGAGTGTGCAGTTGGAGAGGGTGGCTGCCAGATTTGCTCACTCAGTGTTTGGAAATTTTTGCTTAAGCCCATACGATTCTTTCTTTGTTTATTTTATTTTTCTGAGGTATGGGGGATTGAACCCAGGACCTCATGCTTGCTAGGCAAGCACCTTACCACTGAGCTACAGCCTCAGTCCCTGAGAATGGGACAGTTGGACACAGAGAGACTCCAAGGACAGGCACCCACAGAGGAAGGGCTATGTGAGGACACAGTGAGAAGGTGGCCATCAGCAAGCCAAGGAGGGAGGTCTCAGGAGACACCTAACTTGATGACACGTTGACCCTGCACTTCCGGCCTGCAGAACTATGAGGGTGTAAGTGTCTGTTGTTTAAGGGGCCAGGGCCTGGGGCTGGGGATGTGGCTCAAGTGGTAGCATGCTCGCCTGGCATGCGTGCGGCCCGGATTCGATCCTCAGCACCACATACAAACAATGATGTTGGGTCCACCGAAAACTAACTAACTAACTGAATAAATAAATAGATATTTTAAAAAAGGGGGCCAGGGCCTGAGGAATTTTGTTAGAGAAGCCTGATTGATAAACTATTGATGCACTACTCTAGCAGCGAGCCCCAGGTGGGAGAGCTCAGCTATCTCTGCAGCAGTCCACCCCCTTGCTCCATTCCTCTCCATCCTCTGCCTAGGAAGGACAAGCAAAGTCCCAGCCAGCCCCTGCATCTAGCTCAACATGTAGGACTTTCAGGTATGTTGGAAGAGTCAATGGCCTTTAAACCCAGGCTCCTGGCTTCTTCAACTATATAATTCTCTCAAAAACTTAGGAGGCTTCCAGTCACTTTGCTTCTAGTCAATTATGCTAGTGTCATGAGGGGGCAAAATTGCAACGTATGTAGTTGAGGGAGACAAATAAAGAATGTCCACATGCTTCTGCCCCTGTTCAATGCTTTATTTACTCAAATTACTCAATACAATTTCACTCTATAGGTTCTTTATCAAGGAAACAATCCTTAATGCTAGGCACTGCAATAGACAAAAATCAATTCACAGCAAACAATTCTAGATTAATTGATTCACAGCAAACAATTCTAGATTAATTTTAAGCAGTGCAAACACACTTCATCATGACAGGCTAATGACAGACATTCCCTCTGCATGCTACGTTCAAAAGTCTTAAGCGATGCACACTCACTCAGACCGCGGTGATCAGGTCGGGAACCAAGGTAGGCTTTTCCTGGTGTGGAGTGGACGACCAGTTGAGGAGAGGGTCTTATGGAGAAGTTGTGGCTCTCATCAGGGTCCAGACAAGGTGGTAGAGTTTGAGAGTGGTGAGGATCACACAGAGGATCAGGGAAACGATGATAAGTGATGGGATGTCAGGTCCTCATCAGGCTCTCTAGCTCGAGTGCATCCTTGTTTTGGCTGCCTGAATCTCTGATCATTTGCTAAATTTATACTCAATTTGGGGGCTTTTGACTCCCCTTTCAATCCTTATCAGCTATCATGGGATTTCTCCATGACATCATTTACCATGGGGTCAGAAACATCTGGTCTGTTGGTCTCTACCCTGATCTTCTGGACTTTTCCTCTGATCAGGAGAGGACAGCCTGCCAGGGGCTTCACTCTGTGTATCAGGGTGAGGAGAAGTGACTTGTCTGAGGGCCATATTGGAGGCTCTGTTAGATGTGCCTAATGAGGCTGGAGTTTTCAAAGAGTTTTTTATGTGGAGTTGCTGAGGCTCAGGCCTAAGGCCATCCTCACAGCTAGTAACTGCCCCTACCTGGTGTGTTTTGTTTTCCCCAGAATCAGAATTCTGGACCCTGCCTTATTTTGGTTTGCTTCCTCAGGCCTTCTTTCTCAACTTCATGGTGGCTAGCTTGAGGCTATTAGGCTTGATAGAAAGGTAGAATCCAAGAATTGATTTTTGCCTCAGGCCTAATTCTCTGTGTTTACTAGAGAAGGAAAAATTTATTGGGTCTTCATCGCTCAAAATCTGTTAAAATTCAGACATTGAACAGTATCTGAGAATTTATTGAATGAAACCCCTGAGATTTGGGGATTGTTACAGAAGTTAGTAGATCCCCAATAATACAGGGATTAATTTTATCTGGGGAGGTAGAAAGAGCCCAAACCGGAGAGTTTCATAGGAGTTACCTTTTTTTCCCCATTGCTGCAGACCCTTGGTTTCTGATTCTTTCTTTTTCATTTGCTTTCTTCTTGGGAACTGATCAGTTCTTTATTGAGCTCATCTTTTTCTTGCAATATCTTGCTGATTGCAGTCAACAGACATGGCATGGCACTGGTTTTCATCCTCTTCCCCCAGAGACTGTATGACTTCCAGGATATCCCAGGCAACAGTTTTTACCAAATGTGTTATCTGAGGCTACCAGAGATCTCTGGTTATCTATTTGCTGTATCTCTTTTCTTTGTCTAGCTTCCTATTTTCATTTTTTAAAAATGGAAGTACCTCTCTTCAAGAAGAAAATTCTTGTTATCAATCAGAGAATGCTAACTGCTGAAACAAATAGCTACCAAATCTCGGTGAATATAACAACTGATACAAATACAAGTTTGTTCTTCCTCATGTCAACTGCACAATGTTGATTGACTCAGGGTGGAAGTGGGAGAAGCAAGAGCTCTGCTCCATGCTGTCACTCAGGGATTCAGGCTCTTCCCATTGCTCCACTTGAGTATCTCTTAGAACACTGGATCCCTTTGTGAATTCTGATATCTGGTTGCAGGTGAGGAAAGAGCGATCACAAAGAAGCTCATTAGAGGGGCTGGGGCTGGGGCTCAGTGGTAGGGCACTTGCCTTACACCTAGGAGGCACTGGGTTCGATCCTTAGCACCACATAAAAAATAAATGAATAAGTAAAGATATTGTGTCCATCTGTAGCTTTAAAAAGAAGCTCATTACATTTAGGGCAAGCCTGAAATGGCCTATCCATTGGCAAGAGTTATTTTCCTGGCCCCACTTGGAAATTCAGTTTACTCATCTCCCAGGAAGGAAATGAGACACACATAGCAGTGTGTGGATGCATTCCCTGCGTACTCCTGGGTACCCCTGCGGTCTCCCATGCTACAAGTGTTGTGGACACAGAAGTAGGTCACTCAATACTCCCTTTAATGAAGCAATTGTTGCCCCAGCTGTAAGAAGGGCTGTATACTGACAGCTTTCAACTCTTAGCCTTTTCAAGAATCATCTCAGGTGCAAAGAGCCACCTCGCCCAAGGTCAAGTCCCTCCTGGGGTAGTCCACATTCAATGACTTATTACAACTGTCCCCCTCTTTCCCACAGGTGTTAATCCCAGAGACACTTCCCAAGAGACATCCTGCACACTAAACTCCATCTCAGAGGCAGCTTCCTGGGAGAACCTATCCTTCAGCAATGGCTACATTCATAAGAACTTCTGTTAAGTTTCTTTTCTAGTATTGTACTTGTTTGCTGTTCTCTGCTGTGGTCCCAGCATCTGCAAATGGTGCTTGATGCATAGTATGTGTTCCCTAACATACATTTTCAATGAATGTCTATTTAAGTATAGTTGCATACTTGCCATTCTCCTTTGCCAGTTTATAACTTCCTCAAGGACAAAGCCTATATGGTCATCCTGCCTTGTCACTAACTCCTAGCTGAATGCCTGACAATCATTTTCTCTCTCTCTCTCTCTCTCTCTCTCTCTCTCTCTCTCTCTCTCTCTCTCTCTCTCTCTCTCCCTCTCCTCCCTTATTGGTGAATACATAAATAGTTTGAGAATAGTAGGAAAGAGCTTTTGAGACTAGGGGTCAGTCCTGAATTTATATGTAGGAAAGAAAGACTTGAAAAGAACACTGGTGGTGGGGGATATGGGTATTTATTGATTTTTCTTGAGCTGATAGTTGCTAGATGGGTGTTCTTTTTACCTACAGTGTTCTTATTTGGGGCTGATACTGGAGATTACTAGGGAGTAAAACCTGTTCCAGGAGCCCTTGATTGTGTCACTACCTCCAGTTGGAGGAGTTCCACCAGGCAGGGAAGGATGGATGCCTGGGTGGTGGGTAAGAGGAAAAGCCAACTCAACACATCCATTTCCTGAGCACTGCCTTCTGGCCCATCAGGGAGGACTAAAGATGAGGTGTCCTTGAGGAGAATAGCTTCTGGGGCCCATTCCTTAAGACACTCACAGGGAAACTGGGAATATAAGATAAATTTGTCATGAAAAATTGAACACCACTGGGAGAGTAAGGGAGACAATATACATAGATATAATACAGGTACTCTTGGAGGTGGCCTCTGAGGCCAAGAAGGAACTCAGCAGAATGCCTCTGCTCTGAAATAGAGCTATTTGTTATCCATTGGTTTTCAACACCATGGACATACAGAGATGGATGTCAAGAGAAAAAATGGGATAAATAAAGGTTTTAGATGGAGTTGAAATAAGTAGAATAGGTGATGGATGAGGGAAGGAGTAGAAAACCAAATTGTGAGAAAATCAATCAGTGAGAATTTCTAGAAAGTGGGAGAGAGGAAAGAGAGTGCATGGGAGAGACCTTCCTCAGGCCTCAGAACAGATCCTCCCCATGCTGTCAGACCAGGACTGTTCCTCACATACCCTCCCCAGCCTTGTTTGGGGCTCAAGAAGTGAAAGTATGGTCCCTGTGCCAGTCCTAGGGCCCAGGAGACTTCCCCCTCCTCCTCACAGCCCTGACAGTCTCCAGGGAGATCTGGATCCTGTCCTACATTTACTGCGCCATAATCTGGAGATAAAACCAACAATCTCTTATTCTGGACAGGATTAAAGAAAACCAATGTGGGATGGAAAAGACCCCTGGGCCCCTATGGACAAGTAAGGAAGGGAGTATCAAGAACTCAAGCTGGCTGTGGCTACTGAGTAGGAGCTGCATCTTTGTGGGAGATTCAGTTAGCCTGCAGTGACCCTGCAGGAGGAAGCTGAGGGTGTTAGTACCCTGAACTCTCTCCTCTTCTGCCACATGTCTAATGCTGATCCTTCCAGTAGCTTGTATGGTTTTCCACATCAATTCTGCCATTCTCTGATTCTCCAATATCAACTGGGCAATTCAATTCTGATACCAACTCTGAAGTAGCACAGATCTCACACACACACACACACACACACACACACACACACACACATACACACATACACCCTTTAAAGTCTTAATCCTACAAGCCTGCCCCTATTTCAGATGTCAGTATGAGTTCCGGGTCCCAGGGCTTCCACTCTTCTGTCCAACTTGGCAACCAATCCAGGAGGTCCCCTAAACCTTGCTTAGGTTCAATAATCCACTAAAATGATTTACAGAACTCAGAAAAATACTTTGTTTTTCAGTTTATGATAAAGGATTAAAACCCAGGAACAATCAAATGGAAGAAAAAGGCTGGGGAGGCACTGTGGGCTATAGGAACTATGGGGGCCTGGTACAGAAACTTCCATGGCTTCCATGCTTCCCCTGGACAGGTCATCTTCCCAGCTCCTAGATCTCATTTATAACCCAGTCTCCAGCTCCACTCCCCTTGGTGGAGGTCAGAACAGGGCTGAAGGTTCCCACCTTTTAATGACATGTTTGGTCTGTTCTGATGATCAATCTTTATCCAAAAGCCACATGGAGGCCCCAGCATGAGAGTCACCTCATTAGCATAAACTCCAGTGAGGTAAAATGGACTCATTATGAATAACAAAACATTTCTTATCACTCAGGAAATTCCAAGGGCCACAGGAGAT
Source organism: Ictidomys tridecemlineatus (assembly GCF_052094955.1). NCBI lineage: Eukaryota > Metazoa > Chordata > Mammalia > Rodentia > Sciuridae > Ictidomys > Ictidomys tridecemlineatus. The sequence goes on along the minus strand of NC_135479.1, from coordinate 46,742,609 downwards.
TCCTGCCAGCAACCTGGGGACAAAGACCCAATTTAGTTTTTTATTATCCACACAGAGGGAACCCAGTAGAACCCAAAGGTGAGTCAACCAGGCTGACTGTCCATGGAGTCTCCTCCCAAGGCACAGGGCAGGGTGGAGAAGGGCTGAGAGTAGGTCAGGAGTGGCAGAGTAGAGGACACCCAGTCCATTCTGTACCACATACATCTGCTGTCCCAGGGATCTGACACCTCAGTCTTCCCACAGGCCAGGGTAGAGAGGAGAAAATTCACAGACCTGGTACATTAGTGGGGGCAGTGGACCCCTTGCCTGGTCCAAACTTTGCAGGGTCAAAAAATAGGTTGAGGCAGGGGCCTGAGTCACCTCCTTCCCCCTACAGCCCCTCTTATCCTGGCTGAGAGATGGAGCAGAGCCTTTTCCTTGGCTGGATGCCCATGGCCTCTTTCCCTCTTGGTTCTCACCCCCAACATTGCAGCCCCCATCCCCTCAGTTCCTGGCTGGGCTGCGGCCACTGCCTTATAACTATTCCTCCTAAGGCCAGCCTCTCAGGCCAGCAGGGGTACCCCACAGCCCCAGCCTAGACTGTCATCTAAAGCCTGTCCTCCCATCTTCTCATTTCCCATTGTGCTCAATTCTGGTGCTCCAGATAAATCCAGCTCCCACCACATCCACATTCTGTGATGCTTCCTTCCCACTGAGACTTTGCTGACTACTTACCCTCCTCAGGAACACTTCCCCCATCTCACCTGCCTGCTCCTCCAGGAAACCCTTTCTACCTCTCAACCTCTACTAGGCCCCAGCCCTTTAGATGCTCTCAGCTTTCCATCTGCGAAGCTTTAACAGTGACCTTGCCTTTGTTTCCATTTCTTTTAATGTATTCTCCCAGCATTTGTCTGTGGGGTCCTCGCTATGCCAGGCACTCAACAGAGAGCAGAGAGGCCCTTGTCCTCCCCTCGTGGGGCTTCCCACCAGCCTTGCTGGGTGTTGTAGTCAGCTTTTCTCTGCTTTGACTAAAAGAACAGTTGTAGAGGAAGGAAAGTTTATTAGGGGCTCATGGTTTCAGAGATCTCAATCCATAGATAGCAGGCTCCATTCCATGAGGCTCAAGGTAAGGCAGAACATCATGGCAGAAGAGTGTGGAGGAGGGAAGCAGCTCACATGATGATCAGAAAGCAGAGAGAGAGACCCCACTTGCCAGATACAAAATATCTACCCTATAGGCATGACCCTGATGCCCGCCTCCTCCAGCCTCAGCCTATCTGTCTTCAGTTACCACTTAGTTAATTCACTGATTGGGTTGAGGCTCTCATAAGCTAATCATTTTTCCTCTAAAAACTCTTGCACTGTTTTACACGTGAGCTTTTGGGGAACATCTCACGTTTGAACTGTAACAGTGCACAACACACAATAATAAAGTAATCAAGCAGATGACTGTACATTTTCACCAGTGGCAGGAGATGCTAGAGTGGAACATGGGGCCAAGAGGGCATATCACAGGAGAATTGCCTGAGTCACCAAAGGCAGGGAACACTTCTCCAAGGAAATGACATTGAGCTAAAAGCTGAGGGAGGAGCAGGGAAAGTGAAGTAGGTGAAGGGGCAAGGGAAGGGTGTTCTAGACAGAGGGTGTGGGGTGTGCAGAAGCCTCATGTCATCGTCACCTCTGTTCCTGTCTTATCCTTGAACTGTTCACTGTGACCCTTTGAGGACAGATCCACTTCTGGTTATGACTAAACCCGGCCCAGAGCCTAGTTCTTATGGGCACTCAGTAAACCTTAAATGAGTTTCAGTCAATTAAACTGAATACCTACCCCTTAATCAGAGCACTGCCCTCCCTAGAGCCGCCTCCCCTGCCTTCCTGGGCTTAGGCACAGGGCATTATGCCACCATCCTGAATGCCACTATCATGCCACATATGACCCTCAAGTGGGGTCTTCAGCCTCAGGCATCAGCTGTGGGCTGACATCTGTAATTGCTAGGGGTGCTACAGGTGGAATCAAGGGCAGGGACTGGAGCAGACAGCATTATCCTGATGCTGCTCTTGACCAAAAGATGACATCTGGAGAAAAAGCTTTGCTTACCCAGGCATTAGAGCAGTTTCTGATCTGAGCAGCTCTCCTGACCTTGACTGGCTAATGCTTCTCCTCACCACTGCAGGATCAGACAGAGGACCAGAGTTCCAGAGAGGCCAGGGAGGCACCTGAGGCCCTGCTGCAAATCAGAGCCATCAGGGAATAGGCATTGTGATCAGAGAGCTGACAAGGCTACTGTCTGCCAGAGAGAGCTGCTTAAACCAATTATCAAAAACATAGCTCACAGTTCCCTTGAATGTAGAAGGAAAGAGGCAGTTTAGGGCCCATTCTAGGGACATCACCAGGCATAGCTGTCCTAATCCTTGGGCCAGGTCTGGGGTAGGCAGGGCTGCTCACACTAGAAGGAAGATTTGGGGATGGGATGGAGGAGAGTATACATACCCTGGGGGTCCTGCAGGCCTGTTGTCCCCTTCATAATCAATGTGCTCTGCTCATATCACCTGTTAAGCAGCCAATGACCCAGGCCTGTCACTAAGACACGAGGAAGAGTACTGGAATTCAGGATCCAACAGATGGCCTATACTCTCTCAATCCAGGGCAGCCCCAAACATTACAGGCTCTCCTCATCAGCTCATAAAGAACCCTAGCAATGGAAAATTCCATTCACAAGTACCATTTCCCACAAGCTCCCTCAGGCACCTGTGCTCCAGCTACACTGGCCCACGCCCTGCTCCCCAGCACACCCCTGCTCCTGCTCCTGCAATTTGGAGAGTGCCTGTTTCATCTCAGCACATCTCAATTCTGCCCAGCCCAAATCCTGTATCTATATGAGACCTTCTGGGATCTCTCCAATTAGAAGCGATGGGTCACTTCATATTCCTCAGCCTGGCTCATGGCTACTTGTGTCCTTGTCTGCTCAGCCCTTCAGGCAGACATGCCCCTCCCTGCTCCATTACCTTCCTCCCTGTACCCTGCAGTACAGAATAGTGCTTTGGCCTCACTGAGCACCAGTGAATGCTGGTGTAAGCTTTGGGGGCTCCAACCTGGAGGCACCCAGACAGTGGATCATCAGCATTTGGGAGGGCTCATGGGTCCCTGAGCCCTCACAGTCCTCTCATCCCCTAGAGGGGATTGAGTCTTCTTCCCCACTGGAGGGCATAACTAGGAGGAGGCAGTGCCTTCTGGGCTGTCAGTTCTCCCAGTGGTCACTCTGAATCCCTAGAAAGGCTGTGCTTAGGTAATTTCTCAGGGGAAAATGTATAACCCAGAGCAAGGCTGGTTTTGGCAGAGGCAATGGCCAAAGAAGCCAAGGCCATTTATCAAGAGGGGAGGCAGCATAGAAGGCTTTTCCACAGCTGCTCCTCCCAGGGGACGAGTAGATCTAGCTCCTGCCTTTAGCCTCTCTTGCTTTCCTGGTTGTCTTGAAATGTTCCCATTCTGGACATGCTGATCCTTAAACCTCCTCTTAATCTGATAGGGAGCAGGGGATGGCTCTGAGCTGGGAGAAGAAGACAGTCTGGATGTAGATGGCCCAGGAGAGTGGGTCTTTGAGCCATAGCTCCTTTGGAGAACAGGGATCTTCTTCCTATTTACTTATAAAGTTGTTCTTCTCTGTCACAACTGGGGTCATGTGAGTGATGTCAGCACCTGTGACAGTATTATCTGCTGCTCCAAATGTTAATAACACCTCTATTTCTTTGGTAGTACTGAGGATTGAACCCAGGTAAACCCAAATCCCAGCCCCCTTCCCTTGTGCCCTTTCCGGCTTCTCCTGACCAGATTTTAATTGAATCCTGTCTCTCCCTTGAAGCCACTGGAATCAACTCTCTTCATTGGGTGGGGGTTGCTGCAAGCTGGGCAGCAGCACGAATCCTGCCCTCCTGGAATACCCATCAACACCACTTCCTGCCAGGCAGCAGTGTCCACGTTGTCACCCAAGGAAAGACTCATGTCCCTGCAGGGCCATGAGTCCCAGAGAGGAGCAGGGCCCCTGTGAAGCTCTTTAAACATAATTCTTGCTCAATTTATCTTAACCCTATATTAATGAATTGATTTATTTCCTGAAAAAAGAGAAAAATCTCTTGCTGTCATATTGGGACCTATGAGACTGTTGGCTCAGTGTGGCCTGCACTGCACAGAATCCTCCCCAGGATGTCACTAGAGGCATAGGATGGAAGTAAAGTTTTCTAAGGCCAGAACAAACTCTAACATATATTTCTTAAGTAACAAAGTGCTAAAGTTGCGTTTCCAGAATCCACTTAAAGATTATTTAAAACCAGCTTTTCAAAAATGGACTAATGCAGAAAAGCCAGCCCAACAGGTCAATGACATTTTTTTAAAAAATATTTTTTAATTGTCAATGGATTATTTTTACTTTATTTATTTATTTATATATGGTGCTGAGGATAGAACCACAGATGCCAGGCAAGTGCTGTAACACTGAGCTACAACCCCAGCCCCTCAATAACTTTTTTGACATTTAAAGTTTAACCTTTCTGCCACCCCACGGAACTTGATCACTACCTGGAAAAAAAAAATGTATGACTCAGAGGCAGATCTGAGCTTAGTGCTCTGAATTCTTGCTAGCTGGCTTTACAATAAACCTCACTCATTTTGCAAAAACCTATGCCATAGTATTGACTTCTATGTGCCTAGGTAGTGAACTTTTACCAGTATCATTAGAAGCACCCTATAATGCCCCAGGGATAATATTACCTCTTTGCTCTCAAGATTTTAATGGTTGGGTGTGTTGGATTCAGGACAAAGAAGATTAAGTGCTCAGGAGATTGTCCCAGCTCTTTGGCCCTCCTCAGAGCCCCAGCTTCTCCCCATCCACCAGGGTCTAGTCTGGTTCTGAATTTTCCAGGCAGTGGGAGTATGGGACAAGAGGAAAATGTCTTCCATCGTGTCTGTAGCTTCCAGAGCTTTTCTCTCCAGCCCAGGAATCTGGATGTATTAGCTGTGTGTACAACGGTAGCTTCCACTTAATCTCCTGGCTGTGAGCGCCTGAGGAACAACTGGGGCAGAGAGGATTACGAAGTTTGGCAAGGGATTTGGGACAGATGATTTACCTGCATGGTCCAGAATTGGCCAAAAAGAACCAGGATCCAGAGCTAGGCATTTTCAGGGGAGTCCAAGACAGGAGATGTCCAAAATTCTGCTTAGGGAAGTCCTGAGGCCAGGGGTTGTTCTGTCAGGACTCATGACCTAAGTCCTCACAGGTTCCTTGTAGCTGTGGGCTCTTGGATTCCTGCAGGAGGATTGGACACTGTGATGTGTACTTTAATTGTAGGAGTCAGAGAAGACAACTGAACTCAACTTCTGAGAAAAGAAAATGGATGAGTCCCCAGATATAGCCATATTCAAAGGTACTCTTGAGGGGCAGAACAAGCAGGCCTCTTTGACCAGTCTCCTTCTGGGGAATTCCCACCCAAATACCAATCCTGCACTGAGTTCTGAGGACCCTCATATTTCCGTCCTTTCTCCTAAGATCACCCACAGGTACAGCCTAGTTTTTTCCCAAACCTAATAGTATTCCCCCTAATTCAGAGACATGAAGGCTTTCAGTACATAGGACTGGCTGTGGACACGGCTGCAAGGTCAGTGTTAGGACTCGGAGTTGTCTCAAGTACAAGTACAAGTACAAGTACAAGTACAAGCAGAGCTGTGCTCCACGTAATGATGCATACACCCTTGGCTTGGAACTTTAGACTGCCCTCAGTGACAGCTTGGAACACAGAGAAAGCACCCGTGGCTAACCCCCTCCGCCCTGTGTGCTCCAACATACCTGAACTAGACCTCCTGCAGTTTGGTCCCCCGTTGGTTGACCCAAGACTGTTTGAAAATCAGTTCTTCTCTCTATTATAGGTGTGGGCAATTATTTCAGGTAATGCAGCAGCTGCTGGTCTGCAGACCCTACTGTGAGGAGAAAGGGTCTAGAACAGTTCCTTTCCCCTAAAAATGGTTGGATCCCAAATCTACAGACTCAGAATCTGCATCGCAACAAGATCTCTCAGGGGACTGATAATGCACTCTTAAGAAAGGCTGGCTAGGTCAAAATGGCATCACTTGTGTCAATTCTTACAACAAAACCAAAAAAGTAAATGCAGCTGGGAGATTTCAAAGGAAGCGTTCTTATGTAGGTTTGCCTGGTAGTAACCATCACAAAAGATTCTGCCAGAACCTGAGACCTGCAAGAGGCCACCACAACCTCATACAAAAAGTACTCCTGCCAGGACATCTGCTCAGCAATCATGTGTTCACCTTCAGACTGGAGCTATTCTTCTTATTAATCATTTGTCATCAAGAATTATTATCTTTAAATACTTGATGTCATCCTCGTTTTGTATTTAAAAATTTCCCCTTCCTTCAATCTCTTTGAATATGCTTATAGTTTACCATGGCACACATATCCACATTACTATGCTTTTCTATTCCCAAATATCATTATTCTTTAATGTGTGGGTACCAGGGATTGAACTCAGGGATACTTGACCACTGAGCCACATCCCCAGCCCTATTTTGTATTTTCCTTAGACAAAGTTTCACTGAGTTTCTTATGCCTTGCTTTTGCTGAGGCTGGCATTGAACTTGTGATCCACTTGCCTCAGCCTCCCGAGCTGCTGGGATTACAGGCAAACACCACTGTGCTGGGACTTTCCCTCCAAAATCATTATTCTTTGTAGAATCTTTCTGCCTCTAATTTTTAAAAGATTGATACCTGTTTTGAATGAAACTCTTCAATGTTCTCCATTAATTTAGGTGATAGCTCCTTTCCCAGCAACTATCAGAGGCCCAGACCTAAGGGCACTATCTGGGGACTAACCTGCAGGGGTCCTTTTAGGGCAGCCCCACCATCAGGGGTTGGCTTGCAGGCATAGTTTCAATGACAAAATCACAATGTGAAATATCAAAAGAGTTTTTTTGTTTGTTTTCTTTTCTTTTTTAACTTGCAGATCCTCAAGCTAGGCAGGGTGACCAGAGGGAGGTAAAGAATAGTCCTCCCTCCAGGTCTCATGTAGCAACAGTGAGGATACACACAGAAAAGGATTTCCCATATTTTAGGTTCTTTCAGATGGGTTTACTTTCTTTGGGGTACTCCAATCGACTATGGTGGCAAAGAAAGCTGAGCAGTGTAGCATGAAGCTGGGATTAAAACAGGGCTCTGCAGAGGCACTTCTTATGGATCTTCGTCATCCTAGGCAGCAGTCAATTATGAACTTTATTACTCCTAACACGATTGCCCCTTAGAAACCTAGCCCTAATCACTTGGATCAAGGAGGTAACAGAACCCACCAGGAAAGCCCAACCTACATGTGGTGGTATACATTTTAAGGTAACTAGGATAAAAATGCTAATGAGCATGCAGAGGAAACTTAGAATCTGGCTCTCACTAGCCTCCCCAGCCCAGCTAGTGGCCTCCTCACTAATACATACCTTAATTCTTCAGGAGTAGGTGCTTTCTCTGGGATAGCTCAGGGATCGTGGTTAGTGGGTACTCTCGAAGCAAGTAGCACATAGGAGCCCCATTTCAGCATTCTCACTGAGGTTTTGGGTTCCTTCTTCTGAAATAATGCTTTTCAAATTCTAATGTGTAATGTGCACATGAATTGTATTGCAATCTTGCTAAAATTCTGATTCACAAGGTCTGGGTTGTTGGGCTGGAGTTGTGGCTTAGTGGAAGAGAGGTTGCCTGGCATGTATGAAGTCCTGGTTTTATCCTCAGCACTGAATATAAATAAATAAATATTTAAACAAACAAACAAATAGATAAAAGATCCACTGACAACTAAAAAACCAAAATAAAATAGAAGATCTGTGTTTGGCCTTGAAATTCTGCAATTAAATGTATCTCCCAGTGATGAAGATGCTTCTGGTCCACAGGTTACATTTTGAGTAGTGAGACTCTACCAAGTGCCAAGGAAATTAGGGCTTTCAAATATATTAATTATGCAGTCCAAGCCTGAGTCCAGGCCTCAGTTAGCCAAATCTAGAAAGATGTTAACACTCCCAAGACAACACACTGTATCCCAGCGGAGCATCAGTGATTATGGCCAGATCAAGCCGTGGTTTAATCCTCCTTCATTTAAGGTATTGTGTACAATATGCCTTGATTGTTCCCCAGGGCCTGTCAATGCACTGTGGAGAGCCATTCTCACATGTGACTGGGCGACTCCCCGTTTGGGTCTGAGGCTTTCTGGCTGTGTGGGAACTTTCCCAGCCCTCTCCTGATGAGAGAACCCGTCTGTGTGGGGGTGTGACTGACCACTGACCCCGGGGCCCAATCACTGACCCTGACCTTGGAGTGTGGCCCCCCTTAACCTTCATTTGATGGAATTCTCCCCTGAATTTCTTGTTCCCCAATAAAAGGCTACTCCCTGGCGTGCTCGCTCGCTCTCTCCTGCTAGCCCTGAGTAATCCTTGCTGCCCTGCTGGGCTGTTAGAGGTGGGAACCAGAGAGGGGAGCCTTCTCCCACCTGGTCATAGGAAAAGGTAACTGAGTCTGCGAGTTTTATTTTGATCTCTGCTACCTAACTTCTATGCCAAGAACCTCATTAATGAAACCATTGTGCTGGCCGCATGGTGGAATGCACACCGATGATGTGTGTGACTTTTTAAAGTATAGACTACCTCCTTGCAGAATGACTTTTGCTTCTGTATCTGGGCTATGTTTTGGTCTGGTGGAGCTGCTGGTGGCCTGTCTTGGTCATGGTGGTGGTTCACAGCTCTAAAAATGTGTGGAAATAACACAACTGTGCACTGAAGTGGGTGAGGTCACCAGATCTAAACTATACATTTCAACTCTTTTCTTTTTCTTTCTTTCTTTTTTTTTTCCCAGAGCATTTGTGAAAGAAATGTTGAATGTTGAGGTAATCAAAACAGAATCACTTATGTCAAAACTAACAAAAAAAAGAGTAAACAAAGCCAGGAGGTTACAAACATGATTCACTTGATTGCTTGATAGTTACCATCATAAAACACTCTGCCAGGGCTGGGGATGTGGCTCAAGTGGGAGCACATTCGCCTGGCATGCGTGTGGCCCGCGTTCGATCCTCAGCACTACATACAAACAAAGATGTAGTGTCCGCCAATAACTAAAAAATAAATATTAAAATTCTCTCTTTCCCTCTCTCACTTTCTCTTTAAAAATAAATAATTAAATAAATAAAACACTCTGCTCGAATCACTAGCTTGAATAGGGGCTGCCACAACCTTATACAAAAAGTACTGGTTTAAGGACATCTGCCCAGAATCAGTTCAGCCTTGGACAGATACCATGCTTATTGTTAATCACTGTGGCCAAGGATTATTTGCTTCAAAATATCAGACATAATTCTCATTAAAATCTTCCTCTTGACTCAATTTGTGTGTAGGAGAGACACACAGGCAGAACCCAAAGGTACTCAACCAGTGAGCTACATTTTATTTTATTTGAGACAGGGTTGCTAAGTTGCCCAGGATGGTGTCAAATTGGTAATCCTCTTGCCTCAGCCTCCCACATAGCTGGATTACAGAGGTGCACCACAGTGCCCACAGTTTACTATGACATGCACATTCCCCTTGCAAAGCTCTATTATCCCCAAATAAATGTCAATATTCTTTGGAGAATGTGATTTTTTAAAAATTATATAGGTTGACACATCTAACCCCAAATGCTGTTGGACTTCTCAACTTCTCAAAAATTTTTCTCCCCCCACTTCTTTTTTTTTTTACTGTTTTTTAAAAATATACTTATTTTATTTGTTCTAATTAGTTATACATGGCAGTAGAAAGTATTTTGACACATCATACATGAATGGAGTATAACTTCTCAATCATGTGGTTGTACAGGATATAGAGTCACACAGGTCATGGAATCATTTATGCACATAAGGTAATATGTCTGATCCATTCTACTATGGTTCCTACCCCATAACCCCTACTATCTCTTCAATACCCTGTATCTAGTCAAAAGTTACCTCTATTCTTCCCAACCCCACCCCTTGTTCTGAATTAGCACCTGCATATCAGAGAAAATATTAGGGCTTTGTTCTTTGGGGTCAGCTTCTTTCACTTAGCATAATATTCTCCAGTTCCATTCATTTACCAGAAAATGCCATAACTTCATTCTTCTTTAAGGCTGAGTAATATTCTATTGTGTGTATATACCACAGTTTCTTTATCCATTCATTTGTTGAAGGGCACCTAGGTTGGTTCCATAGTTTAGCTATTGTGTTCATTGATGTGGCTGCATCAGTGTAATATGCTGATTTTAAATACTTTGGGTATAAACCTGGGAGTAGGATGACAGGATCAAATGATTATTCCATTTTAAATTTTCTCAGGAATCTCAATGTTGCTTTCAAGGGTGGTTGCACCAATTTTCAGTCCCACCAGCGATGTATGAGTGTACCTTTCTCCCCACATCCTTGCCAACATTTATTCTTGTATTCTTCATGATTGCCATTCTGACTGGAGTGAGATAGAATCTCAATGTAGTTTTGCATTCCTCTAATTGCTTGAGATATTGAACATTTTTTCATATATTTATTGATCGATTGTATTTCTTCTGTGACATGTCTGTTCAGTTCCTTTGACCATTTAGTGATTGGGTTATTTGTGGATTGGGTGTCAAATATATATATTAGTTGTAGGTAGACAAATACCTTTATTTTACTTTTGTGTGGTGCTGAAGATGGAATCCAGTGCCTCACATGTGCCAGGCAAGTGCTCTACCACTGAACCATAGCCCTAGCCCCTCAAGGTTTTTTTTTTAAATTTTTTGTATATTCTAGAGATTAATGCTCTATCTGAGATGTGCGTGGTCAAGATTTTTTCCCATTCTGTAGGCTCCCTCTTTATGCAATTACTTCTATTGCTGTGAAGAAGCTTTTTAGTTTGATTCCATCTCATTTATTGATTCTTGATTTTACTTCTTACACTTTAAGAGTATTGTTAAGGGCTGGGGATGTGTTTCAAGCAGTAGAGTGCTCGCCTGGCATGCATGAGGCCTGGGTTTGATCCTCAGCACCACATACAAAGATGTTGTGTCCACCGAAAACTAAAAAATAAATATTAAAAAAAATTTTAAAAAGAGTCTTGTTAAGGAAGACAATCCCTAAGCCAACATGGTGAAGATTTGGGCCTACTTCCCATTAGGCTCAGGATTTTTGTTCTAATATCTAAGTCTGTGATCCATTTTGAGTTGATTTTTGTGCAGAGTGAGATATAATCCCTATTGCCTACATATGGATTTCCAGTTTTCTCAGCATCTTTTGTAGAAAAGCCTATCTTTTCTCCAATGAATGTTTTTGGTCCCTTTATCTAGTATAAGAAAACTGTATTTATATGGGTTTGTCTCTTTGTCTTCTAGTCTATTGGTCTATAACTCTAGTTCAATGCCAATACCATGGCATTTTTGTTACTATGGCACTGTGGTGTAATTTAAGTTCTGGTATTGTGATGCCTCCTGTTTCATTTTTCTTGCTAAGGAGCGGTTTAACTATTCTTGATCTCTTATTTTTCCAGAAAAATATTATGACAACCTTTTCTGTTTCTATGTGGAATGTCATTGAGATTTTAATAGAAATTGCATTAAATCTGAACAACACTTTTGGTAGTATGGCCATTGTGGCAATGTTAATACTGCCTATGAGGAACATGGGAGATTTTCCCACTCCTCAGGGCTTTTTCAATTGCTTTCTTTAGTGTTCTGTAGTTTTCATTGTAGGGGTCTTTCACATTTTGTTATATTGATTTCCAAAAAAATTTTAGGCTATTGTGAATGGGTTAGTTTTCTTAATTTCTCTTTCAGAAGATTCATCATTGATGTATAGGAAGATATTTGATTTATAGATATTAATTTTACATACTATTACTTTGCTGAATTTATTTATTAGTTCTAGAATGTTTCTGGTGGAATTTTTTATCTTCGAAATATAGAATCATGTCATTTGGGAAATACTAATAGTTTGAGTTCTTCTTTCTTTATTTGTATCCCTTTAATTGCTCTGGCTAGAGTTTTGAGGACAATGTTGAATGAAATTGGTAAAAGAGGCCATCTCAGTCTTGTTCCAGTTTTTAAAGAGAATGCTTTCAATTTTTCTCCATTTAGAATGATGTTGACCTTGGGTTTAGGATAGACAGGTTTTACAATGTTGAGGTATGTTCCTACTATCCCTAGTTTTCCTAGTGTTTTGAACAGGAAGGGGTGCTGTATTTCGTCAAATGCTTTCTCTGCAACTAATGAAATGATCATATGATTCTTGTCTTTAAGTCTACTGATGTGATGGATTATGTTTATTGATTTCTGCACATCGAACCAACCTTGCATCCCTTGGATGAACCTTATTTGATCGTGGTGAACTATCTTTTTTATATGTTTTTGTCTGAAATTTGCCAGAATTTTATTGAAAGTTTTTCATCTATGTTCATCTGGGATATTGGTCTGAAGTTTTCTTTCATTTATGTGTCTTTGTTTGGTTTTGGTATCAGAATGATATTAGTTTCATAGAATGAGTTTGAAAGGTTTTCCTCCTTTTCTATTTCATGTAATAATTTGGAAAGTATTGGTGTTAATTCTTCTTTGAAAATCCTGTAGAGCTTGGCTGAGAAACTATGTGGTCCTGGGCTTTTCTTAGTTGGTAGGCTTTTGATACCTTCTTCTATTTCATTGCTTGAGATTGATTTCCTCAAATTGTGTCTGTCCTCCTGTTTCAGTTTGGTAGGTCATATGTCTCTAGAAATTTGTTGATGTCATCAATATTATAAATTTTCAAAATAATTTCTAATTATCTTCTGTACTTAAATAGTGTTCATTTTGTTATTTTCTTTTTCATCATAAACTTTAGTAATTTGTTTTTTCTCTCTCTTTATTAGCATGATTAAGGGTTCATCAATTTTATTTATTTATTCAAAGAACCAACTTTTTGTTTTGTCAATTTTTCAAAAACTCTTTATTTTCTTTCAATTTCATTGATTTCAGCTAGGATTTTAAATATTCCCTGTCTTCTATTTTTTTAGGTGTGGATTTGTTCTTCTTTTTCTAGGGCTTTGAGATGTAATGTTAGGTCTTTATTTGTTGACTTTCTATTCTTTTAATGAATTAGCTCAATGCAATGAACTATCCTCTTAGCACTGCCTTCATGGTATCCCAGAGATTTTGATATGTTGTATCACTATTCTCATTTACCTCTAAGTATTTTTTTATTTCATCCCTGATTTCTTCTGTTGTCCATTCATCATTCAATAGTGTATTATTTAGTCTCCAATGTTAGAGTGGCTTCTATTTTTAATTCTATCATTGATTTTTTTCTCTTTTTTTTCCTTACAGATATTTTTATGAGGATCCAGTCATGCATACTAAAATTACCACATTTTTTTACCACTTTGACTTAGGAAAATGCAATAGAAAAAATAAACTTTTGGTCAAAACAAACACTGAAGTGGATGAAGCCACCATCATGTATCCCCACACTCAACACCAAATTGAATTTCAGTTAGAAGAATGAATTCAACTAATGGCTGGAATGGTACCCAAACTATTTAGGAAATGAACCCAGCTCCCAACCAATCAAAGTGGTATCAGAGGCATATCCACAAAAGCCCATAAATTACTATCTGACTAAACCTGCTGCCCAGTGAGAGTTCTCTTGAAAACCAGCTGAAGTGAAAACCAGTAAATGCATCACAATTATCTCCATCCACTTTGGACCTTCTTGTGAAGCAAGCACCTGCTAAGTAGGAATATTTGATGATGTTTATTTCTTGCATTTAAAGCAAACCATTTCTAAGTCAAGAGATCAGGCAGGAATTTAGATTTTCAAAGTTAACAGCTGCTGGTGCTGAGGATGCCAGCAGGTGGACGGACAGCCTTCCTGGGCATCTGTCTCCCTGCTGTCATGGCTGCAGGAAGGCCACACACTAGCCAGCATTTCCCTCCCTGAATGAAAGAGGTTCCATAGGAAAACCTGAACAGCTGACAACTTTAAAATGAGGTATTGTGAAAATTCCTCAATCGTACTATAGCTTTGGCAGCTACAAGGAAAAAGAAATCCCGGGATTGATCTAAAAATAGCAATTGCAGACACTGCCCACTTGGTGAGTCTCCCTCACAGGGGAAGTACCTCTTACCACCCAGCTTCTCCTGGAGAACCAGACGGCCTGAATGGCATTTCTATATTTCAGCATTTTAGTCCCTCCCTGTCAAGAGTTCATCCTTAACCAATCATCAAATTAGGTGGTTCATCTGATGTTTTTTGACCTCTTTCATTTCACATGTGATCATGAGTTTAAATAGTGACAAGTACTATGTGCCTGTACCTTCTCTGCACATTTATTAGAAGAAGCTGGCAAGGCAAATGGTCCCGTTGAGGAGGGAAACAGCACTCTGACATTCAAAAGTCTTTTGTCACTAAGCTGTTCAAGTTTACAGCATTTTCAGTAATATGTAATTTACTTATCTCATGAATGCCAATTCAGGGAAAGTTCTTCCCACCGTAGATATTTAGCTTGAATCCTCTAAGATCCTGGCTGAGCTGGAAGTGCCAAAATGTGCCCCACTGTCTACCATTAATTCTGGCTGAAAGCAATGTGACCAGATTGCTGAAAAGACCCAGGCTTCAGAGGAATGGCTGAAGATCACTGTTCAGAACACAGAGGTCTCACTGTTCAGAACACAGAGGTCCAGATGGAAAGTTGGTTAGAGACTCTCTTAGGTCCCAGAGAGAAGAAAATGTGTGTGTGTGTGTGTGTGTGTGTGTGTGTCTGTGTGTGTGTGTGTGTGTGTGTCTGTGTGTGTGTGTGTGTGTGTGTCTGTGTGTGTGTGTGTGTGTGTGTGTGTTTATGAAGTGGGGGACACAGAGAGAAACAGCTAGACAGAGGGGGGAATGAACACTTGGCCCCACCAAGTTACTGAGGTTTACATCCTGCATCACTTTCTTGGCCAATGGCCCTTGTCTACATGAGTAAACCCAGGAGTGGCCAGGCTCACCTGGAGAAATAATTCAAAGACCAGAAGGGGTGTTGACCATTTTCCCCAGCCTCTTCCTGTTAGGCAGGAGTATTGACCTAGATTCGTCCTCCTCCTGGAGCTGTTGTACATTATATGGCTCCAAGAGAGATCAGATGGTCTTGGGACCTCAGAAGGTGGGAAGCAAGCTATAAATCCAGACCCTCCTTGTGAAAATCAGGGCAGGGCAGCCCGGTGACCAGCTGGGTGCATCAAGCCTGGCTTCATGGTGGAGATATCGAGGACTAGGACGAGTGTCTTCCTTCAGAAACTTCAGTTCAAACACCAGGCATGAACTTTCCCCTGCATACAGGAGGGAGGTATTGGGAAGGGACAGGGATAGAAACTGGGAGGATTGAGTTCCAGCTACATTTTGCTACGTATGTGTCCTTGAATGAGCCACTGAACACCCTGAATCATCGTGACTCAGAAGACCACCAAACCTTGTGTTCCTGGCATTGGCAGGCTTCACTGCCACAATAATAACCCTCTTCTTACCGCCATCTATTGTTGATTTTATATTTCATTCCATTATGTTCTGATATAGAGTACTATCTCTGTTTTTGTGTGTGTGTTTCCTAAGAGTTGATTTATGCATAGGATATGGTCTCTTTCAGACAAGGATCCATGTGCTGAGAAGAAAGTGTATTTGCTCCTTGATGCATGAAACAGTTATGTGGTGGAGGAGCCAATTCTTAGGCCCCTATGTCACCTGCAGACCCCACATTTCCTAGTTTCGGGTTCAGTCTTCAGTTTCTCCAGTCCCAGCCCTTCCAAGTCCTGGGCCAGGTGTGTCTCTCCTAGCTGGTCCTGCAAGCAGTCAGATTGGAGGGGGAGGGGTAAAGCTGGGTGGGTTTCCCTGACCACGTGTCTCCTGTGTGAAACTCTCTCCACCTTTGGTCTTCTCGTGTCACTTAACCACACTTTATGTCATGCAGCGTGTTTTACTGGGCCTGTATTTCGGGCCAAACTCGGGTTTTCCTGGAATTGAATTCCTGACCACTGGCCCCCGTGACACAGCTGCAGAATGGCTCTTGTCTTTGTCCTCTCCACGCTGCCTGGAGAGATGGTGGCTTCTCTCCCCACATGTGGATATCATCAGCATGTCCTTCAGGTTTGCTGGGCAATGTCCTTGCTCTCTAAACGCTCCCTACGCAGACACACCTCGGGCCTCCAGAACATGCGTGTTCCTTTAATTCCCTCATCTCTCTACTGTGCTCAAAGGGGGACCTCTCTGTGTCCCTGATCTGCTTTGAATGTCCAGTTTTAGGTTCCAGTAAAGCCCCCCTGCCTTGTTGTTGTTGTTGTTCTCCCATCTCATGGAGAAGCTGCCTGTCCACTTACTTGGTTTCACACCATGGAGCAGTCAGGAAAGTGACCTCTTTTCTGTCATTTTGGATCTCTCTCTCCAGACTGACCCTCTAGATAGGGATGGGAGGGTCTTCCTGGACCACTTACTGTCCAGGATGTGCAGACCAGGGGCTCTGCTGTGGCCCTGACAATTAGCTTAGAGCACTGTGATGAACACAGGTGCAGCACTGGCCCACCTGAGGCTCCAGGCCCACCTGAGGCTCCAGGCCCAGCCAGCCCTCTCCAGGGTCGGAGAGAGCGCCTACAGCATGCTACACCATAGCCAGCCAACTGCATGCCAAGCAGCATCAGAGTTCCATGGCAGTGATGGCCATGTGCAGCCTTGGTCCCCTGAGTCCCTCTGATGTTCAAGTGAGTCTTGGCCTCTCCATAGCTCCAGAGGCAGGACTCCAGGTCAGCAGCCCGCAGGCACCCTCTCCATTTCTCTGGCTCCTGGCCATTCCTCCCACCCCCACTGTGTGAGCACACAACCAGGGGACTCTAATCCCTGCCAATGCCATAGGATACTCAGGACACCTGTGTCTGCCCAGGAAACGTCAGGCATTGGGGCTATCCCCGAGATTGGGGGAATCTGCCCTCTCCCTCTGGATGAGGCATAAGGCCTGAGAAGCAGCCACCTCACTACAAAAGGCCCTGAAGCTGCAACTCACAGCCTATACCACACCTCCTGCCCCAACTGAAGAGAACCTAAGGTTCCCCACCCAGACCCTCTGCCCACACCTCACAGCCCAGCCCCACCACCTGGAGGTAGGAGGACAGTTCAGAGCCTGGGAACACACTGTGGAGCCAACCCATGTCCCCATCCTGGCCACACACCTGCTTCCTGTGTGCTCGATGCCTGTCTTCTCATTTGCAAATTGGAGGGAACAGCAACCCCTATGAGGCCAGGGAGCTTTGAGAAGCATGGGGTAACGTGTGGAGTGTGGCTGGCTCGAGCCCTGGACATGTGTGCTGTCCTTGCTGTGGTTATTTCCCAGATGCCAAGAGCTGCCCACGTGGGCTCTCCCCGTCTTCACTTCTCCCACCTCCTGCTCTGGCTCTTCCCTCCTCACCACTTCTCGCTCTCTCTTCCCACTGTCCCTGCTGGACTTGGTCCTACAAAGTCCCTCCTCTCTCCCCACCCCATCTTGCCCCTTCTGTGCCCTCTTGTCCTCCACTGTCCCTCCCAAGCTGTGTCCTGGGATCATCCCCTCCTGGATGTTGCCCAGTCACCTTCTACCAAACGATTGAGTTTCTCCTGTTCCAAGCCTACTCCTTCTCATCCTCCCAGTCACTTAACAATGCACCTGGCATCTGCAGCAGCCTTCTGGTGCCCCAGCCCCACAAACTGCCACTGGTGGGCTGGTCCAACAGCACCCTACTGCCTCCCACCTGTCCAGCCCTCCATCCCAGCTGCCTGGACAAGGCCCTGCCATTTCCCCTCTGTCCTGCCCTCCGACCTCCCATCCTGGCTGCAGCGCACCTCTGACCTGGTCACTGCCCTGCTCTCCTACAGGGACTTTTACCCAAGGAGTGGTCCTCTCTCCCACCAGAATGAGACCAAACTCCTGGGTCCCCATTGAAGCTAAGAGGCCCTCTGAGACCCGTGACCCACTTCACTCTATCTTTGGACCTTTTTCTGAATGCTTTGCTGTCGCTGTTGTGTTTCTCACCACTGAAAACAAATTATAAACATGAACAGAAAAACACACAAAAGCTCTTACATGAACTTTTACACAGGGATACACCCCTGCAAACACTCTCCTGAAGTTCCTATGCTACCCCTGCCCCATAACCACTGTTCTGATTTCTGTCACCAGCTCACAGTCTTTTCTATTTTGGAAACATCCTCAAGTAGAATGTAGGAGTGAGGCTGCTCTGAACTCGGTGTGGACTCAATGCTGTCCCTGTGCACCATGGTCCTGTCCCCTCTGCTCTGTGCTGCTGACTGATGTGCTGTTGACGAGTGTGTCACACTGGGTCCATCTTTCTTCTGTTGATGGACAGACTGGAAATAAACACAAACAAGTCCCTGGGGATGCTGACTTTCATGCCTTCTGACTGTGTGGCTGGAAAAGCAAGTGCTGGGGCACAGGGAAGCTGATGTGGAATGTGATGTGGAATGTGAGAGTCAGCCCTCCATTGCTGTAACACAATGCCTGAGTGTCGCGACCCCCTTTCCCGCAAGGAATACGCGACTCA
This sequence comes from Ictidomys tridecemlineatus, assembly GCF_052094955.1. Taxonomy (NCBI): domain Eukaryota; kingdom Metazoa; phylum Chordata; class Mammalia; order Rodentia; family Sciuridae; genus Ictidomys; species Ictidomys tridecemlineatus. The sequence goes on along the minus strand of NC_135479.1, from coordinate 46,724,040 downwards.
GGAATCTTCTTTCAGCAGTTTATTCAGGCCCTTGATATTCTTCTAATAATTCTTCTAATTCTTCTCGGATGCCCCGCCCAGCCTTAATAAAGCACCGCGAACCCCAATGCGAAGCTGCCACGTGCACCTTTCTCACAGGGTGTTAGAAAACAACACGCCAACTCTCTCTAATAGGAGTTGACAACACGCCAACTCTCTCTGATACGGAGTTGTCCTTCACAGACCACAGCGGAGCCAACACCATCATGTAATGGCGACCACAGTCCGCAGGAACGGCTCACCACAGCTCCCCCTTTTTGTTTCACTAAGTCAGTACAGGCGAGAGTAGAGGTCCTATCCCACTGTGCAGAAGTGGGTGCATAGTATGGTCCAGCCCTAGGGGGCGCCTTCCCCAGATCTGACACCATATCAGCCGACGCCTTTTTTCATGGGGGGAGCGGAGACACGTCAAACCCGCATGCAATAGGACATGCTCCCCTTGAGGTCCCTCTTCTCAATGGATCACTCAAGTGCAGTGCCTTGCCTCGCATCCTGTATCGTGACGATGGTGAGTAAGAGGGAATAGCTGAGGTTGAACTGTGGCTGTCTAGAAGTACAACTACAAACAAGTTGGCAGCACCCTGAAAGAAAGGCACGGACTTTAAGGCGATAGAGAAGCACTAGCGTGGAAACCCATCTGCGTGCAATGGCAGCAAGACCGGCAGAGTGCAAAGGCTTTCCAACACTAGAAGGATGACAAAAGAAGGACATGTCGAACCCAGTGCAATGTTATAATAACTTGGGGTGCAACGACCATGTCAAAGGCACCAGTGTGGAAACCCATCTGCGTGCAATGGCAGCAAGGCCTGCAGAGTGCAAGGGCTTTCCAACACTAAGAGAATAACGAGGAAAGACATGGCAAAAGTTTATTGCTTAAGATGCGCAAGCCAGACCTGTGGCGAGTTACCATATTCTAAAGCTGCAAGAGCTTGTATGATCATAGCCTTATCTTGAGCACTACGAGCTTTAAGGCGACAGAGAAACCACAAACAGAGGAACATACCAAAACAACACAGTGCACCAAAAATGCCTACTCCCACCCACTCTTTTAAAAAGGAAAAAGCAGAAGATATCCAATTGGTGAATTGACCCAGAGTCACGGGATCAACACAGGTACTATTCAAGACAGCTATCTGGGTTAGTTGAGACTGGATCATGTCTTCCACTTCCATGGACCAATTCCTGGCCAAATATCCACCAATGATGTGGGAAGCATTCCTGGAATCATTAAATCTGACAGAGATTATACATAAATGTGCACGTTGGTCAATGCAGCCTAAAAGTACTAGGTCAGCCAATTCCTCTACCTGAGCTTGAAGAAAATCCATTCTTTGGTTGGCAGCTAAAATCCCTGACAAAATATGTTGATTAATCACATTTTGCGATTCAAGTATAGTGGACGTTTGTTGAACAACTTGATTAATGATGGCAGCAGTTTGTACTTGACTGGCCATGGCTACTCCGGCCGTAACTGCTGCAGCAGCAGATGCCGCCACGGTTGTCACTATAGCTGCTGTGATTCCAAAATCTCTGCAGACTCTAAGTAGCTCTACAATAGGAAATTTATCTGGATCCGCAGTGACTGGGATTGGGACAAAAGTTGGAATTTTCATAATCACTGCTACAGTCCAAGAACCGTTCCAACACTCAGATAAGAAACAGGTAATATTAGAACAATCCAGTATCCCCAATGAGGTGTTATTAGCTAAAAGGAACAAGAACGGGGATTGGATACAGACCATTGCAGGAGGCAATGTGGCATAATGTAACAGAGAGTTGAACGAAACAGATGTAAGCCTATTACCTTGTTTACTCTCCTTAGTAGTGCCAGAAACATTAGCCAGCCAACTTTTGGCTCCTAGTAATTGAGCCAATGCAGAAATATCGGCTGAAGCCCCCTTCTCATTGGAAATGAGCCATTGAAACCAGGACCAACCTGTTCCTGTAGAGGAGTTGGCATTGTTGTTAAAGTTATAAACATATCTCTTAAGAGGGGGGGAAAAGGAGAAACCTTTAGCAACTTGATGTTTCTCCCAAGAATGATCCTGACAAGGCGTAAATGTTGGAGGAAAACCAAAATTAGGGGTACAGTAAGGAGAGGCCTTGAAATGAGTGGCATTGCAAGTACTATTAGAAGAAGGAGGCATTGGGATTAGTACCTCGGAGATAATAGCTAAAGTAGTTATGTTTAAAACAGAGCTATTTGCGGGGGTCCCTGAGCCTGATTGCTTCCCTGAAACTACTTGGCTCAATACAGCACTGAGAATACTCCCTGAGACTCGACTGGACCACAATGGGTCCTCCCAGTTAGTCAAATTTTTGGTCTTAAGGCTAATACAATTAGTGTTCCCAAGGCTGAAACAAAAAACTCCTGTGAGATTAACTTGAGACTGATTAAAAATATTTTCCATGTCCCCTCTAGGAGAGGTACAAGGAGCAGACATCTCACATGAGGTAGAAAAAAGAGTGGGGAGGACACTAGAATTACTATGAACTGGCATTGGCATTGGCCATGCCCGTGCCACTGCCCACTACTGCATTGGTGTCATCTGTACTGTTGGTACCAGCATCAGAGACAGAGCACTCATCAGAATGAAGCTCCTCATCATGGGACTGTTGTGGCACCTCCTGCTGCTGGTTAGTAGATCTCGAGACTCTTCTTGTCAGGCGTTCAGGGATCCACAGCGGCTCCGTGCGATCCTGGGGAAAAACACATACAGATCCTCGTGCCCATGTCAGCACGGGGTCAGAGCCGTTCCATCTGCCCGTAAGAACATCCTTCCACTTAACATAGCCAGTCACAGAGGGCTGAGGGGACACATGTCTATCGGCCGCAGAGCGGCCATGAATATCCAAATTCAAAAAATTAATGGTAAAAAGAGCTAAGGACAGGCGTTCTTTAGGAGTGTGGTCAACTCCTATTCCCCCTTTTTGTTTTTCTAAGGTTTCTTTTAAGGTGCGGTGGGCACGTTCAACAATGCCTTGCCCTTGAGGATTGTAAGGCAACCCATGAGCAAGGTGTACTCCCATAGTAGAACAAAAAGATGTAAACTGTCTGCCAGTATAAGCAGGTCCATTATCAGTCTTAAGGGATGCAGGTGCACCCCATGCTGCCCATGCCTCCAAGCAATGAGTAATGACATTACGTGCCTTCTCTCCCGATAAAGCAGAAGCATGAATAATTCCAGAGTATGTGTCAATAGAAACATGTACATATTTGAGGTTACCAAAGTCAGGCATGTGAGTTACGTCCATCTGCCAGACAACCAATGGCTTCAATCCTCGTGGGTTTACACCATAAGTAGGAGGATGAAGAAATGTGACACAATGGGGACATTGTAATACTATCTGACGAGCATCTGCTCTTGAGATGGAAAAAAGGCTGCGCAGTGTCATAGCATTGACATGAAAGTTGTGATGAAACAATTTAGCTTCTTCTAAGGAGGAGGCCAAGCATACCAACTGGCTTCTAGTTGCCGAGTCAGCACAGGCATTACCCTGTGATAACGGGCCAGGAAGAGAGGTGTGAGCCCGAATGTGCATTGCATAGAAAGGGGCAGTACGGCTACGGATAAGCTGTTGAAGCTGATTAAAGTAAGCAGATACATTATGGGTGTCACTAATAGCTCCTACAGCCTCCAGAATTTTGAGCGCCTGCACCACATAGATGGAGTCCGAAATGAGATTGAAAGGAAAAGAACACTGTTTAAAAACTTCAATGACAATTTGTAGTTCTACCCACTGTGGATTTCCAGGAGCAAATTGATGCTGGACAGGGGGAGAGTCATTAATCACATAAGCTCCCATTCCAGACTTAGAGCCATCAGTAAAAATGTTAACAGCCCCCAGAATTGGAGCGGGTGAAGTTACTTTAGGGGAAATGATGGGATGTTCTTTAACAAAATGGAGTAATGGATGAGAAGGGTAATGATTATCAATATCCCCTTGAAACGAGCAACATAGAATGGCCCAGTTGTCTAGAGTAGCACACAAAACATTAATTTGAACTTTAGAATAGGGTATGATAAGAGAAGAAGGTGCTTGTCCGAATAATTGAATGCTCTGTTGAATCCTTCTAAGTGCTAATGCTGCAACAGCATCAGGATAGTATTCTAAAGATTTTCCTGGGGATATATGTGGGTGGATCCATAGTAAAGGCCCATCTTGCCACAGTACTCCAGTAGGCTGCCGCATAGTGGCAAGCACACATAACTGGAAAGGTTTATCACTCTGGAGCCTGCATAGAGTAGCATGTTGTATAGCTTCTTCTACTTTTTTAAGGGCCGCTCTGGCCTCTTTAGTGAGGGTACGAGGGGAAGTAAGATCTGGATCACCCTTAAGAATAGCATACAAAGGCTGGAGCACGATATTGGGAATATGTAAATAACCTCTTATCCAATTAATATCTCCCAACAGTTTTTGAAAATCATTTAGAGTTTGAAGATCTTGAGTTCTTATAGTAACTTTTTGTGGTTTTAGTATGTCATATCCAATCGTCGCTCCCAAATATTTAATAGAATCCCCTGTTTGAACCTTTTCAGGTGCAATATGTAATCCATACTGAGCTAACAACTTCACCAGGTCTTTATAGGCCTCATTAACTGACTGCTCTAATTTGGCTGCCAATAATACATCATCCATATAATGAATAATCTTGATGGAAGGATATTGTTGTCTGAGAGGTGCGAGTGCCTTCCCTACATACATCTGACAAATCGTAGGACTGTTAGACATTCCCTGTGGTAAAACAACCCACTCAAACCTTTGATCTGGTTCCTCGTGATTACACGAGGGAAGGGTGAAGGCAAAACGCTGTGAGTCTTTAGGATGCAAAGGAATAGAAAAGAAACAGTCTTTAATGTCAATAGCAATGATATGCCAGCCCTGAGGAACAGAGGAAAGCAGCGGCAGCCCTCGTTGAATAGGCCCCATAAGTTGCATTTGAGCATTAACTGCTCGTAAATCATGCAGTAGGCGCCACTTCCCTGATTTTTTCTTAATGACAAATATGGGAGTATTCCATGGAGAAGTAGAATGTTGAATGTGGCCCAAGTCAAGTTGTTCTTTAACTAGGTCATGGACTGCTGCCAGTTTAGCCGAGGGAAGGGGCCACTGAGGCACCCAAACCCTGCTGCATGATTTTGGGCGGCCTGCTCTGCTGCGCCCTCTAGCACAAATGCTCTCCAGTCCAAATATTTGCCTGGGGAGACGCAAGCCCGAACGAGGCTAGCCCAATCAGAGGGAGTCATGCAGTATCTAGACAGATTCTCTACCTGAGTTAGTGTAAAAGCGGCATCGACCCCATAAGTGCGCACAGACTCCGCCAGGGTCTTTACCATTTTGAAATCCAAAGGCTCATGAAATCTTCCCCTATTATCATCCTGAAAAACTGGATAAGCAAGACCCATCTCAGCGTTAACAGCCCTCCATGTTTGGGCGTGGAAACTTCGACCCGAAACACCCCCGCCATACGGAGGCGGATCGGGAGGTTGTCTTGTCTTGAACACTTGCTTATCTCTGTTCCCTTTAGCTAGACTCCCTAGCTGCGGAGACAGCAGCTCTAGCCCCTCCTCCTCATTGTCTTCTACCTCTGACCCACTTTCGCATGGGGGCGTGCGCAGCACACTGAGATCTGGATACAGTCTCCTCCCGTTCTCCACGCTCCGCACACTCCCCTCTTCCTGAGACACTTCGCTCTCTGTTGTTTCTGATTTTTCCTCATGTAATTGTTCTAAAACCTCCTGCCCTTTAACAAGCGCTTCTTGGCATCTGCCATCTGTAAGGCAACTACGGACCATCTTCCAGAGGGGTATCACCCCGCCCTCTAACATGCCCTGCTCACGAGCAAAATCAAGGTCTTTGCCTAATTTATCCCAGCTGGGTGTAGTGAGGCTGCCCGAAAATGCGAACCACGGTGCAGCGGTATCTACCCTCTGTAAAAATTTCTCTAAAGTGCAATGTTTCACCTCTAGTCCCTGGAACGTAAAAGGCCATCTAGGGCCATAAGAAGTGGACTTGAAATCACGGCACCCATGACGCAACACAAGAAAACACAGAAAAATACACAAAAACAAAACAAAAATACACAGAAAACAAAACGCAAATACAGAGTGCAATTGCTATGAGATGTAACACCCTCTCTTTACAGAGGAGCTTCCCGCTTTTTAACAGCGGGTCCCACGTTACCTGGGACTTACCGGCGTGCCTCCCTGACCGCTGAAAGTTCTGGTTCCTGGTTTTTTCTTTTTTTTTTCTTTTCTCCCGGGTTTCGGCACCACTTGTCGCGACCCCCTTGCCCGCAAGGAAGATGCGACTCAGGAATCTTCTTTCAGCAGTTTATTCAGGCCCTTGATATTCTTCTAATAATTCTTCTAATTCTTCTTGGATGCCCCTCCCAGACTTAATAAAGCACCGCGAACCCCAATGCGAAGCTGCCACATGGACCTTTCTCACAGGGTGTTAGAAAACAACACGCCAACTCTCTCTAATAGGAGTTGACAACACGCCAACTCTCTCTGATAAGGAGTTGTCCTTCACAAACCACAGTGGAGCCAGCACCATCATGTAATGGCGACCACAGTCCGCAGGAACGGCTCATCACACCTGAGGAAGGGTTTATATTGTCTGACAGTTAAAAAGGGTTTCCATCCAAGGTTGCTTTGGGGCCTGTGGTGAGGCAACATATCATGGAGGAGCCTGTGGCAGAGCAAACTTCACAACTCATGTCTGGGATGCAAGAGAGAAAAGGGAAGAAACAGGTCCCTTCAAGTTATATATACACCTCGATGACCTGAATGAAACCTCCCATTAGGCTCGACCTCCTAAGTTCCACCACCTGGCAGAAGCACCATCTGCGGACTGGCCTTTAACACGTGGGCCTGTGGGGCACTCTGTCCTCCAGGCAGTCCTGCTGGGATCCATTCCTCTTGCTGCATGAGACACACCTACACTAAACAATTATTCTTGTTCCTGTGAAACCCAGATCCCACCAGTGCCCTTTCTGCTGAGGCAGGCCCAGGGCCTATGGGGTTGCCGATCTTTACCCTGTGGGGAAAGCATGAGGGCTGCCATTTCAGGGGTGAGTTGAATGTAAAGGGCAGGACAGAGCCACTGACATTTCCTGTTTCACTTGCCATCCCCATGGCTACCCCAGTGTCTGTCTCAGCCAGAGCCTTCCCTGCCTCCTGGATGGCATGGCCTCCCTCAGCCTCTTCACCCATCTGGTCTAGGCCATAGTGACTCCAGGCCTTGGAAACAGCAGGAAAGGCACAGAGCTCTCAGAGTAGATGGGGGGCAGAAGGGTGGCCCTCCTCTCTGGAATCTCCCTCCAACTGTGCCCCCAGTGACTGTGCCCCAGTGACCTGCCCCAAAGCCCAGGAGCAGCTTGGGGTGGCCTGGGAAGGTGGGGCTCTGCCCTCAGGAGGACTTGCTGTGGGAGTCTGGCAGAGGAGGAGAAGGAAGAAATGTGGGGGTCCAGGAGGGGACTGAAGAGACCCTGGAAGCTCAGACACTGCAGGTCCAGGCTGCTTGTGGCCACTGGATGTGCAGGGAACATGGACAGCACCTCAGTGAGGGGCCCAAGGTCAGTAGCCTGGGGACACTTGGGAGTCCCAGCAGGGTCATAGGCACAGGAGAAGAACTTTTGTCTTCCTGGGGCCCAAGAATCTGCAGTCCCTGCTGATTGACTGGGGTATTGGCCAACATCAGAACTAGGAGAAGACAAAGTAAAAAGGAAAAATGAATTTAATCACAATTTGGCCAAAACAGTGGAAGAAGCTGACCTGCATCTGCCTGTCCCACAAACACTGCCACCTACAAAAAGGAAGCCAGGGGACACAGATGGGCGGGCCCTGGGGACCCTGCTAAGGAGCATGGTCAGTTCCCTCCAGCCCTACTTTTCTTCCTGAGCCAGGGCTATGGCCTGGCAAAGGCTTCCATCCTGGACAAGGAAGGCTAGCCTGCAGGGAGCTGCGACACTGCAGGAAATGGCAGGGACGGAGGAAAAAGTAACTAGGAGCTTTTCTTTGAAATTTTCTGATTTTAATTGGGTGGTGTCACTGTCCTCCGTCTTGTCCATCCCACAGTCCTGAGGGATGCCGGGCTCCATGTCATCTGGCCCTTTATTGAGGGGTTGATGCTGAGATCCCCTCAAGGGCACCCAAACCTTGTGAGTGAAAAAGCCAACCTGCAAAGACGTCCACTGGCTCCACCTAGTGGAGGACATGGGAACCCTGCTCCAAGCCTTGACAACACCTGGTTTGGGCCATCTTCATTCTGACAATCCCCGCGTCTCTGAATAATTTTTTCTGAAGACATTACTGATAGTCCACCAAGTGGTCTGAGCCCATGTCACCAGGATGGACTTGTCCCGTCATTTAGACTGATCTAAATGATCTTTTTAAAGGGGAAGTGACAGACTGCTAAGAGTCAGTGTCAAAAGATCAAATTTTAGCCAAATTTGAACAACAAAACAGGCTTAGAGCAGTTCCCAGGCTAAGATTTTACCTGAGTCTTAAGCACCTGCCTGTGTGAGAGGCCATCCTCACATGTGATTTGAGTTACCTCCCTGGCTGGGTGAGAGGCACTTAGACACATCTTTGTGTCCAGAGCTTTCCCCACCCTTCTCAGGTCGAGGGCTTGTCTGTGTGGACATGTGTCTGTCCACAACCCCTGAAGACCCAATTGTCGCACGTGACCTTGGGACACTGCCCCCCTTAATCTTCATTGGATGGGATTTTCCCCAGAATTTTTTGTTCCCCAATAAAAGTCCACTCCCTGGTGTGTTCTTTCTCTCTCGCTGGCCTCTTCAGTAAACCTCGCTACTCTAATAGATAGCTTGAGGCTGGAGGTGGGAAGAAGCCGTCCTGGAGCTGGTTTAAAGGTAACTAGAGCCTGTCTGTTTAATTCAAACTCCCTTTTGGATTTGCCTCATAGCCGAACCTTCATTTATGAAGCCTGTGCTGGCCAAGGGCTAAATGCCTGGGGTCTGCCAGGTGCAGCACCAGGAGGGCTTGCAGAGAAGGAGTGGCCCTGGTCAGCATCTGCCCTCATGCCCAGCCCCAGGCTCCAGGATCCCTGGCTGCAGTCACTGTTCTCTGCAAGTTCCCAGGACCCGCTTTCACAGAATGGGACTCTACTTCTCTCCAGGGCTCTGTGGGTATCCACCAAGAAGGTCACTGAGGAAGTCTGTGAGGACATGGGGCTCATGGCAGGTGCTCAGACCCACCTCTCATCTCATTCCCCATCCTCCAAACCCTGGGTGCATGGAGAACTTTGCCATCTGAGCCCCCACACTCTCCTCATTCACCCTTGGGCTACCTGCACCTGAATGCAATGCCAAAACCTAGACACTTTCTCTAATGGTAGATGCTCTATACTCACATCCTCTCCCTCTTCCCCTCCAATCCTACTGCCTCTCTCCCCCTGCAAAAGAAGGCTCAGTTCCACGCCTTGAGCTCCTGCACCTCCTGTGCCTCATCCTCCCCCTTAAAAGTGTGGATCCAGCGGCTCTAGCTGGGAGTCCATCTGTGATCAGGAACAGGCTCCTGGAGGCCCCAGATGTGGGGTCAATGAGGCATCAGCAGAGTGACCCAGTGACGGTGGCTACAAACTCACACTCAGGGTCTTTGGGAAAACATTTTATCTGCAATTAAATTCTATCTTTATTGTGTTACAAAACAGCACACGTCATTGGGGAAGGTGGAGAAGGTGAGAGCAGGAGGAAGCGGTGGGCTGCATGGAGACGCACAGGAGACCTCAGCCCCAGAGCCAGGTGGGCATCTCTGCGGTCTGTGAGCAGGGAGATGGAGGCCAGCAGAGCAGCCAAACCTTGAGCACTCCGCTGCTGAAGCTGATCAGGAGGCACTTGGTAGACGCCTCCACTCCACCTCTGAGCAGGGCTGCATTGGCCTTCGCCTCCTTTCCACATGGCAGGGCTGAGCAAGGCCATTGTCTTAGGACAGGGGACATCTACAGTCTGGATTTTCCAAAAGAGCCAAGGCTGCCTTTCCATGTGAAGATGGCTTGTGTTACCTGTCACTACAGCCACTTTTTCCCTGGAAGGGCAGAAATAAGAACCTCTCAGGTCAGTGTCATCCCTCAAGCCATGTGGATCAGATCTTTTCTCTAGTTATAGTCCCCCCATCAGTCTATCCCTTTCATCTATGGACTAGACCCATCATCTCAGGCCTGGTCAGCAGCACAATTTGCAGCCACACACTGATGTGCCAAGAGCCAGCATTAGGATCCAGGATGATCCCAGACCTGCCTGTGGAGGAAGCGAGTACCCAGCACACCACGCCTGTCTCTGCCTCAGCACGCCTGGTCCTGCTGCCTGTCCGCTGTCAGCTGAGCTTGGCTCAGGTGTGTCTAGGATGGGGTTGCCTGGTCTTTATCTTGGCATTTGTTTTGTCTCGACCTGGCTCAGCTCAGCCTGGACTTGCTCTGGGCTTTTAGTCTTGTATGGACCCTTGGCCTTGTGACTTATCCTACTCTGTTTACACAGGCTTCTGTGTGCTCCTAGATTTAACTTCAGTCTAAAGTCTGAATGTCCAAGTCTCTGAATGAGCCCCCCAACCCATGGAGCTCCCTTGGGGACAGCTGCTTGGTAAAGCGCCTGTCATCTCACTAGAACAGTCAGGCAGAACAGCCTCCTAGGCCACAGGACAGGACTCGGCCTCTCCTTAACCAGCCCCTGTCTGCATCCTTCCCTGGAGGGTGCTGCTAGTACCACACAGAGCATGGGCCCGGGCGCAGATGGGCCTGGATTCTGGTACCTGCTCTGCCCCTCGTTGCTTGAGTTCCACTGAGAAAGTCACATCAATCCCCTGAGCACCTTTGCCATTTGGAAACTGAGGGGATCCCTGCTCCCTTACAGACTTGAGGCAGGTGGTCCATGACATCAGGTGTGTCAAGCATCCTGCTGACTCGGGGCAGGAAAAAACCTCTCAACTTAGGAAAGCTCTTTACTCCCTAGTTTTACCCCAGGATGGAGCCAGAAGCTCTTCCTACCCTTGTGCCTTTTCATGTCGGACCAGACCTATGAAGTCCCTTCCCAGTGCCCCTCAGTTCCTGCTCCCACACGGCCGACTTGCTCTATGCTCACATCCTCTCCCTGTTCCCCTCCAATCCTACTGCCTCTCTCCTCCTGCAAAAGGAGGCTCAGTCCCACTCCTTGAGCTGGGTGCTGGGGCACAGGCTAGTCCTGCAGCTCAAGAGAGCGCCCTGCTTGTTCTGGAGGGTGATGGTGCCAGCTCTGTGGCTTTGCCCTTCTTGAGGGTGGCCTGCAGGTCTGGCTGAGGGATGGAGCTTGCACAAGAATGCTCCAGGGGGGTGGGCTGGGAATGTGGCTCAAGCCGTAGCGTGCTCGCCTGGCATGTGCGGGGCACTGGGTTCGATCCTCAGCACCACATAAAAATATAATAAAGATGTTGTGTCCACCAAAAACTAAAATAAATAAATATTAAAAAATTGCTTCTCTCTCTCTCTCTCTCTCTCTCTCTCTCTCTCTCTCTCTCTCAAAAAAAAAAAAAAAAGAATGCTCCAGGGCTACTGGGAGAGAGCTTCAGAGAGTGGCAGGCAGCAGTGCAGGGCTCTGGAGGCACAGGGCAAGCAGCCAGGGCAGAGGCCTGTGTGGGAAAGGCTGCTATATACCATCTACTAGACAAATACACCTTCCCCCAAACCAGCTAATGAATGCATGCATCATATTCCACAGACACGTACCAGTGGACTGTGGACCAAGGGACACAACTCCAAGGGCAAAACTTCAGAACCAGAACTGTGCAGAGAGGGGGTGCCTTGTTCTGAGACCATCTGACAGCTGGGTCTGTTCCTGCTCCCTGTGGCCTTCTGTGCAGCTTGCACCATGTTCTGCCCACTCTGTCCAGCTTCTCAGCTCCTTCACCTTCACTCTTCATCACATGGAGTTTCCTCCCTGGGTCTGAAATAGAATTTTCTTATCACACTGCACTGCCCATTTCACGGGCTCATCCTGCCTTACTGGATAAACACTTCCTCCTGCCCCTTTCAAGTGCTTTACAATTTCTAGAAGTGGACAAGTGAGCCAGAGTTCCTTCTGATTGTTCCATCTGCATTATTGAGCCCAAGGCATGTGTGCTGAGGCTGGGTTGTGTGCTGGTCCAGTTATGAACTTACTTTCCATATACTTCCTACTAGCTTCTTGGCCTGTAGTTTATTTGGAAATATCCATTTCAACTCATCCTCAGTGACACTTGATATTTTCATTTTAAGAAATGACTTTGCTGATTAGAGGGTGGCTTTGCTTTTATTTATGTTTCTCAGTGCCAGATCCTTAAGCCCTACTAAGGTGGATGCGTTTGCCCAATCTCTCAGTTTTCAGCGATTTCTTTTTCTCCTGAAAGTCCCTGTTGGTTGCTCTGAATGAAGGTTTATATGGTTTTCTTAAATTCTAACTTCAGCTTCAGAGGATCCATGCAGAGCCCAAGCCAAGCTGTGATCTTTGGTTTGGGTTCTTCTAGAGGGAAGCAGTGGTGGAGGCTCCAGGAGAAGAGTCATTTGGAGGGACCAGAGGGCCAGGAGAAGCCTGGGGAGGGAGAGCAGCCCTGGAAGCTGGATGGAAGCAGGGGAGACAGAAAAAGGTTATTAGCCTTCACAGCTGGGCTGCAGGACAGAGCTGGCCCTGTGGCCCCAAACCCTGCCAGTTCTGCTGCATCCTCCCTCAATGCCATGTGCATATTTCCTTGTGCATGGGAACATGTGTGTAGAAGCCATGCTCGGCCATGGCAGGGCTCATGCTTGGACATTTCAGCCCAGCCTAGGCTGCTAGGACCAGACTCCGGGCCTCCTGTTCCCTGCTATTCTCTTGGCTTCCGACCTGGGGATGTCTCCACCCAGTCTTGCTATCACCTGAGTCTTTTTCAGTTGCAAACATGGCGTGCTCTACTCCAGGTCCCTTCCTAGCCATGCAGAGTATGGGTCGCATGAGGCATCTACAAAAGGAAAATCGGCAATCACCACCTGTTGCAGGCTGGTTTGCTGTTTTGATAATTGTCTCAATTTAATGATGAGATGGAGAAAAGGGTAATAATGCAGGAATGTTTATGTCTGTAGTTATTCCATTGTGAATAGCTACAAAAGTGTGTGGAACTACACTTCCAGTACTCAACACTAGCATCCATTCAACCAGAACACCCCTTTGCCCTACACAAAGTAGTGCAATGCACATGAATGTTCTGCTTGCTTTGTTTTTGTCTTATGTATAAATGAAATTATCAACCAACATTCTTGTCAGAACTACACTCAAAATTAGCCAGTGAACACCTCAAGCAAATTCTCTCTTGAATCAGATAGCAGTGAAGCATTTGCTATGAGATTGATCTCATCAATGGTGGTTCTGTGGCAACCATCAGCTGGCTACAGATACAGAAGTCCAGCCAGAACTGAAGCATTTGGTGAAAATCCCTTGATCTGTGGAATTTAAAATCAAGAGAGGTTTATTTTAAGATGACTTGTGAAGTGCATATACCAGTGAAGATAATAATGAGTCCACAAGTGCTCTTCAGAAAGCCTGCTGATCCACATCCAATGGAACCACAGGTAGGGTGCAGGGAGGGGCCCACTGATGACCTCTGAAGTCCCAGGAGGGCTAAGGGGCATGGCACATCATTGGGTCAGGCCCAGGACAAAGCAGGGCCCAGGCCCACCCCACTCAGATCCTTTCCCCACTCACCTGCTAGGCCTGGAGCTCTTGTTCCTCCCCTCAGTGCTGCTCCTCTCCTCTCACTGGGTACAGAGCAGAAAATGGCAAGTATGTCCCCAAAATGCTGGACTCAAGATGGGAAAGGAGAACCCACTCTCAAACCCCAACACTTCCTCCAGAAAACAACAGCCAAGACAGCCAAATGTCTCCAGCAAGCATCACAAGCTGGGGACATGAAGGTCAGCTACACATTTAGAGCAGCCATACACCCCACCATGGGCAGCCAAGAAATTCAAACTCCCAGTATCTCAAGAACCCAAAAGAAACCATATAACAAGCTCTAAAAAAACAAGCAAAAAAGGAAATACTCAAAAGAGTCCAGATGGCTGAGTAGGCAGACCATGAAGCTAACAGTGGCTGTAGTAAGAATGTCCAGATGACTGAGCAGAGAGACCAAGTGAATGAGAGCCCAGTAAAAAAGAGGATCCGGGATGAGGACAGAGGAGGACAGTGGCAGGCAAGCACCACTTACCCACAGGGCCCAGGGCATCACCCACAGGCCTAAAACAAGACCCAAGGAAACTGCTGGGTGAAGGGCACTCACCCCCACAGGACCCTGAAAAGATTGACCCAGGAGAGCTAGGACTCCAGACACAGAGGACACTGGAAACCAGCAGGCTAGGAGCGCTCAGAGGAGACTGGGCCCTGGCAGGCAAGGGGAACTCCCCCACAGGCCCAGAGGACACTGAGTCCTGGCAGGCAAGGGGCGCTCACTCACAGGGCCCAGGGCAGACTGACCACGGCGAGGGAGGGGCAGCACCCACGGGCCCCAGAGGAGACCCACTGGGCACTTCTGGGCGAGGGGTGCTCACCCCTCAGGACCCAGAGGGGACTGAGCCAGGGGCGCTCAGCCAGGGACCCAGGGGCCCTCCCAAGCAGAAACCTGGGGAAAGGGAACAGGGCTGGGACCCCGGGGAGCTGGGGCGGAGGCCTCCACGCGCGCACCAGCAGCACCCCAGAGCACACTGAGCAAGACAGGGCGAGGAGCGCTCACCAGCAGGGCCCAGAGCGCCCTGGGGACTACAGGCCGCCTGGGGCGCTCACCCACAGCCAGCAGGCCAGGCCCAGCACTGCAGACAGGAGGGGTGCTCACCCCCAGGAACTAAGGAAGCCTGAGCCCGCCCCCCAGGGCCAGGCCGGCTCCCCTGGCTCCCCTCCACACTCAGGGCCACCCGGAGCACCAAAAGCTGAGAATTATGTGTCTGATTCTTTTTTCAGTGTCCTAATAATTCATGTGTATTTTACAAATATCTCCCCAAAAACCAAAGACTAGGTAAACCTTTATCAGTGAACCATAGCAGAATGCAATTCTAAATTTCAGGAAAATGGGCATAAAATATAAAAGACAGGAACTGGGGTTGTGGGTCAGCCCTCACTTAGCACATGCAAGGTACTGAGTAGGATTCTTAGAACCACATAAAAATTAATTAATTGATTGATTGAGTGAATAATTAATTAAAAGTAGAAGAAAAACTCAAATATGAAGAACACAAAGAAAAATAGGAAGAAGAAGAAGGAGGAGGAGGAGGAGGAGGAGGAGGGAGGAAGAAGAAGAAGAAGTCATCAAGATGACTCAGGGAAAATGGGAACAGAGTAAGTTTAAATTGTGGTTTCCAATTCCAAAATGTTTCCTGAGAACTGCAACTTTCTTTGTCTTTGAGATCTCCTACTTCCATGACATGTTTAGTAGTGTTTTCTGGTTTACTCTTAATATGCTCTAGTTATTGTTTTATGGGAAAACTACTTGACATACCCCACAAGACTGAAAATCAATGAAAATCTTTCATTAAGCATAAAGTTCCTTTCACATTTGCTACAATCATAGTAAATACACTTCTTTCTATAAAGGGACTGCCTTTGTTGGGCATTTAAAATATCCCCAAAGGCTAGATGACATACATGAAAATCCCATTGTTGTTTATAGAATAGTGGATTAATCAAATTCAATGCTGGAATCTTTAGAGTAAAATAGAATGGAAATAATTTACTCACAGTATCATACTTAAACCATCTTTATTTCCAAAATACTATCCTAAGAATTATAGTTTTATTTAGCTTCAATCGGAGCAAAAGTATAATCACTTATTTAAGTAAAAGCAACTACTTAAAAACTAAAAATGAGAGGTAAGTCAAATTACTTTTGAAGAGAGATCAAAAACATCAGGTTTCTTGTTGATGTTCAGTAGCAGGCTCACTTGAAGGCGGAATGAAGCCTGAAGGGCACTCACTTCTACTTTCAGAATGCAGGGGTGGGGGGGAGGAAATCCAGCACTTGGAAGAAGGTCATGAGGAAAATACCTCCATTCATAGACATCTGGCATTGGAAAAAATGGAGGGGGGTGGTGGGCCCGGTGGAAAATAATCTCGAGGTGCCCCATACCTGTTTCCTGGAGGAAGCGGAGGGAAAAATGGTCCTCTTCTCATGAACTGACTCCTTGGGTCCACAGGAAACAATTCACCTCTGACTGGAGGGAAAGGTGCCAAAAATGAGCCGGAGCCAGTTGCTTGGTTTTCAGCAGGGAGAGATGAATCGGGCACATTGGAATCATCAAGATTGATTTTGGTCTTCTTTCTACTGGATTGACTTTCTGAAGACATAGGCCCATCCTTTTTATCCAAAGAAGGCAGATTAGAACCTCTGAGTTCTGCTGGTCGCGATGGTCTACCATAATTCGAATAACATCCACCTTGCCAAGGAGGACCCAATGGTGAGGGACCATTGGGGGAATGCTTTCTGCCCAATGCTACATTTGAAACACCAAGTGCACAGGGATCTTCCTCTACAAGTTCAAATTGAAGCTCCCTTTCAGTTAACTTTTGTCTATTGCGAGCGTTTTGTTTCATGAAATAACGGAGGTTTCTTTCAGCAATCCAAACCGCCAACTCACTCTCATGTGCTTTTTTCTCAGAGTAAATAATCTTCCCCTGACAGGACTGAATGGTTCTCTCCAATTCTTCTTTAAGATATTTGGCTCGCTTTCTGTAGGTCTCCAGCTCTTCTCTTGTATGGCCCATCTCTTCTTTGACCTTGGAAAGTTTCTCCTCTTGCTCCACCTGGTAATTTTCCTCTACTCTGAGTTTCCTATGGAGTTTCATCATATTTTCTTGATAGCATTCCATCATGACTTTAAATTTCTGCTGAAGGTTCTCATTCTCACCTTCAAGCTGTGTATTTTCTGACAGCAAAGTTGCCTGTTCGGTCTTCAGCCTTCTAATCTGTTCTCTAAGGTCTTCCTTTGTTTTCTCTGCTTCAGATAAGGAAGCACAAGTTTGATATCTTTGTCCTTCTAAGGTTTCTAAGGAGGCCTTTAGCTTAGCGCCATCAACCAGTTTCTTCAAAGCTCCTTTGGGCTCATCATCCAAGTGAGCACCAATTCCTGATTCACTCGTCATTCCCCATTCCAAGTTCCCAATGTCTGTTTCGGCTCCCTTGGTTGGAGAAGACCTATCTTTCATCTTCAGCAAGCCTTCAGTCAGAGACTCCATGTGATTATCTTTATCAGTTTGAGCTTGTTTTGCATGGAATTGAAAGTCTTCCAATGTGGTGCTCTCTTTACATTGGACACGTCCTTGTTCCCTCCATGCTTCAGCGTCTCCTTGTAAGATCGGTTTCTGACTTTGCTGAAGCTGGGAACATTCATCCAAGGCTTCCTTCATTGCCAGCTGAAGTCCTTCCTCACTCATTTGAAGCAGTCTCAAGTTTGTTTTAGTTTCAGCTATTTGTGAGCTGATTGATTCTGATTCACCTTCAAGGGACTTTATCCTTCTCGATATATCTGCCATGATTTCATCCTGTTTACAATGTTTGGCCTTTTGTTCTTCTAGCTCTTTTTCTAGGAAGAGTCTTTCATCCCCATGGCTAGGTTTGGACCTATGCAGCTTTTCATAGGTTGCCTCCAAATTTGGGACGTCTCTTGGACCCTTCTCAGAACTGCTGCCCTTTAAAGTTGACTCTAAGCCTTCAAGCTCTTTTTGAACAAGGCTGACTTTTTCAAGTAGTTCACATTTTTCTTCAATTCTTCTAGAAAGTTTTAAAGCCAGCTGTTTTTCTCTTCCCACATAAAGCCTGCTTCTAACACAATGAAAACTTCTCCACAAAAACAAGAGAAGAGCAAAACATCCAATAGCTCTACACATCACCAACTCCCAAGGAACACCATAAGGATTAGGGCCTGGCTTCATGTCTTCAGACAATGCTACCACAACCCTGCCTACTTCTTCCAGGACCACCCGCTAATATGGCTGTAGGGCAGTCCTTGGTGCCTCCATCAAGCTAAGTTGGCTTTGGCTCTTGCCACCACAACCACAGCCTGCCCAGGCAGGCCAACGTAGGCTGTGAACACTCAGGTGTTTGGTGAGGAACTCAAACCTGCACCAGGCAACGGAACAGACCACTGAGAACCCCTGCAAGGGGTGGGTTGTGATGGTGGGGAGCTGGGGTGAAGGACTCCCAGGAGCCTTGTGGTGCTCAAGTGCCCATCAGGGGAGTCTTGGCTCCCTCCTTCCCTAACCAGTGCATCCTGAAGTGTCACGGGTTCAAGTCCCTTCCACTCCAGCCAGACAGGAGTCCTCTCTATGCCTCCCACCCCTGAGTTTGGTTTAGGCCAGGCCAAGGAAGGTGGAGCCTCTTAAGTTTCTATACAGTCATAATGCCACTCAGTTTGATGTCATACAAATTCTAAAGCTTTCTAAACTGTCTCAACAGATTTTATGTCATATATTTATATTTGTACTGCTTGCCCTTTTGCTTTAATGACCCATTGCTTTCCCCACTTTTGTTCTCTCCCTTTTTTCTTCCTTCCTTTTTTTCTCCCTCCCTTTCTTCATTTTTTCCTTTTTTTCTTCCTTCTTTACTTCCTCCCTTCCTCCCTCCCTTCCTTCTTTTTTCTCCCTTCCCTCCCTTTTCTTTTCTTGCAGTATTGGGCTTTAAACTCCAAGGCCTTCTGCATGCTAGGCCAGCCCACTACCACTCAGCTCTATCCCCAGACCTGCTGACTCTTTCTAGGAAGGTCATTTGAATTATTTCTAAAGGAGAAAACTCTCTTAATACACTACTTTCTTTCGTTCTTTCTTTCTTTTTAAAGCTGGGTTAATGACTTTTTTTTTTAAGTTTACCCATAACATTGTTTTTATTAAATTTTATTTTTTATAGAGCAAGCAACCATAAAAATTAAACAACTGGTTAAATAAGAACTGTTATTTTGATCATTGTACTGTCTTTTTGTTTTTACTTTATTTTAAAATTTTTTTAGTCACACATGACAGCAGAATGTATTTTTACACATAATACATACATGGATTGTACATACATCAATCATATTGTCTATTCTATTCTGCTGCCCTTCCTATCCTCCTTACTCCTCCCCTCCTCTCCCATCCTTTCTATCTATCCAATCTAATGTGACACACTTTTTTTCTCATTAGAACATCATATATGAATTCTGTATAACAATGTGCTTCTCCTTCCATATTCTGTGCAACTTTCCTTCTCCCTCTTTTTCCCTCCCACCTTTCTTTCCTATTTAGTGGTAGTCTTCTTCTCATGCTCTTCCTCCCTATCCCATTTTGAGTCACCCCCTTATATCAGAGAAGACATTTGGCATTTGTTTTTCAGGGATTGGCTCACTTCACTTAGCATAGTCTGCTCTAATGCCATCCATTTGCCTGCAAATGCCATGATCTTGTTATTTTTTAGTGCTGAGTAATATTCCATTGTGTATAAATGCCATATTTGTTTAATCCATTCGTCTATTGAAGGGCATCAAGGTTGGTTCCACATTCTAGCTATTGTGAATTGTGCTGCTATAAACATTGATGTGGCTGTGTCCTGTAGTATGCTCTTTTTAGGTCTTTTTGCTCTAGCCTGAGAAGGGGAATAGCTGGGTCAAACGGTGGTTCCATTCCCAGCTTTCTAAGGAATCTCCATACTGCTTTCCAAATTGGCTGCACCAATTTTCAGTCCCACCAGCAAAGTATGAGTGTACTTTTTTCCCCGAAACCTCACCAGCACTTATTGTTGTTTGACTTCATAATGGCTGCCATTCTTATTGGAGTGAGATGGTATCTTAGAGTAGTTTTAATTTGAATTTCTCTGATTGCTAGAGATGGTGAGCATTTTTTCATATATTTGTTGATTGATTGTATATCCTCTTCTGAGAAGTTTCTGCCCAAGTCCTTGGCCCATTTGTTCATTGGGTTATTTTGTTGTTGTTGTTTAACTTATTGAATTCTTTGTATACTCTAGAGATTGAGCTCTATCTGATGTTTGAGGGGTAAAAAATTGTTCCCAGGATGTAGGCTCCCTCTTCACCTCAGATATTATTTCTCTTGCTGAGAAAAAACTTTTTAGTTTGAATTTGTCCCATTTGTTGATTCTTGGTTTTAACTCTTGTGCTATAGGTGTCTTATTAAGAAGTTTGGGGCCTGCCCCCACATGATGAAGATTAGGGCCAACTTTATCTTCTTTTACATGCAGAGTCTCTGGTCTGATTCCTAGCTCCTTGATCCATTTTGAGTTGACTTTTGTGCATGGTGAGAGAAAGGGATTCAATTTCATTTTGTTGCATATGGATTTCCAGTTCTCCCAGCACCATTGTTGAAAATGCTATTCTTTCTCCATTGCATGGTATTAGCACCTTTGTCTAATATAAGGTAGTTGTAATTTTGTGGATTTGTCTCTGTGTCCTCTATTTTGTACCCTTGGTCTACCAGCCTGGTTTGGTGCCAGTACCGTGCAGTTTTTGTTACTATTGCTCTATAGTATAGTTTAAAATCTGGAATCGTGATACCGCCAATTTCACTCTTCCTGCTTAGAATTACTTTAGCTAATCTGGGTCTCTTGTTTTTCCAGATGAATTTCATGATTGCTTTTCCCATTTCTGCAAGAATGTCATTGGGATTTTGATGGGAATTGCATTGAATCTGTAAAGTGCTTTTGGTAATATGGCCTTCTTAATAATATTAATTCTACCAATTCATGAGCAAGGTAAATCCTTCCATCTTCTAAGGTCTTCTTCTATTTCTTTCTTCAGGGTTCTGTAGTTTTCATTGTATAGCTCTTTCACCTCTTTTGTTAAGTTGATTCCCAGGTTTTTTTTTTTTTTGAGGATATTGTGAATGGAGTAGTTGTCCTCATTTCCATTTCAGAGAATTTGTCACTGATATACAGGAATGCCTTTGATTTATTGGTATTGATTTTATATCCTGCACTTTGCTGGATTAATTTACTAGTTCTAGAAGTTTCTTGGTTGAATTTTTTGGGTCTGCTAGGTATAGGATCATGTCATGGGCAAATTTGCATCCACACACCACACCAGCCTGCAGGGATCCTGATGTTGTATCATCAAACACTGATCCCAGTTTCCCAGAACATGTGTTGGTAAATGTATTACTTATTTTTTCACACAACACCCCACTCTTCAAAGGGAATTGTAGCAGCAGGAAGGGGTGAATCCTGCAGATTGCGGGTTTGGGGCTGGTGTCTGGAATCTTACTGGCAAGCAAAGCCTCTGGGTTCTGCGTTGTGCTTCTCACTCTGGTAGAATCTGTGAGAGGTTCACTGTATGGTGTCCTGTCACATGCTCTGAAATGTAGTTTTTCCATCATGGCAGGACCTGGTGGAGAAGCATTTTGACTGTTTTCTCGGGTCCATGTGCAGAGCCCCCAGACACAGTATCTCCTCTACTCTGACATCTTAGTTCTCTCCCTGAAAATCTCATCTGGTTTTCACTTTCTAAGAGGAATACCATTGATCCTCATTGATTTTGATCGTAACTGCATTAAATCTTTTAGTGTTTTTGGTAGTATGGCCAATTTGATAAAATTAATTCTGCCTAGCAAAGAGCAAGGTAGACATTTCTACCTTCTAAGGTCTTCTTCTATGACTCTTATTAGGGTTTTGTAGGTTTTGTTTTATAGATCTGTCACCTCTTTCTTTAAATTCATTTCCAAGTGTCTTATTTTTTTCAGGTTATTGTGAATGGGGCAGTTTCATACATTTCAGTCTCAGAGGCTTATATGCAGAAATTCCTTTTATATATTGGTGTTGATTTTATATCCTTTTATATATTGGTGTTGATTTTATAACAGGAAAGTGACCTCTTTTCTGTCATTTTGGATCTCTCTCTCCAGACTGACCCTCTAGATAGGGATGGGAGTGTCTTCCTAGACCACTTACTTTCCAGGCTGTGAAGACCAGGGGCTCTGCTGTGGCCCTGACAATTAGCTTAGAGCACTGTGATGAACACAGGTGTTGCACTGGCCCACCTGAGGCTCCAGGGCCACATCAGGCTCAGGCCCAGCCAGCCCTCTCCAGGGCTGGAGGGAGCACCTGCAGCATGCTACACCATAGCCAGCCAACTGCATGCCAAGCAGCATCAGAGTTCCATGGCAGTGATGGCCACGTGCAGCTTTGGTCCCCTGAGTCCCTCTGATGTTCCAGTGAGTCTTGGCCTCTCCATAGCTCCAGAGGCAGGACTCCAGGTCAGCAGCCCGCAGGCACCCTCTCCATTTCTCTGGCTCCTGGCCATTCCTCCCACCCCCACTGTGTGAGCACACAACCAGGGGACTCTAATCCCTGGCAATGGCTATAGGATACTCAGGACACCTGTGTCTGCCTAGGAACGTCAGGCAGTGGGGCTTTCCCTGTGCCTGGGGGAATCTGCCCTCTCCCTGTGGATGAGGCATAAGGCCTGAGAAGCAGCCACCTGACTACAAAAGACCCTGAAGCTGCAACTGCACAGCCCACACCTCAATTCCCACCAAAACTGAAGGCCCCTCAGGTACCCACCGCAGCCCTCTGCCTGCCCCTCACAGCCCAGCCCCACCACCTGGAGGTAGGAGGACAGCTCAGAGCCTGGGAGCACAGTGTGGAGCCAATCCATGTCCCCTTCCTGGCCACACACCTGCTTTCTGTGTGCTCGATACCTGTCTTCTCATCTGCAAATTGGAGGTAACAGCAACACCTACGAGGCCAGGAAGCCTTGAGAAGCATGGAGTAACGTGTGGAGTGTGGCTGGCTCGAGCCCTGGACATGTGTGCTGTCCTTGCTGTGGTTATTTCCCAGATGCCAAGAGCTGCCCACGTGGGCTCTCCCGGTCTTCACTTCTCCCACCTCCTCCTCTAGCTCTTCCCTCCTCACCACCTCTCCCTCTCTCTTACCACTGTCCCTGCTAGACTTGGCCCTACAGAGTCTCTCCTCTCTCCCCACTCCATCTTGCCCCTTCCTGTGCCCTCTTTTCCTCCACTGTCCCTCCCAAGCTCTGTCCTGGGATCATCCCCTCCTGGATGTTGCCCAATCACCTCTACCAAACGGTTGTGAATTTTTCCTGTTCCAAGCCTGCTCCTTCTCATCCTCCCAGTCACTTAACTATGCACCTGGCATCTGCAGCAGCCTTCTGGTGCCCCAGCCCCACAAGCTGCCACTGGTGGGCTGGTCCAACAGCACCCTACTGCCTCCCACCTGTCCAGCCCTCCATCCCAGCTGCCTGGACAAGGCCCTGCCATTGCCCCTCTGTCCTGCCCTCTGTCCTCCTGTCCTGGCTGCAGTGCAGCTCTACTGGTCAATGCCCTGCACTCATACAGGGATTTTTTACCCTGTGTGCTTTGCTGTTGTTGTTGTGTTTCTCACCACTGAAAATAAAGAATAAACACGAACAGAAAAACACACAAAAGCTCTTTCATGAACTTTTACACAGGGATACACACCTGCAACCACTCTCCTGAAATCCCTGTGCTACCCCTGCCCCATAACCACTGCTCTGATTTCTGTTGCCAGCTCACAGTTTTTTCTATTTTGGAAATATCCTCAAGTAGAATGCGGTGGTGAGGCTGCTCGATGCTGTGCCTTTGCGCCATAGTCTATTCCCCTCTGCTCTGTGCTGCTGACTGATGTGCTGTTGACGAGTGTGTCACACTGGGTCCATCTTTCTTCTGTTGATGGACAGACTGGGAATGAACACACACAAGTCCCTGGGGATGTTGACTTTCATGCCTCCTGGCCGTGTGGCTGGGAAAGCAAGTGCTGGGGCACAGGGAGGCTGATGTGGATGTGAGAGTCAGCTTTCCATTGCTGTGACACCATGCCTGAGACCTAGGAAGAGGAAGGGTTTATTTTGTCTCACAGTTTTAAAGGTTTCCATCAAGGGTTGCTTTGGGGCCTGTGATGAGCCAGCACATCATGGAGGAGCCTGTGGCAGAGCAATCCTCACAACTCATGTCTGGGATGCAAGAGGGCAATAAGAAGAAACAGGGTCCCTTCAAGTACATAGCTCAGTGACCTGAATGAAACCTCCCACTAGGCCTCACCTCCTTCGTTCCACCACCTCCCAGGAACACCATCAGGGGACTGGCCTTTAACATGGGGCCTGTGGGGCACTCTGTCCTCCAGGCAGTCCTGCAGGGATTCACTCCTCATGCTGCATGAGACACACCTACACTAAACAATTATTTCTGTTTCTCTGAAACCCAGATCTGACCAGCAATCTGTCTGCCAGGGAAGACCCAGGGACTGCCCTGTCTTCATCCTGTAGGGAAAGCATGACTCTTCAGGGGTCAGTTGGACCTAATAGGCAGGAAAGAGGTATCTGGGAAGTGGCCCAAGCCTTTGACTTCTCCTGCTTCATCTGCCATCCCATGGCTGCCCTGGTGGCTGGGACCCTGCTGTCTCAGCAGAGCCTGCCCTGCCACCTGGAGGGGGCTTATCTTCTCCTGGCAGTTGCATGGCCTCCTTTCCTCAGCCACACCATACCCACCCCTGCCAAGGCCACATGATGACTCGAATCCTTGGAAACAGCAGGAAAGGGGACAGAGAAGGATTCATAGCAGATGGGGTGCTGTTGGGGCTGTTTGTGACTCATGACCCCATGTATGTTTTACAAATCCACATGGGCAATCATAGCACTGTAGGTGTTTTGGGAGGGTGTGCAGGGGGACACCAAAAATATCCATCAAGAAAGATGGCATTCCTTTCATAGACAGCACCCTGGTACAGGAGCCTCCGAATAGGGACCCATCCTGATCAAGACCCTTCCCTTTAGTAGGTGTCACCCCAGATGCAGAGGAGGAAGCTCCCAGGCTGGAAAGGGACCCCATGTTTTACTCTCCTGTGATCTCAACTGGGGCCGCCCCTCCCCCATCTCAGACTTTGAAGCTTTGAGCAGTGGAATAAGAGTGGGGAAGGTATGGAGAGTGACCTCTTGTCTCCCCAGAGCCTTTGTCAGAGTCACTGTCCAGAGGCGAGCACGCCCTGGCTTCCTACTTCACCCGTCTCTACTAGGTGTGAGCACTGGAGGCTGCAGCTACAGAATCCCAGTTATTATAAACATGGCCACTGAACACGTCTTGGTTTCAGTGGCTTTTCATCCCTGTGGCCTTTCCAGAAACACATGAGTCTGCTCCTGGGGTCTGTGAGCATGAGCATGAGCAGAGCTGTGGGAGGCTTTCCCCGGATGGCCACAGGGAAGGCAGTAGGGCTTTGAATTTCTCCTCCATGAGGCCACTGGAAGTTACGCTCTTGCTGGGCACTGTCCCCAGCAGCCAACTGCTATCTTGACACTAGAATTCTGGGGTGGACACTTGGGCCTTGACTTATATGTCATTTTCAGGGGTTCCTTGTCTGCCACAGGCTGTCCTGTGGACATAGGGATCACTGTTATCACCATAACTGCCATTCGCCACCAGAGGGAAGGGTGGCACCAGCTCTGCTGGCCTTGATCCTGAGGGTCTGGCTCTGCAAAGGCACAGTCACCCTGGAATTGAAATTGAGGAACAAAACACACATGCACATACCATGTGCACACACACCTCCTTACACATGACACAACCCAAGACATACACGTCACATGCACCCACTCAATACCAAGTACTACAACTCACATGACGAGAAACCCACCATCCTGTCCAAAATGTGCTGTAGAAACAACACACAGCATGCACAGCACCCAACTATCCACAAACACAGCACACACACGACATGCACATATCACACACATACTTCACACATACCACGTACATACACATTATACTACATACCCACACCATACTTTGAATGTTATTGAAGCTTTTTGTGGCTCATTATATGGTCAGTATATGGAAAGTTCTGTGCACATGTGTCTCTGTGTCCTGTGGCTGTCAATCATGGTACCTGTGCTGTGTGGGATGGCCATGGGGGGCCTTGGGTCCTGGAGGAGGGGCTCATGCTGCCCTGGGTCTCATCCTCCTGGGCCCTGTTGAGACCCTCCTGCCCCAGCTCCCTCTGGTGATTCACCAAGGGATCAGGATCCCAGCTCTTGTTCTGCCTGTCATGCAGGGTACACCTGGTTGCCCACAAGAGAGCAGGCATACTGCACAACTCAGCATCCCCATGCCCTAGAGCTATGGGCTCTCTTCACCCCTTCCCCCAAAGGCCTTTCCATCTGCCCACCCAGATGCCAGGGTTTTCCCTCCCAAGAATTTTGTCGCATGTCCTTTACATTTCTCCAGTGGACTGGACTCCAGATGTTGCCTCAATGCAGAACTGAAGAAGGGGATATTGACCATGGGGAAGGCCTCCAGGGTGGGGCTCAGAGGCCATCCTCTCTGAACTCTCCTTCCAGCCCTGACTGTGCCCCAGCAACCCACCCCAAAGCCCAGGAGCAGCTTGGGGTAGTCCACGCAGGTGGGGGGATCCATGCCCTTAGGAGGACTTGCAGTAGCAATCTGATACAGAGGAGAGGGGAAGAAAGGTGAGAAGTCCAGGAGGGGATTAAGGAGACCCTGAAAGCTGAGACACCACAGGCCCAGGCTGCTCATGGCCACCGGTTTCGCTGGGGACATGGTTAGCACTTCAGTGAGGAGCTCATGGTCAGTGGGATTGAAACCCTTTGGAGTACCAGCAGGTGAGCAGGCACAGGTGAGGAGCTTTGTATTTCTGGGACCAAGAATCTGGAGTCCTTGCTGACTGCATTGTGTGTGTGTGTGTGTGTGTGTGTGTGTGTGTGTGTGTGTATGGGTGTGGGGGGGTTCTCCAGCATCAGAAATAAGAGGACACAATATAGCAAGGAAAAATGAATTTAATCACAAATTGGCCAAAATAGAGGAAGAAGCTGATCTGCCTCTGCTCTCCCACAGAAGTACTGCCATCCACAGGAACGAAGCTGGGATCATGGTCACTTCCCTCAAGCCCTGCATTTCTTCCTGGGCCAGGGCTTTGGCCTAGTCAAAGCTTCCATCCTGGGCATGGGATGGGTGCCTGCAGGGAGCTGGGACCTTGACAGGAAATGGCTGAGACTGAGAAAAAAGCAATTTGGAACTTCTTTAAAATTTTCTAAGTTTAATTGAGCCCTGTCACAGTCCCCCTGTCTTGTCCATCCTGCAGTCTTGAGGGATGTGGGGCTCGCAGTCATCTGGCCCTTTATTGTGGAGCTGAGATCCCCTCAAAGATACCCAGAGCTGGTGAGGGCAAAGCCAACTGGCAAAGATTCCCGCTCGCTCCACCTAGTGGAGAATGTGGGAACCCTGCTCTAAAGCCTAGGCAAGGCCTGTTTTGGGTAGGGTTGGCATGTGGCCATCTTCATTCTGACAATTCCCCCATACCTGAGTAACTTTTTCTGAAGACATCACTGATTGTCCATCAAGTGGCTGGGCCCATGTCACTGGGATGGACTTGTTCTGTGCTTTGGTCTGATCTGATCCCTCCTCAGAGGGGAAGCAATAGACTGTTAAGAGTCAGGGTCAAAAGATCCCTTTTAAGGCAAATTTGAGCAACAAAACAGGCTTAGAAAGAGTGGTTCCCCATGTAAGTTTTGACCTGGAGTCTTGAAGCACCTGCCTGGGTCCTGCCAGGCTCACCACCAGAGTGGGCTTGCAGTGGAGGAAGGTCCCAGGTCAGCATCTGCCCTCCTGCCTAGCCCCAGACTCCAGGTTCCCTGGCTGCAGTCCACTGTCCAACTTCCCAGGACCCCTTTCCCGTTGTTATGCTCGAATTCGGGACCCCCAAAGACCACCAGAAACCAGGATCGATGTAAATAGCAAAGAGATGTTTATTGCGAGCTAGCTCAGTCCTCCATGCGACACACAGCAACTGGTGATGCTGAGAGGCCCCGAGCCCAAAGTTTGCAGCAGTTTTATACATTCTTTGGAGAAGGCAGGGACCCCCACATACATCATAGCATCTCTTAGCAAATCATCACACACAGCTGGAAAATCAAATAACAACTATAAAACATGATTAGCAAATTCACTGGTGGGAACAAGTTGGAAAGGGGTGATTGGTTACTACAAGAGGGGGATTTATTTGAACTCATTGGTTTAAGCCAAGAGGGGTGTTTGTGCTGAACTACATGGTTTCCCAACACCATAAACTACTGGGAGGGTCATATTAGAGGAAATTACCCAGAATACCAAGATGATTACCTGCCTTTGGAGAAATTACTCTGAGTCAGATCTGATTTGATTTCATGTTCAATCACCCAGAATGTCAAATATGTTTAGTATGAAAATTCTCTGTATTAGTAATACCAAGGTGTTTCATAGGAGTACAAGAATAATTCATTACAATTGCAGAGTACTTAAATTTATCATATTCTTCCAAATACATTAGTTCAATTTGTTCATATATCCTCTTTGTAAGATAGGACAGGGTAGCTATTGACATCCCCATTGCCCGCATACAACAAAGGTTAAACCACCCGAATAAGTTTCCACAGCTACATCAGAGAAAACTAGGCCTGGGGCCTATGTGTTTGACTTAAGTCCAGTGTTTTTTCAAAGGGCAACAGTGTGCCTCTTTGTTATTTTTGGTTTCCTCTGAAGTTCTACTTTTTTCTTTCATAATTCACATGAACAAGCACTACAGTGTGCTCAGGAAACAAACAAGCTTACTAATAAGATAGAAGATAGAAATGTGAAATATGAATGCTTCATGATATTTAATAAACCAATTTCCATGTTTTTCCTTTAAGAAACCATAATGCAGAGATAATGCAAAATAAGGAAATATAAATTTACAAGTTAAAATTACTGTTCTAAGACAAATCCCTGCAGCCTTTGATTTTCTGCACACATGAGTGTACGCCAAACACCTCATTGTAGAGATGATGAAAACACACGTAAATGTAAAGAGATAATAACTGTAACCATACTTTGGTTTCAAGAGCAGTAACTATGGTAAATTATTAACACTGCTATGTTTTGTTTTTCTTTCCTTGCTGATTTGTAATTTGTTCTGTCCTTTGCCCTAGTCCCTCTGGAAATGCTACTTTAGTTATTTACTTTAGCTGGCACAAATGTCTTGCATTTTGAGGCTTGTTTTATGGAATTTTAACAGATCAGCATTTTGAAGCACACTTCACATTCATAAAGTTTCTGTTACTTGTCCAAGTGAATAACTTATTTGAAAGTTAATGAACTGCTGTAATTCTTCCTTATACTTACCTTGTTTATTGTGTACAGTTTGTCTTCTGTGGAAAGCTTTATTAGAAAAAAGGAGAGCAATTCCTTAGAACTAGAGCAACAGAGGCTTTTTAGACTCTTATACCAACTTAACCTCCAAAATATTTTTAACTCTCTGTGTCCCAAATCACACTTGAGTTTGGATCCTTGCAAAAACTATGCAGTTTTATAAATTCTTTTTTGAGAGTTTAGAGAACTAAGAGTTTAAGGTGAAACCTTTTCTAGTTGTCACTATCTCCCTATTAAGTTGAATATTTAATGTCTTGAAGTAGGTGTATCATGACTTCCAGCACTACAAATGTTGTGTGCCAATGGAGGTGACTCATTTGTTAACAAAATAATGTAGTTTAAAACAAAAGAACAGCAATATTTACTTCCTGGTTATGCCAATCTGATAGATCAATGTTAGAAATTTTGTAGGAGACAAATTTATGTAGGTTTGTTTTCTAATTGGTATAATTGGGAGATAAGGAAGGTTTTCTGTTCCATATTATGAAGTGTCTCATATAATATGGCTGTCCAAGAGTCATGCCATCAAACTACTCTTACTACTTTAGTGTTTTCCTATTGCTATCACCCATTCTGATTAACTTTTCAATTGGAAATAAATGAATGATGACTAGAAAGATATATAGAACAGATAAGTTTAGAAACTTCTAGAAAAAGCTGTGCATGGTAGTGCACACCTATAATCCCAGCGCTTTTGGAGGCTGAGGCAGGAGAATCGCCAGTTCAAAGCCTTCCTCAGCAATTTACTGAGGCCCTAAGCTACTCAGTGAGACCTCTGTTTCAAAAGAGGGCTAGGGATATGGTTCAGGGGTTAAGTGCCACTGAGTTCAACCCCTGGTACCCAAAAAACCAAACACACAAAACCCCAAACCCAGAATTGTTAGCAAAGTTTCCATATTGCTCATGCCTAAATTCCTTACAGATGTAACACAGGATATGGTTCCTCCTGGTCTTAATGTTGTTATTTTAATGAGAAATTTTTTTTGATGGAGTGGGTGTTATACATATGTGTATCTATGTATGTATATATCAGGTCAAAATCAGCTTCCTTGATGTTTAGGCTTTGGGGAAATCTCCTAACTGTAACTATAATGAATAACAAGTCTTTTCAGACATTTTGTTTTTTGAAATCTTTCCAAATTAAAAAGATGAACCTCTTCCTTCAAAACTTATTCTTTACCCTGGCATACAAGGCCTACTATTACTTGGTGTCAATCTATCTCTAATCTTATCTCCAAACATTCTTATTTGACCTAATTTTCCAAGAAACTAGGAAAGTTTTTCACTGTCCCATAGTCTTAGACTTTTATTAACAACCCATTATGAGCACTCATTTTAATTCTGCCAATCTTGATATCATGTAGATGACAAATGGACACACGCACACACATATGGACAGACAACACAACACACATTGTAGACACATACAAGAGTAAAGGCCTTGTAGCATTTCAGAGGTGAATCTCCATTGCAAAGTTACAGATGTTTAAAAACTCCAAAGTTGAATAAAAAATAAAAAACAGAACAGATCAGAAAAAACATTAACCTAGGACCAAAATCATGAGCTCAAAAAAAAATATATGGAATTTAAGAAACAAAAACAAGAGTCCTAGAAAAAATGACCAACTGATAACTAGTAAAACCATACAATTTACTTTTTGGTTTAGTATGATATGAGGCTTCTTCCATTTACCGTTCAGTGTAAGTCCTGACACAGGTCTGGAAGGAGCTGGGGAAAACTGCTGTTCCCTAACCCTGCTCCCAAACTTGCCTGTGTTCCTCAGGTAGGAGAGTGTTGGATAGGATCATGGGAGGCTGAATCATATTATTGGGTTAGGTATTGGAATTCCTTAATGTACCCCAAAGGATTAGAGGTGAAGAATCCTAGCCTTCTTTCAATTTGGAAGATGTCACTAAGGGAGAAAGGGACATGTGTACCCACACAACTCCCTCCAACCTTGCTACTTCACAAAAGGGAAGCAGAGGTGCGGGTTGGGTAGAAGGGGCCATGTGAGAGAGAAAGAGAGTCGCAGGTGGACTGAAAGTAGGTGAGGGAGGTCCCAGAAGAGTTGAAGCAGAAGGTGGAGAATGGTAGAGAGGGGGTTCATCAGCGGGGTTGAAGTCTGGGGCTTCGGGTGGGTCCTGAGGTCAAGAAGAGAAGGTTTAAGAGCCAGCAGAACTATGACCCGGCAACAGGAAGAACACAAGGACAATATGGAAGGATGGACAGAAGGATAGAGGGATCACTTTCCCAAATACTCACAATAGTTGAAAATATCCCTGATAATTTTGGGATCTGGAGTGCCATTAAGCAGCCATTTAGAGTCATTATCCAAGGGATATTGAGGCCAGATCTGATTGCACAAGCTGATAAGCTTTGGGGATTTAGGTCCAGGGTGAGAGAGAGAGAGAGACCCAAGTTAGCCAGGAGGCAGCCTAAGGGGCTTTGGGAGGGAATGGACAAAGAGCCACCTATGGTGAGAGGTAGGAGATGAGTTTGGAGGTGGCGTGTCCCCCAGTCTCTAATATCACTTAGTTGAGAGGACGGTTATGCTCAGGTGTCATCACCACCACTGCGTAAGCATCTGGGCAGGAGCCCGTAGAGGCCCTTGGGTGCCCAGCAAGGACCACATAGTAGGGGCAGAAGCTCATAGAGATTAACCCAAGGCTGAGAGGAACAACTCCCAATCATCCTTGGTGTTCTTTTCTCAAAACCCAAGACCAAGATAAAAAACCACCTATAGACCCAGTCGACTATAGGGTGCCCCCAACTACACAGTAACCCTGGGAGTGCCGGACAATCAATGGTCACTTCCCAGGACCCATAGGTTTTTTAATTCCACGGGAGATAGGGGTCTTACCTGAAATGTTCAGTGGTAGAGAGGACGTTCAGCAGAATGCAGGGACGGGTCCCACAATGGAATATGGATTGGGGCCTGGGGATGCTCAGTGACTCTCAAAGAGGGGAGTGGATGCACTGGGGAAACTGATCCTGGGTTTTGGCACCAAAAAGGAAGGAAAGTGAGAAAGCTAGAGAGGGATGAGTGAGAAATAAAGGACAGAGATCAGGCAGAGAACCACACAAAGGTTTATTTTTCAAAGCTGACAAATAAAGGCTATCTTCCTATAGAATGGAGAGAGAGGCCCTGAGATGTGTGGGTGTTCAGCTTTTGTGGGGTAGGGGTTTGGAATATTAGCTGTGTCACTTTGGAATAGCTCAGGGGTGCTTGCATCAGAGCCAGGTGGATAGGGAAGAGCATGGGATTGGCTTAGATCATGGTACCATGGGGTAGGTCACTAAAGGGGGTGGTGGGATTTCGGGTAAGAGAAAATATAAGAAAGCAAAACTTATCTCATAAGATGGTGGTTAACATTTAAGATGACTGTTCAAATGTTAAATCAAGACCCTAGAGCTACTTTTCAAAATTTGTGGCTGTGTAAATCTAGATGCTGGGGTGTAAGGAAAGCCTTTCCTATTAGGCCAGTAGCCTGTTAGCACAATCAGTGCATATGAAATCTGCTGTTCCTTGGAAGCAATGAACATTGCTCTCTCTCCATTCTAAGGAAGCTTTGACAAATAAACCTTTGTGTGGATGGATCACTGCCTGGTCTCTGTCCTTCATTTCTCACTCACCCGTCTTAGCATTCTTCCTTTCCTTTCTTTTTGATGCCAAAACCCAGGATTGGTTTCCCCAGTGTGCCCGCTCCCCTCTTTGAGAGTCACTGAGCATTCCCAGGCCCAATCCAGATTCTGGAAAATGCTCAGAAGCTCCAAGTGCATTTAGGTCATTTGGAAGTTGAATTCTTGTTATGTCTTTACTTTGCTTAACTTATCTTTCTCCCCTTTAATTCTTTCTTATGGTAATTTGAAGCTGATAAATTTACTGGTATTTTCAGGAGAGCATAAACAATTAAATATATTTAAATTCTGTATCAGTTCAAAGAACTTAGCATCATCTGTCTCTCGCCTTTGGTGGGAAGGTAATGAGCAGCTATTTAGCTCTATGTGCACAAGGATGATGGTCCTGAGTCTCCTGGGATGGTTAGCTAAATCTTGAAGTTCCTTAGGAAATGGAAAGACATCAGCTCCTTGTGTTCCATTCAACAGTGAGCACAGGGTGCTCAGTGAACTTGCATTAGGTTAGTGAGTGTCCACTCCAGACCTCAAACCTGAATTGTCTGTTCTTCTCTCTGCTCCAGCAGCCTCAGCTATTGAGTCCATGTTGCCTCCTGAGATGCTTCTTTGTTCATACTACTGGGATCTTGTCTCCAAATTTTAATTGAAAAATAGGAGGAAATTTTTGCTTTAAACTACACATGAAACAAAAGAAAGTGACTTGCCTTTCTCTAAAAACATGGAGAAAGTGAAGTTCATTCCTGTGATTATGATCATGGCATTGAACAAATTCTTAGCCACTTCACACCATCCTTGCTTCTTATATATTTTGTGCATCAGTGAATTTTTTAACCCAAGCATTTTTCCTATGGGAGGCACTTAGAAATGGAAGCACAGAAATGCCAGCTGCTTGCCATTTCATGGGGTCCTCAGGTCTCTGCCTGCTGCCACACTAACTTTTCCTACAAACCTCTGGGATTTCAGCAGTGCCCTCTGCTGTTTGTCTGTGGAGCCAGACTAAATTAGATTTCCCATGACTCAAACTTGGAATTGATGCCCCATGACCCTTGGTGGATTTCTGTTTCTTAGAAACCTGATGATGATGTGGATCCATTTAGAAGGGAGGGAGTTACAGGCGCTGGGCACCAGGATGCTGTGTTTGAAATTCCCTGGAGTGTACCCCCATCATACAATCAGAAGAGATATTGGGACAATTCTTATTCTCACAGGAAGCCTTTGGCCATTCTATGGTAAAGGAGAGGCCATGGCTGAAAACAAGTGACTACAACCCTCCAGTGGTACAGAGTGGGAACCATGGCCAAGGGAGGAGCTAACTTTCCCTCTGTCACTGGGGGACTCAGGTCATGACTATGTCATGTCCTCTGTATGTTTGTGCATTACAGTTGCATGACTCCAACATTAGGGTTTCTCAGGAAGTCCATGTATGTATGGTCACATGTGCCTGATGACAACCTCTAAAGCAGATGCTAGAATGACCCCTGGGGAACTTTTGGAGAAGCTATGGAGGCCCTGCAAGATACAATGACTTCCTCACGTCCACACACATAACCACAAGAAGAGGATGGGTCTGAACCAAGCTCTGTCTCCCCAAACCAAGGGAGCTGGCTACACTTGGGCCTGTCTGAGGACCTTATCCAGTGTGTGTTGGTATAACTGGGTCCATATGTGCATATGTCATGGGTGGACTGCCGCCCAGTGGGCCGTTGGAACCATCTTGTATGAGAAATGGACTCAGGAAAGGAGTTTCCGAAATAGTGACCTCACTTCCTTGGCCTTAGAACATGCAGAACTTGGAACCCTGGTAGCTAGGCACCCATAGTCCACAAACAGTCCCAGTCTGCTCACTGGTGTTGAGACAGTAAGCCCAGAGCCATGAGCTCTTGTTGTCTACCCATCTGAGAATGCTCAAGTCTCAAGGCTTTTCCTGAGTGTGTAGGTGCTGGGTCAGTGCTGGGTCCCAACAACACTGAAAATTCTTCCCAAGGAGATCAGAGGTGAGACAGGACAGGCCACTGCAGGTGACCATAGTCTAACCCACCACTCAGACTCCCCTCTCAATAGTGCCAGGCCTCACCAGATGTCTGTGTGTGTGTGTGTGTGTGTGTGTGTGTGTGTGTGTGTGTAAGAGAGAGAGAGAGAGAGAGAGAGAGAGAGAGAGAGAGAGAGAGAGAGAGAGATCTCCTGAGAATATGGAGGGAAAATCTTTTGTTTTGTTTTCCCTTGACTGTATGGCAGTGATTCACTTTGCAGATGACTACTGTTTCCCTGTTAAAATGTCCCTCTTTGATCCCCCATCCTAGGGAGAAGATGACCCAGGTTCATCAGTGGATGTGTCCTGTCTCGTGGAAACCCTCACAGTACTTCTCCAGGAGCTCGAGGATGGACTGGGGCCTGCCCCATTGAAGCCAAACATCTGCTAAGTCCAGACATTTTTGTGTTTATACCAAGATTTGGCCAGTACTCACAAGGCTCTGGAGCTGCTGTGTAAAAGGTGTGTATCACCTCCAAGCCCTGTCCCATGGCCATCTCCTGGCCTGGTGATGGGAATGCTGGGCATCACTCTGAACCTCAGTCAGCTCTGTGGAAAGTAGGGTTTTTCGGAGGAGAACCCTGCCTGGGTGTGTAGAATTCCAAGTAAGATCAGGCCTACAAGTGTTTGCCTCAGGCCTGGTCCTGGATAACAGGCTGGCAATGGCTCTGGCCTTCCCCTGGGGGCCTGTCCCCTCGCTGTGAGGAAGTTCTCTGCCTTAGACCTCACTACTCTGAGGCCTCAGGAAAAGCAGTTTCCACACTTGAGAAAGAATCTGTGAGTTGCATCTGGGAGGGTTCCAACCTGCATGTAGACAGAACAGGGACCCCTGGGGTCAACTGAGAGGGCCCTGGCCCTGAGATAGCCAGGCAGCAGGTGCTTGGGTTCATTCATTGCTCAAATGTATGTGAAGCACCTACCATTGGCAGGCACTTGGCCTATCATTCAGGAAGCAGTGAAGACAAACCTCCCAGCCCTCCTGAGCTCCCTTTATTGTCAGGAAGTTAGTCAAGCCCACCAGGCATCTCCACAGATGAGGGGCACAGGATATTAGAGGTCACAGCCTCCTGGTCTTCTCTAGGTATGGACGCCTCCAGCCAGATGTTGAGGAGGAGTACCTTCAAGGCAAGAAGTGAGTGGTCTTTGGGCCAAGAGGGAGGGCTCCTGTCTCAAGGGTGGTCACTTGGGGGGCTGTTGAAGAGGATGGCTGGGGAAAACCCCAGGTTCTACTCTGTTGATTCTCAGCAGAGGACTGAGGTCTGGGGTGTATTCTGTAGAAGAAACAAAGCAAGCTGTGGTGGGATTCTGGGTACCCAAGGAAGAGAGGCATGGCTGGAGCCTCAGAGCCAGGCCCTGTGAGGATCCCTCTCCAGCACAGCCAATCCCAGCCTGGATTGCCAACACTTTTTTGTATAGAGACTGGACAGCAAGTGAGATGAGACCCCTACCCACACATGTGTTTCACAGTTTTGCCCCCTTTGCTCTGCTACATGTGTCCTGCTTGGACACTCTTTGGGAAGCCCACCATGCAGGAGGCCATGGGAGGTTCCAGCTAAAGGAGAGAGGCCCTTTACAACATTATCTTCCCATTCTTTCAAAGAGAGCCACCTTCCCTGGTAGCTGCATAAAATTCAGGCACCCAGATGCCAGAGGCAGGGGGTCAAGAAACTATGAGACCAGAAGCCCTCCACTTCTCCTAGAAAGTGTTTTCCCATTGCCCTAGTTCCAAAGTCCTTGAGGGCACCTCCACATGTGAGTACCTGAGCATTGTGCCAGATCCCCCACCACAGTGATCCTCCTCCTCCCCCTGAAACTATTTTCTTTTTTTGTGATGGTAGTTTTCTTTTAATGTTTGGAATGGCATTGTAAGTATTTTAAGTAAAAAACATTTATATTGACTCAAAAGTGTTGGGTCCATTCACCAGGCTGTGCCACCCCCAGCACTGTGTAGCTGAAGATGGAGCCCCCTTAGATCACATGGGTCCTGTTGGGGAGGACACACCAAGGCCATCTTAGAGGAGGTGAGATAGAGTCTGCTGTGCATGGAGCAGAGATGACTGCCTAAAGGGTAGTGAGGATTTCAGGATATTATATCTCTTACTGTGATCTGTGATGTTAACTATATTTGATGTCATGTGATACTACAAACCCTGTTCATATAAGACAGCAAATTTAATATGTGTGTTCTTATTGCTCCACAGATCATGTCTCGCCGTCCTCTTATTCCCTAAGATACAGTATTGAAGTCCAACCAGTTAATAATTCTGTAATGGGCTGGACTGTCAAAATAAAAGGAAGAGTCCCATGTTTTGCGATCTAAATAGAAGGCAGTGCCTTAGGCTGGGGCTGTAGCTCAGTGGCAGAGTGCTTGCCTAGCATGTGTGAGGCACTGAATTCAATCCTTAGCATTGCATTAAAAAGAAAAACAAGTAAAGGCATGCTGTCCATCGACAACTATTAAAAAAAAAAAACTGTGCCTCTTGAACTAGTTAGTCCCAAAGAGAATGCAAAGGAAATGTTCATGAATGAAATAAAATTGCTGTTCCAGGGCCTATGTGAATGATAAGAAAGCAAAAGAGCTAATAATTATAAAGTTTTTCATAGTCTGGAGAACAGATGAAACAAGCCACGTTCCCTTAAGCCAAAGCCAAATTCAGATAAGGCCATAACATTAGATTGTTCTAATGCCAAGAGAAGTGAGGAAACTCCAGAAGTTTGAAGGTGCGGGCTGGAGCTGTAGCTCATTGGTAGAGTGCTCGCCTCACACGTGTGAGGCACTGGGTTCTATCCTTAGCACCACATAAAAATAAAGATGTTGTGTCCACCTAAAACTAAAAAATAAATTTAAAAAAAAAGTAAAAAAAAAAAAGACGAAGAAGTAGTTTGAAGGTTTAAGGCAAGAGTCCCATCTCCATATAAGACAAGTGCAAGGTAAAGCAGCAAGTGCTGATGCAGAAGCCACAGCAAGTCATGAAGAAGATCTTGCTAAGCTATCTGATGAAGATGTGATAAGTTTGAGTTTCTAGGTGTCCCCCCAAAGCTCATGGGCGAGACAATGCAATAAGGTTTAGAGGGGAAATGGTCCTGTTAGGAGAGCCTTAAAACCCAATCAGTGAATTAATCCGCCCCAGCAGGATGAACAGGTGTCACACATAAAAGGGGATGCCCACACCCTCTCCAAGCCTGGAGGTGTAGGCCGCACTTGTGGAGGAGTCCAGTGGCTGTGAAAGATGTCCAGTGGCAGGGTCGGAAGTGAACAGTAGCCATCCTCAATGTTCCACATTATGGTTCCACATTGGAGGTTCCCAGCAACCAGGGACTGTGTCAGGATCCGAAAGCAGGGGCATCCATCTGCGGGCAGGGCATTCATCAGCCCTAAGGCAGTTTGGGGAGTCCAGTTGTACTGGTAGCTGCATGGAAATTGGCCTCAGCTGGGAGGACAGCCACGGGCCGCAGCTATGGGGCAGTCCAGCCTTGGCGTTGGGCACCTGTGGAGGCACCGGTGTCGGGAGTTCGGTTATGGCAGCAGTGGCAAAGGCAACTTAGGAGTCTGGAGGCGACAGCGGCAGGCAAGGCGTTCAGGTAGGAGCATCCTCATCCATTGGCAGTGGCGGGAGTCTGGCTCCAGTGCAGTGGACGTGGTGGTGACATTGATGGTGGCCAGGTTGGGACTACAGTGGCTGCAGCGTGGAGCTCTGGCTGCGGTGACAGCAACAGCATGGGGCAGCGAGCCTCAGAGTCAGAGGTCAACTGGAGGCTGAGGTGGCCTGTTCAATGGCTGCTCCAGGCCACTTGTCTTACTCCTGGCAGAGCCTGCCTGCTCAGGAAGCAGGACGAAGCAGGTGGCGGTACCCAGACAGCCTCTGAGGACCTTATGCTGCCCATGCAGGCGGCGCCTGGCACAGGCCATGAGCCCATTGGGCAGCTGCTTGCCCCACCCTGGGTTGGCCCTGCCCCTCCCTGAGTTGTGGCCTCTGCAGGGGAAGTAGGCCCACTGCCAGCTGGGGCAGCCTTTGGAGAGGTCACCCACCCTCCCAAGCAGCATCTCCCCTGGGCTGTGGCAGCAGAGAACACAGGCGGTGGCAGTGGGGCCACAAATCCTCACCCTCAAAGAGCATCCATGGGGCAGGACAAGGGTGGGATCATAGGTGGCAGAGGAAACCCTAAGACGTGGCACCCTTGGTCTTGGTCTTCTGCCGCCCTCAGTCGCAGAAATGTTGCTTTTAAAAAATTAGTTAATTCGCTCTAATTAGCTATACATAACACTTTGCAGTTGGTTCATCGTACACAAATGGAGCACAGCTTTTCATTCCTCTGGTAGTGTAGGATTCAGAGTTGCACCATAAGTGCAGTCATACATGTACCTAGGGTAATGATATTGTCTCATTCCACCCTCTTTTCTATCCCATGTCCCCTCCCTCCCCTTCTTCCCCTTTGCCAAAAGTTCCTCCATTCTTCCTATGCCTCTCTCCATTATGGATCAGCATCCACTTATCAGGGAAAACAGCCTGTTGTTTTTTTGGAATAGGCTGACTTTGCTTATCATTCTCCAGCTCCATACATTTACATGCAAGTGCCATAATTTTATTCTCTTTTAAAGCTGACTAATATTCCATTGTTTACATATACTACAGTTTCTTCATCCATGTACTGAAAGGCATCTGGTTAATTCCACAATTTAGCTATTGTGAATTGAGCTCCTATAAACATTGATGTGGCTGCATCACTATAGTATGCTGATTTTAAGTACTTTGGGTATAGACTGAGGAGTGGGATAGCTGGGTGAAATGGTGGTTCCATTCCACGTTTTTAAAGGAAACCCCATACTGCTTTCCAGAGTGGTTGCACCAATTTGCAATGCCACCAGCAACTTATGAGAGTACCTATCCCCCTACATCCTCCTCAGCACTAATTGTTGCTTGTATTCTTGTTAATTGTCATTCTGACTGGAGTGAGATGGAATCTTAGATTTTTTTCTTACATGACAATAGTGGAATGCATTACATTTATAATTATCCATTCAGAGCACAATTTTTCATAACTGTATATAAAGTGTGTTCACACCAAATTATGCCATTATAAATGAACTCTCCTCTTTTTTTGGATTACAATTCTTAATACACCTTTATACCACAATTTATCATCTCTGTATGTAAAGTATGTTGACACCAAATTCACATCTTCATACATGTACTTTGTATAATGATGACCATTTCCTTTCACCATCCTTGCTTTTCCCCTTCTCCCTCTCTTTCCCTCCCACCCCTATTCCTTATCTAGAGGTAATCTTCCTCCCATTTCTCCCTCCCTACCCCACTTTGAGTCATCCCCCTTGTATCAGAAAAAAAAAAAACATTCAGCATTTGTTTTTTGGTTATTGGCTAACTTCACTTAGCATAATCTTCTCTAATGCCATCCATTTTTCTGCAAATGCCATGATCTTATTCTTTTTAGTGGTGAGTTCCATTATGTATAATGCCACAGTTTTTATCCATTCATCCACTGAAGGATATCTAGGTTGGCTCCACAGTTAAGCTATTGTGAATTGTGCTGCTATAAACATTGATGTGGCTGTGTCCCTGTCGTATGCTGCTTTTAGGTCCTTTGGGTATAGTCCAAGAAGAGGAATAGCTGCATCAAATGGTGGTTCCATTCCCAGGTTTCCGAGGAATCTTCATACTACTTTCCAAACTGGCTGTACTAATTTTCAGTCCCACCAGCAGTATATGAGTGTACCTTTTTCCCCACATCCTCGCCAACACTTGTTATTCTTTGTCTTCATAATGGCTGTCATCCTTACTGGAGTGAGATGGTATCTTAGAGTAGTTTTGATTTGCATTTCTCTGGTTGCTAGAGATGATGAACATTTTTTCGTATATTTGTTGATTGATTGTATATCCTCTTCTGAGAAGTGTCTGTTCACGTCCTTGGCCCATGTATTGATTGGATTATTTGGGTTTCTTTGGTGCTCATCTCATTGAGCTCTTTATATACCCTAGAGATTAGAGCTGCATCTGATGTGTGAGGGGTAAATATTTGTTCCCAGGATGTAGACGCTGTGATCACCTCACAGATTATTTCTTTTGCTGAGGAAAAAACTTTTCAGTTTGAATCCATCCTATTTGTTGATACGTGGTTTTAATTCTTGTGCTATAAGTGTCTTATTAAGAAAGTTGGGGCCTAGCCCCATGTGATGAAGAATAGGACTTACTCTTTCTTCTATTAGATGCAGAGTCTCTGGTTTAATTCCTAGATCCTTGATCCATTTTGAGTTAACTTTTGTGCATGGTGAGAGATAGGGATTCAATTTCATTTTTTTGCATATGGATTTCCAGTTCTCCCATCACCATGTGTTGAAGATGCTATCCTTTCTCCAGTGCATCCTTTTGGAACCTTTGTCTAATATAAGATAGTTGTAATTTCGTGGGTTAGTCTCTGTGTCCTCTATTCTGTACAATTGATCTACCAATCTGTTTTGGTGGCAATACCATGCTGTTTTTGTTACTATTGCTCTGTAATATAGTTTAAGGTCTGGTATAGTAATACCACCTGTTTCACTCTTCCTGCTTAGAATTGCTTTAGCTATTCTGAGTCTCTTATTTTTCCAGATGACTTTCATGATTGCTTTTTCTATTACTATAAGAATGCCATTGGGATTTTGATTGGAATTGCATTGAACTTGTATAGTACTTTTGGTAGTAAGATCATTTTAATAATACCAATTCTGCCTATCCATGAGCAAGGTAGAACTTTCCATCTTCTAAGGTCTTCTTCTATTTCTCTCTTTAAGGTTCTGTAGTTTTCATTGTATAGATCTTTCACCTCTTTTGTTGATTCCCAAGTATTTAATTTATTTATTTATTTATTTTGAGGATATTATTAATTGGTCTAGTTTTTCTCATTTCCTTTTCAGAGGATTTGTCATTGATATACAGAAATGCCTTTGATTTATGGGTTTTGATTTTATATCCTGCCACTTTGCTGAATTTATTTACTATTTCTAGAAGTTTCCTGGTGGACTTTTTTGGCTCTTCTAAGTATAGAATCATATCGTAGGCAAATCATTCTAGTTTAAGTTCTACTTTTCCTATAGTTATTCCTTTAATTTCTCTTCTCTCTCTTATTGCTCTGGCCAGTGTTTCAAGAACTATTTTGAATAGAAGTGGTGAGAGAGGGCATCCCTGCCTTGTTCCAGATTTAGAGGGAATGCTTTCAGTTTTCCTGTTTAGAATGATGTTGATCTGAGGCTTAGCATAGATAGCCTTTATAATGTTGAGATAAGTTCCTGTTATTCCTAGTTTTTCTAGTGTTTTGAACATAAAAGAGTGCTCTATTTTGTCAAATGATTTTTCTACAACTATTGAGATGATCATATATATCGTTCTTATCTTTAAGTCTATCGATGTGATGAATTACATTTATTGATGTCTGTATGTTGAACCAACCTTGCATCCTGGGGATGAATCCCACTTGATCATGGTGCACCATCTTTTTTATATGTTTTTGTATCCTATTTTCCAGAATTTTATTGAGGATTTTTGCATCTATATTTATTAGCGATATCGGCCTGAAGTTTTTTCTTTGACGTGTCTTTGTCTGATTTTGGAATCGGGGTGATATTGGCCTCGTAGAATGAATTTGGAAGTACTCCCTCTTTTTCTATTTCCTAAAATAGATTGAAGAGTATTAGTATTAGTTCTTCTTTAAAGGTCTTGTAAAACTCGGCGGTATATCCATCCGGTCCTGGGATTTTTCTTGGCTGGTAATCTTTTGATGGTTTCTTCTGTTTTCTCACTTGATATTGGTCTGTTTAAGTTTTGTATATCTTCCTGACTCAGTCTGGGAAGGTCATATGACTTTAGGAATTTATCAATGCCTTCACTATTTTCTACTTTATTAGAGTATAAGTTTTCAAAATAACTTCTAATTATATTCTGTATTTCTGTAGTGTCTGTTTTGATATTGCCGGTTTCATCACATATGCTACTAATTTGGGTCCTCTTCTTCTCTTCCTTAGCATGGCTAAGGGTCTGTCAATCTTATTTATTTTTTCAAAGAACCAACTTTTATTTTTGTCAATTTTTTCAATTGTTTCTTTTGTTTGGATTTCATTGATTTCAGCTCTTATTTTAATTATTTCTTGCCTTCTACTGTTTTTGCTGCTCGCTTGTTTCTTTTTTTTTTTAAGGCTTTGAGATGTAGTGTGATGCCATTTATTTGTTGGCTTTTTCTTCTCTTAAAGAATTAACTCCATGCAATGAATTTTCCTCTTAGAACTGTTTTCATAGTGTCCCAGATATTTCGATATTTTATGTCTGTATTCTCATTTACCTCTAAAAATTTTTAAATTTCCTCCTTGATGTCTTCTGTAACCCATTGTTCATTCAGTAGCATATTCTTCATTCTCCATGTGATGTAAGAATTTTTCTTCTTTATTTTATCATTGATTTCCAATTTTATTGCATTATGATCAGATAAAATGCATGGTAGTATCTCTACTCCTCTGTATTTGCTAATAGTTGACCTAGGGCAAAATATATGCTGTATTTTTTAAGAAGGATCCATGTGCTTCTGAGAAGAAAGGGTATCTGCTTGATGTTGGTTAATATATTTTATATATATATATATATATATATATATATATATATATATATATATATATATATATATCAATTAAGTCTAAGTTATTTATTGTATTGAGTTCTATAGTTTCTTTATTCAACTTTTGTTTGGAAGATCTGTCCAGTGATGAGAGAGGTGTGTTAAAAATCACCCATGATTATTGTATTGTGGTCTATTTGACTCTTGAACATGAGAAGAGTTTGTTTGATGAACATAGCTGCACCATTGTTTGGGGCATATATATTAATGATTGTTATGTCTTGTTGATGTATGGTTCCCTTGAGCAGTATGTATAGTCCTTCTTTATCCCTTTTGATTAACTTTGGTTTGAAGTTTACTTTATTTGATATGAGTGTAGGCACCCCTGTTTGCTTCCAAGGTCCATGTGAGTGGTATGATTTTTTCCAACCTTCCACCTTCAGTCTGTGTAAGTCTTTTCCTATCAAATGAGTCTCCTGTAGACAGCATAATGTTGGATCCTTTTTTCTAATCCAGTCTACTAGCCTATGTCTTTTGAATGGTGAGTTTAAGCCATTAACATTTAGGGTTACTATTGAGACATGGTTTGTATTTCCAGCCATATTTGTTTATTTTTGTTATTTAACTTGACTTGATTTTCCTCTTTTTATTAGTTTTTCCTTTATTGTACTTCCTCACACTGTTGGTTTTTATTGTTATTTTTCATTTCTTCTTCATTAAAATTTTTGCCAAGGATGTTTTGAAGCCCCAGTTTTCTATCTGCAATTTTTTTAAACTTTTGTTTATCATGGAAGATTTTTATTTCATCTTCAAACCTGAGGCTTAATTTTTCTGAATATAAGATTCTTATTTGGAACCCATTGTCTTTCAGCATTTGAAA
This sequence comes from Ictidomys tridecemlineatus, assembly GCF_052094955.1. Lineage (NCBI taxonomy): Eukaryota > Metazoa > Chordata > Mammalia > Rodentia > Sciuridae > Ictidomys > Ictidomys tridecemlineatus. The sequence continues at coordinate 46,679,675 of NC_135479.1, read as the reverse complement.
TATGTTGTTCCAGGCTCTTCTAGCTTCCAGGGTCTATGTTGACAGATCAGCTGTTAACCTAGTTTGTTTACCCTATTTGTAATATGCTTCCTTTCTCTTGTGGCTTTAAGTGTTTCTCCTTGTTCTTTATGTTAGGCATTTTCATTATAATATGTTTTGGTGTGGATCTTTAGTGATTTTGCACATTTGGGATCCTGTAGGCTTCTAGAATTTGGATTTCATTTCATTCTTCATTTCTGGAAAGTTTTCTAATATTATTTCATTGAATAGATTGCTCATTCCTTTGGGTTGGACCTCAATACCTTCCTCTATCCCAATAACTCATTAAATTTGGTCTCTTTATGCTATCCCAAATATGGATATTTATATCCATATTTCTTGGATGTTCTGCTCTTGGCTTCTTATCAGTCTCGCTGTGCTGTCTACATTCTTTTCAAGATGATATACTTTGTCTTCATTGTCTGATATCCTATCTTCTAAGTGGTCTACTCTGATGTTGATACTCTCATTTGAATTTTTAATCTGGTTTATCATTTCTTTTATTTCTAGGATTTCTGTTTGGTTTTTTTGTTTGTTTGGTTGGTTTTTTTGTATAACCTCTATCTCCTTGTAGAGTTGATCTTTTGCGTCTTAGATTTGCTTATGTAATTCATTGTCAAACTAATTTTTCATTGTCTGCATTTGTTGTCTAATGTCTTCCCTGAGACTCCAGAACATCTGAACCATGTATATTCTGAAGTCTTTATCTGACATTTTTTCTGCTGTAGATGTTACCACTTCTAATCTTGTATTGTCTTGCATTGTTTGTGGTCCTTTCTTTCCTTGTCTTTTCATTTTGCTCATGTTTCTTTCCAGCTCTGTGAGAGTGTTGGTTATTGTTTTTCCCCTATAGATTTATATTGCTCTTGTATAGTTCCAAAATCTCTTCTTGTTGGGGAAAGTCAATGTTAACAGTTCCCAATATCAACAATACATCATGTATGAGCAAGTTTTCATTATTAATACATTTATAGTTAGCCTGTATGTCTAGAGATGTTGGATTCAATTATTATTTAAAATATAGTCATTAGTTTCATAAAAGGCATACAGTTTCTGATGGCATATAGAGAACTGAGGATGTTATGTTAAGGGAGAAACGTGTGAGGGTATGGGGTTAATCTATCTAAGCAACTTTGGAGAAGAACTCTAATGAATAGAAAAGAGGTAATTTAGGGAAGAATGCATAAAATCAAATGTATTTAGAAAATTACCCAAAGTAAAAATAGTAAAAGTTAGGAGGTTGAAAGTGGGAGGGAGGAAGAAAAATGAAAAGGAAAGAAAGAGTAGAAAGAGAAAAATAGAAAGAAAGAAAGAAAATAAGAAAAAAGGGGGGAGGGGCTTATGTGATTCCTCTACATTATATTATTCTGGTGATTCAGTTCTTAAAGTCCTATTTTATGCAAAGTTCTTGGTTTCACATATTTTGGGGTTAAGAGGGGGAGGGGTAGAGGAGAATGGATGAGAATAGAAAAAATAAATCTCTTAGAATTTTGTTTTCTTTTCTTCCAGTAGATGGCACTGTCTATTCCTAGCTTGAGTCTCTACCTCAGGGTGGTGGAGGTAACAAGTGGAGAGGGCTTGAGCTTCGGCCTGGAGACTGCCTGCTCTTAGTCTCTCTGAATTGGAAACCAGGTGCCTGTACAGCTGCAATTCTGTGTTGATAGCCAAGTCCCCCAAAAAGATTGTGAGAAAGGATTTGGGTTATCACATCTGGGGGTAGGGGAATTGGAAAGCAGGTACCTGATCAACCACAGAACCATGCTGATAGCCACACCCTCTGATAGAAGGTGAGAAAGGTTTTCCAAGATGGATTCCGTCAGTTTCCCACGTTGGGTGTTTGGTGCAGTGGGGAGGTGTTGGGGTGACCTTGTTCTGTGGCCAGAACTCCTCTGGTGACCTGCGTGGGAGCAGAACATAGTCTGGCAATCTACAGTTCTATAGATTTGCTGATTTTCTATTTCTGATCTGCCACTTGTGGTCCACCCAGTTGTTCAGACTGCAGGTTTGGGGGCCCGCGTCTGTGATCTTACCGGCAAGTAAAGCCTCTGCGTTCTGCGCCACACTCGCCACTCTGGTGGACTCTGCAAAAGATTTACTGTATGGTGTCCTGTCACATGCTCTGAGATATAGTTTTTCGTCAAGGCAGGACCCTGTGAAGAAGCCTTTTGAATGTTTTCTCGGATTCGTGAGCAGAACTGCCAGAAGTGGTATCTCTTCTATTCCACCATCTTGGCTCCATACCTTGACTACCCCACTTAGAGTACTTTTGATTTGCATTTCTCTAATTACTAGTGAAGTTGAACATATTTTCATATATTTGTTGATTGATTGTGTATCTTCTGTGAAGTGTCTGTTCATTTCCTTAGCCCATTTATTGATTGGGTTATTTATTCTTTGGATGTTGAGTTTTTTGAGTTCTTTATATATCGTCGTAATTAGCACTTTCTACCATGCGACCAGCATGCAAGCTTCATAAAATAGGTTCAAAGCATAGAAATTAACTAGTGAGTTTTAAAATTAAAGAGACATATTCTCATTACATTTAATGTCCAGCTCTGGAGATGGCTTCTCCTAGCTCCTGCGTCCAGCCACCTAATGCTGTGGTGAGGTTTACCCAAGAGGCTAGTGAGAGAGAGAACACACCAGTGAGTGAGCTTTATTGGGGAACAAAAAATTCAAGGGAAAATCCCATCCAATGAAGGTTGGGGGGGGCAGCATTCCTTCCAAAGTCAGGGTCAGTGCAGTCTCCGGGTCAGTGGCCATGCACAAATACCCACGGACAAGCCCTCGCACCTGGGACAGGGTGGGGAAGGCTCTGACACAGTTGTCTAAGCGCCTCTCACCCAGCCAGGGAGGTAACGCAAATCATGTGTGAGAATGCCTTCCCACATATTCCCCCTTTTTGCTTTTAAAAATCAGGCGATGATTTACTCTCTCTAGTCTTTGCACTCTCACTCTGAAGACTTGCCATCCTACAATTACAAAAAAAAAAAAAATTAACAGTAGAAAGAACAATCAAATAATGTACCAGGCCGAGTGTTTAAGAATATTTCCAGGGTTAAATCCATTTAACTCCTTCAATATTTGGTTAGCCAAAGAAGAAGGACCTGAAAAATCAGCTCTATTATTTTGAATATCTTGGATATGGTGATGGAGTTCCAAAAGATCCAATCTATTATTATTATTTTGCCAAATACCTAACAAATAGTTCTGAACCTTCTCTCAATCCCAGAGAGGAGCATTGTACTTTAGAGCTGTAACACACACATATTTATAATTTCCAAGGCATTTAAGCCTTTCCTTAAAATTTAAATCCAAAAGTTCATTACCTATATTTATAATCGTCACCTCTAAGGCGTTTAACTTAGTCTCAATCCTTTCATCAATATTTACTTGATTGCACAGAGCCTTGGAAGTATTTTCAGCTAAATTATTAATAAATTTTGCATGTTCAATATTTTGAAATACAGTTATTGAGGATATGACCATGGATGCAATGAAAGAAACCAGTGCTAAAACACAATAATTATAATTCCAATAGCACATTTAGGTCTCGCTAGCTCAGTATGAATTTGCTCTAAGACTTGAAAACCAGCATCAGCGTACCATGGCTCTGAAATATTAGCAGGCAATAAAACAAAGAGGGTTTATGAAGTATCAGCACTCCTTTTCCTGTATTATACCTGGTAATACACTTGGTTAGGTAACATTTTTTATATGTAACAATATATCTATCATCTATCCATTTAAATTTTACATTTCCAATAATCAAAACGTAAGGAGATTGGACACAGGCTCCTAAGCCATAGCAAGATCCCTCCTTACAACTCTTGCCAACAAATTTTGGTAAAGGCTTTTCTGTAAAATGTAAGAATTCTGAGGCAGCAATTAAGCACCAAACATCTTTTTGAATACCACCCTCACTGTAAGTTAAAATATTACTAACAAATCCTGCAGGTGTCATAGGAGAATTTTTTCATAATTATCTCTTTTCAATTTTTGAAGACCAGTCTAAAATATACCCACTATCTTTAGAAACCTTATGTTGTATTAGAAAGGTATTTACACAATCTATCCATCTAGGATAGGTGTCGATCTCAATTGTAGAACTATTCGGACAGTGGGGTATTCATGGATGTTTTGCAGAAATGACTGGTTTGTTATTGAAAAGTCCATCTTAATCACTGATCTAGTATAAGGTTTTAAGTCTCCGTAAATAGTATGATTAGTCAGTCTAGGTCTCCCAACAGCTGTCTTTTCCTCAAATGATACTCTAAGACAGCCAGCATGTTTATTGTGGGACCAATACAAAGGTAATTGGGCACAGTAGCCAGAATAATTAAATCTAGTCACATGATTGGGAGTAATATGAGTATCTATAAATCCTCCCATCATGAATGAGTCATTAGTAAACACTGGACTGGATTCTCCAGTCCACACAGCTGGATGTACCAGGGGTGGATCTGGGAAATACATCTAGTAAGTGTCTGCTCAACTCCCTTTTACCTGACAGCCCAGCAGGGCAATCACAGTAGCTACCATCATCAATGGAGTCTTGTTTCTTCCTAGGAGTCGAATTATTCGCAAAGCCTGTGTTTTAAGCTTCTTCACGTCTTCCCATGAGGTCAGCTTTTCAGCTAGGTCATGTTGATTCCTCTTCATCCTTCTTCAATAACTCTTTCTTTTGAATGGGGGCTTCTCTGGGTCAATCTTCAGTCATTTGAATCTTGGTTCTATGATTGTGCATTCAGGCACACAGATAGGATGAAAAGCACCTTCTGGAAAGATACAAGCAAGACCTCTGCCCCACATAAGCACTGAATCTGGGCATTTCCATTGACCAGTCTATAAGTCTTTCCACAAAACTCTGCCTAAAGGTCCTGTTGTTGTGGAAGACATGACTCTCAGCTGCAGTGTGACCTTCTGCAACACAATTTAAAAAATTTAAAACAAACAAGGCATGGTTGAGGCTATTTTGGGGAGTTATAAACCTATTCCCCCTTGTAATTTTTGCAATTGCAGATTAATAGATAAATGAGCTCATTCCACAATGGCTTGACCTTGGGGGGTATACAGAATTCCTGTTTTATGATTAATTTGAAATTCTTGAAAAGAAGAGCTTACATAAGGTGGTGCATTATCTCTTTTAATCTGTAAAGGACATGCTAACACAGCAAAGGCTGCTAGTCAATGAGAAATTACCTATTGAGTATTTTCTTTTGTACATGCTGTGGCAAAAATAAATCTGGAATGTGTATCAACTTTCACATGTACATAACATTGCTTACCGAATTGAGGAATATGAGTTACATATTTGCCATACTTGATTTGGTTTTAATCCTCAGGGATTTACCCCTGATGGCAGAGATGGATAGTGAATAACACAGTTAGGGCAGTGACTTACAATTTGACAAGCTTGTTCTCTGGTAATGTTTAATTTATTACGTAAGCTAGATGCATTCTGATGATGTAAGGAATGTGAAATTTGTGCACAATCATATGGAGACATCTGTTGACAAACAGCTACTAATTTATCAATCTTGTCATTACCTGAACCTAAAGGTCCTGGAAGATTAGTGTGAGCCCATATGTGTCCTATGAAACATGGGTATTTTTTGCATTTGTACTGCCTTTTGTAGATTATGAAATGATTTAAATCACTCTTGTGATGAAGTATATCCAATAACTGAAGTTTCAATATTTTTGTTAACTCCAACTGCATATGAGCTGTCAGAATAAATATTAATAGGCTCATTTGTAAAGTAATTTAAGACACAGATGAGAGCTTGAAGCTCCGCTCTTTGGGCAGTAGTATATGAAGTTTGTATTACCTCTGTGTGAACATGACTATAAAAACCTGCTTTACCTGAGCTTGAACCATCAGTAACACCGATAGGGCTCCATCTATGGGCTGGGCATGTACAATTTTTGTAAAAATAAGCAGTGTTAATGATGCAAATTGAATAATTTTATCACAGGGTAATAACTATCTTTCTGACCAGGAAAATCAGCAAAAGCTATCTGCCATAAGCTAGAAGTTTGAAAAAGCCAATTATTTTGTTGAACAGAAAATGGAATAATTATAATATCAGGTTCAGATCCAATTAATTGTAAAACTCTCGTTCTACCTTTAATTACTAATTGAGCACTAGAGTCATGAAAAGGAATTAATGTGTTTTGGGGGGAGAGGGCTAAATAAATCCACTCAATGACTCCCTATCTTTGCCATATGGCTCCCATTGTTGTGTACACAGTTGGAAATATTAATAAATACACTATTTCTTTAGGATTAACCCTAGTAAGTTGTGCATTTTTAATTGCACTTTCAACCTTTTTTAAAGCTGTTCTAGCCTCTATTGTCAGCTGACGTGGAGAGGTTGGGGAAGGATTTCCTTGTAATATCTGACTTAAATCAGCATTAGTTAGTTTTAAGGATGGCCTCAGCCAATTAATATCTCCTAATAATTTTTGAAAGTCATTAAGGGTATGTAACTCCTTAAACTTTCTCTGAAGATTTTGAGGATGGATTGTGCGTCCTTAAATTATCTGACCTAAATATTGAAAGGGAGGCATTTTTTGTATCTTTTGAGGAACAATACATAAACCCGTTGCTGTAAGTGAAGCCTCTTACTAAGTAAAAATTTCTGAAAGTACTTTGGATTAGCATGAGCCAATAATATATCATTCAAAAAATGAAGTATATATGCATCAGGAAAGTTATTTCTTATAGAAACTATTGCCTGACCTACATACTTTTGGCATAAGGTAGGACTGTAATGCATTCCTTGGGGGAGGACCTTCCAGCAATATCTTTTAACAGGTTCTTTAAAATTAATTGCTGGGACAGTGAAGGCAAATTTTTTCACAATCTTCAGGATGTAACCTTATTGAGAAAAAACAATCTTTTAGTTCTATTACCATCAAGTATAGTTTAAAGGGATGGCTGTTGGGGAAGGAATTCCTGGCTGTAATGATCCCATAGGCTGAATTGCATAACTTATCACCCTTAAATCCTGTAGTAATCTCCAATTACCTGACTTTTTCTTAATAACAAAAATGGGGGTGTTCCAATGACTAAGTGTTCATTCTATATGACCATCCTGAAGTTGTTTCTCAACTAATTTATAAATTATCTTAAGTTTTCCCCCTGAGATGGGCCACTGAGAAAACCATATAGGCTCCTCTGTAAGCCAGATGATCTTTTCAGCTGTCTTTTGTATCGGGGAAACACTCAGGGCCCCTAGTAAAAATTTTGGTTTGTAGTATTTACTAATCTCTGTCGAGGAGGCTGGTTTGCAAGCAGATATTCTCTTTGAAAGGTTCTCTTATTATCTCTAGGAAGAAACCCTTGATTAACTTCCTCAACTGATCTTGTTTGTTAATGTGCTCAAAAACTGGGAAAAGTTGGTATTTGCTAATATCCTCCCGGCTTCTTGCACTTTTCTAATACCTCATTGGAATCAGGTAAGAAAAGTCATTGCTAACTGAGTATCTGTTAAATTTTGTCTTTTTAACAGACAATGGCCAAATTTTAATATCCTGGGCAGGTGGTGTTAAATGCAGCCTGTTGAAATTTCCCTGCAAGTCCTGGATTTCATTGTCCAATTCCTCTCCTTCAGACTACGACTCATCGGTACAATCTCCGCTGTTGCCATCTTGAACTTGGGCTTGTAAGCCATGTCGGAGAGAAGGGCCTTCTATCTCTCTAGGAATCTCTTTGGGACTTTCCTCTCTGGGAGGAGAACCCTCTATCCCTCTGGAGGCCTCCTCTCTTTGACCTAAGTCTCTATAATCTTCCTCCAGGCTACTCTGGCTCTGTTCAGGCAAGCTTACATTTTTTACTTTCAGTTTTGCTCCCAGGCCTTTTATCTTTAACCAGCTAAAAGGAAAGGAGATTTCCTTCACCTCAGGCAGTTTTTCCATATGAATAGACTTAATGGCTGTCTAAATACCTTTCAATAGATCCTCAGGGGGTCATGGACTATGGCCCATGTAATCAAAGAGACAAATTTCTAAAGCAGTCTAAACGTTTTGTATATTTTCAAAATTTCCAGGTAATTCATTAGAAAGGCAGATTCTATGTAATTTCCTTCCTAATTTGTCCCAAGTATGTAAATTTGGTGAATCTTGGTTACAAAACCAAGGACAAAATTCATCTACAACCTTTAAGAATTGTAGCAACTGAATCTTTTTTATTTGCTTTCCCTTCTGATTAATTATTGTCTCTAAAATAGTCAAGTACATGTCCTTATCAGTAGAAGTCGAATTTCCCACTATTAATAATTTTAAAGTCTCCTTTGCTTTAGTACTTGCCTGGTACTTCCATGACCCCCAAAATGTCACCAATTCCTTATTTCTTTAATGCGCTCCCTAACTCAACCTAGTCAATTTAACATGCCCCCTCCTGGATGCCACTTCTGCCACATTACCAGCACACAAGCTTCATAAAAGAGATTCAAAGCATAAAAATTAACTAGAGAGTTTTAAAATTAAAGACACATATATATTCTCATTACCTTTAATGCCCAGCTCTGGAGACGGCTGTAAGGGTCCGGCGGAGCGTCAGAGAAAGAGACCACACAAGAGACTGGCTCCATGCAATTTGCAAAAGGGGATTCATTGGGGATCCATTCCAGTGCGCTGGGGCTCCCTGCTCATTCAAGAAGGGAGAGCAGCCCAGTGCCCAGAGCAGAGGTCAAGCAGAACTTAAGTACACTTTCTGGAGAGGGCAGTGGGCTTTGCATACATCAGAACAAATCATCATGAGGCTCGGGAAAATTGAACAACAACTCTGAGATGTGATTAGCGCATTCATTGGCGGGAACAGGTCAGGCGGGGGTGATTGGTCATTCCTAAGCGGGTTACACATTCAAACTGATTGGTTCAGGCCCTGTGACAAACTGCACAGGGCCCTAGGATAAATGGCTAGTAGGGCGTTGTTTTAACTATCTCAGGAATTTCAGGTTCTGGGTGTAACAGAGGAACTTAATAATACCTAATTTTTTACATTCAAGCTTTCCAGCTTAGAAACTTTACCCTTTCATTCCTCACTCCTTTTTCTGACTACTTTTAATCTTAAAAGTAATGAATCATAATTACTGGGGAGTCTCATTTTTCATCTCTGTCAGTGGAGCATATTGCCTTCTGTTTACCAGGGGTTGTCATGTGTTTCCTAGAATCATTTTTAGCATGGCCTCCATTTTAGATTTCACTCGGTATTAGACCCCGATTTATCTAACTACACTGACTACCTAACTTTAAATCTGGCTTCATTCCCCCCTCTAATTTGGGAACTCCTTAGTGCTGTGAGGAAGGGGGACGAAGAGGATCTCTCTGGCTTCTTCAGGCTGAAAAGGGACGGTGTGGGGCAAGCAGTTTGGAGTCCTCCTTAAAAATATCGGGTCTATCAAGTGGTCCATGCTAAAAGTACAATTGAGAAGTAATAAGCTGGAGGGCCATTCGAGTGATAGGTGGTCTATAAGAGAAACAAGAATTCATTAGTACTGGAACCAGATTGATGCCACAGCACAGAAATATGCCAATGAGTATAATGGCCAAGACAAAGATTAACAATGTTTTCTACCAGGCAGTACCAGGAACTAGGAGTTAAGATACTGTTTCCACGACAATGTTGCTGAGGACATGGCTTCTATCTGAGCATGTAAACCTTTAAGGATATTTGTCACATTGTCAGAAATGTCAGGGATGTCAACCCAACAACTAACATTTAGGGTTACAGATGTCCTTTCCCTTAAGATATAGTCTAATAATTTAATGCCATCTGATCCTGCAAAATCCTTTTACTAGTATGACCTCTGTGTCTAATAGAGAAATCTTTAATTCTGCTACTTAGGGCTGGATAACCATATTAGCAAACATCAAGCCTACCTGCATTGGTTAGAAATAAAGGCCTTAGGCTAAAACTACTCTAGCAGTCCCTTTGACAGTTATCACACATTTCTGTCTAAGAATCTCTTTTGTAGCCTCCAGTCTACTTATTTATGGAAGTTATATTTAACTATTATTATCATTTAAGATGTCCAGGAACAGCTGTGCTTTGGCTTTGGCTGTCTTTGCTAAGTGTTTAAGATGAAGCAAGTCAAGCTGACTTCTTTTTTTACCTATTGTTAACAATCAGCTGAGTTACCCTTGGAGTCCTCGGGAACTTCATAGCAGCTTCTCAGCTCTGCTAGTACCATTTGCGCTAGGATGGGTCCAGGCCTTGCTTGACCATACGGCTTCCCTCAGAAGCATCAGGGATGTCTCCCTTCTCTGATGACCCATATGTATTTACAAAATACAGATGTTAAAACAGTAAAATTTGGAGGAGGAAAGAAAAATGAAAGAATAAAAAAGAAAAAAGGGGCATATACAATACCTTTATATTATATTATTCAGATGACTTAGTCTTCAAAGTCATATTTCATACAAAGTTCTTGGTTTCACATATTTTGGGGATGTGAGGACCTGAGGATAGAGAGTTAGAAGAGAAAAAAACCAACCAACCAACCAACCAACCAACCAACCAAAAACCAAAGAAGCCAGGGTTCTGGCTGGCTTTAGAGATAGGTATCTTTCTTCTCTTCTCATCCAGTAGGTGGTGTTGTCTGTTGTAAACTGGTGTCTCTGCCCTCTGGCTGGTGGAGGTAACCAGAGTGGGAAGACTATTCTTGGCGCAGGCTCCTGGATGTGGGGAGTGGCACCCACCAGTCTCTGCAGAAAGATTGCACCTCTCGGGTCTCTTTTTGGAACAGCTCGATTGTATGATGTGAGCACCTGGTACTATCTCCCTCTCTTGCTTGGAGATTTCCCAGTTCCTGGTCTCTCCCTCTCCCCCAGCAGTTCCCAATTGAGGAAACTCTCACCCCGGGGCTCTGGTGGGCGGCTCTCTGGTTGCACTGCACACCTGTGTTGGACAACTACTATGTTGGGTTACCACCGCTGGGGAAGGGGGGTGGTTGGAAATGGTACCTGGCCCCTGGAGATCCAATCTGGGCACTGCCCCCAGCCAAATGGCGAGAATGTTGAGTCAAGATGGCGGCGGCCTGCTTTCAGTGCCAGGGTGTCTGGTGAGGTGAGGGAACCTGGTGAGATGGGGAGAGCCAGGCCATGGTATTGTGCTATGGGTAGGTAGCAGCTGAGTGACTTGTGTGGGAGTGGAGTGAAGTCTTGGCGATCTGCAGATGTGTTGATAGGTGATTCTCCTAAGGTGCTCACCCAGTTTTGCCTGGACTAGAACTTTGGGTTTTGGGTCCTGCTCTAATGCCAGGCTTCCTACTCGAATGCTGAGGCCCAGAGCCCTGCATGGGGTCACAGCTCTGGTGATTTCTACAGAGAGCAGATAGATAGGGGTCCTCTTAGAGATGTAGTATTCCAACTAGGCGAGATCTGAGGATCTGGCAGCGCGGGGCACAGGGTGAATCACTCCTTTCCTGCCGCCATGTTTTTTCCAACTTCCTCCCTTTCTATGATTTGTATTCTTGATGACTGGCATTCTGACTGGAATGAGATGAAATCTCAATCTGAAGGGAAAAAAATTCCACATTGCAAATGTGATAACTAACTGTTTGAGTTATTTTTAAAGGATGGAGAGGAAAAATAATTTTTTTAAAAGTTTAGCCAAACAAACATAGCCCTTTCCTTGAAGCAGAATCCAGGGTGAGAAATCCTGCAAGTGTCACAAGACAATCTGCTGTAGCCATTCCAACATCACCTGTGCTTGAGTATCAGTTCATCTCACACTCACTTCACCCTAGAGAAGGTGAAGGAAACTGAGCTGGTGGTTGCAAGTGTGATTGTTGCTCAGATAGAGAATTAGCAAAAAATCTTATCTAAAGAAAAGCATTTGGCAAATCAAGTCATTTTATCTCCTAGAAATAATTCTTAAGGTTATTATTTTAAGTGTGACTAAGTGAGATGGGAGCTCCTGGGAGGGGAAAAGTTGCTCAGAAGATCATTTTGCTCACAAGGCAGGACACATAGGGGCCAGAAAAGCTGTGTCAGAGAGCTGGACCAGACCCAGAGTCCAAGGAGTGCTCCCCAAAGACATTAGGGTCACTCTCAGCCTAGGCTAACTCCTCACCCAGCAGGGACAGGATGAATTCCCCTTAAGGGGCTCTATGATGGAGGCCATCACTACCTGTAGATCAGAGACCTCACCTGGGAGTCACCCAGCTTCTTTTGTAAGTGTTGTGGTTGCTGCTTTCCCTCTGTGGGCATCTGGAGTAAAGGGTGGATCAAGGACCTACAGTGAGTATCCTCGGTTCCACATCCAGCCGGATCATTTCCCATGCTTTCCAGATTTTCCTGTAAAACAACAGGAGCCAGAATTGTCAGGTGACTTCATATCCTTTAAAAAGTACTCCAGGAGTACTGCTTACAAGAATCTTGTGACAAGTTTTTACACCTTATCACAACATATTTTTGCACGTCATGTTTGAAACAGATCCACTTTTATGATGTATGGTTGGTTCTTGTTATATGTTGTGTTTATGTTCAATACAGTCATTGAGCACACTGAATTAGTTAATGAAGAGTCATCACCCCAAGGCAAACACAGGCTTAAGTGCCTGGCTGCCTCTGATCACGGCATCTCCATCTGTTTCCTGTGTTCCCCTTTAAGGACTTACACATTTGATATACTCATGATGACAGAGCACCGTGACCTCACTGAGTCAGTTAGCACTAAACTTGTTGAGCTCAGCCCCACACCTGAGGGAGGCTGAGCTAGCTCACACTAGGTCCACAAGCTGCACACAGTCTCCGTGTTTCCAGTCACATGAGACAAACTCAGGCTTATGCCTGGAGACCACTTTGAACAGCAAACTTATCCACTAACAAAGCTCAGGGAAGAAGAAGAAACTGCCTTGGTTCTTCTCTGCTCCACCTCACTCCTGTCCATGGAGACCTTTGACTAAGTTCATGTTCTTTGAGAAGACACTCCTGGCCTCACTGCCCTCCTGATGTGCCCATGCTGCCTGTCTGGCCCTATCCAAAGGCCAGGCTGCAGGTAGACAGGGTGACCAGTGGGCTGTAGCAGCTCATACTGTGGATGCCGACGCCTTCCCAGGACCAGCTCCAACTCTCCTTTTGACTCTCCTCTGAGGCCCACCTGAGCATTCAGGATCATTTCTTTTTCTCTACATTTCATTACGTTTCCAGGTTCCCTCCAAGTTATGTGAACAGATGTTGAACAGAGAGGTCAAAGCAATACCCATTAAGTGTGGATTTGCAAGAATGAACCCTTTGACCTGCCCAAACTGCCTCCCATAAACTATCCCCAGCCTTACATAAGAGTGGTTGGAGTTTGGGAAACTGCTCTTGAATTGAAACAGAAAGTTGCTCTTTAGTTCTAATGCCCTGAATGTCACTTAGCATGAAGTGCTTTTCTCCCTCTATTGAGAAAACCTTATCATGTTCTTCCTTTAATATATTGAGGTGGAGGAGCACATTGATTTTTATGTATTCTAGGATTAATGTATGTATGTATGTATTTCCCCTTGGGAGAATTATGTAAATGAGGGATGTCATTTTTTTAGTACCCTGGAGTATTTTGTGTAAGAATGAAATTATTTGCTCCTTTGACATTTGATAAAACTTGCTGGCAAAACCACTCATGTTTTCTGTGTGGGGAGATTTTAAGTTACCATTGGTAAATTATGGTCTGTGGCTGGGGATCCACATTCTGGAATCTTGTAATCTCCCCACATTTCTTAAAGTGAATGTATGCCTGAGCTATGGAATATGGGCTGCTTCCTACTTAGATTGACCTAGCTACCCCACTTATGCGCAATCCTCCTACTCATAACAGGCTGAAACAGAGTCCTGAAGATGGCAGAGTTGCTCATAGACACCAGTAGAAACATGGTGGTTCACAGGAGTAAATACACATTCCAAACGTAAATGTTTTTCCCAATTCATAAAGCTTCTGCTACTATCACTATTCATGGATTTATATGATGCCTTGTTTATTGCCATAAAACTTTATCTTCAAATAAGGAACTCATCTTACTAAAATGGTACATCAAGATGCAGGTCATTAGGGTTGACAAGGGACTCCAGGAGAGTGGGAAGTTGAAGCTCTAATCTCAGTGCTTGTGTTCCAAAGAAAGAAAAATTAAAGGCAGACACTAAAAGCCATCTGAGAGAACTTCATTATAAGTAAAAGTAAAATGAGGCTCAAACAAAGAGCACTCCCAAGAGAGTGGGTCATCTCCCAGCAGAGAACGACAAATGGAACAGTGCTATCTCCAAATGGATTGGTGTTTTAGGGCTGCCTTGAGAACTGGGATCCACCTTCAGCACTCTTTGCCAATCAGGTGTTCGACTCCTTCAGGTCAGGTGGTAGAGTTTTGGGCCCTGGTTGGTCCTTTCCAGAACTGTCATGGTGTCCATCCTATTGGGTAGAGGTTATTTACAAGTCAATTCTATGTTAATGGGAGAATTGGGGTCAATGACCAGAGATAATTTACTTGTGTACACTGACACTCTAAGAAAATTTCTCTTCTAAAATATATTGAGATACCTATGTCCATAAATGACCCCACTCACCCTGTAAAGAGTTAGGAATAGCCTCATTAGACCTTCTCTATGTATTTCTTAATTGGCTCCTTTGTTCTCTTTATTTGTATACTTGTTGTTTTATGCATTATCTGATTACCCACTTGCCTTAAAGTTAATTTAAAGAAACCCTTAAAAGTAACTTAAAGAAAACCCATGACCTTGCCCTGTTATTGGTTTGCATTTCATTTCTCACTACTCACTGCTACCTAACATCTCCCAAGCCCCAAGACAACTGACAATGACCTTCTTTGGTTTGGCAGGAACAGGTCAGAGGAGGATACCTTTGCCTTGAAACTGGCAGGCTGCATGGCCAATGAACAGAAGTCCCCCTGCCTTCCACAGGGACCACCCAGGAAAGCAGGTAGAGGACAGTCACATAGGCAGCTTTGGCAGGGGGCCCCTCCTCACACTATCGACCAGCCAGACTTCATTAAACTTGATAAATTTCATCACTGATCGTCAACAGCCCCATGGTAAGATTGCACAAATGTTGTCCTCACAGATGAGAAATTAAAGCAGAGCACAACAGTCAAGGTGCTCCAACATGAATCAGTAAGGGGGCTGGAATACAGGTCCCACCCCCCTGGGTCGTGGCTCCTATCTACTGGGTGGCAAAGAGCCAGGCACAAAAGGGGACTTCCCTGGTCAGGCACCACACTGTGTCTTCACCAGACTGAGGTTCTGATGGAGGTGATGTGTGCCGCCAACCTTTAATTCAACATGTTAGCTTTGAAAACAGGAAAGCACAAATTCTAATTGCCAAAATATTCCCTTTACTAACGATATTACAGTACAAAATTCTGATGTCTTTTTCAGATTTAAAAAATGTAATCACATCATTAAATATTGTTACAGCATAATATTAGAAATGACACAAAATACAAACATGGTATTCAGATTTCCCATGAAGCATGCTTATTTAGATATATTATTTTTATATATCTGTGGGTTACATCATAGCAATTCTATATATGTATACAAGTTTAATTATGAAACACTGAATTTACTTCCACGAGGTCACTATAGTGTAATCTCCCCTTAGTTTTTTGTGATTAATGACTTTGCATAGAATCCATACTGTGGCAGAGTCAGAGAGACTGTCTCTGTGTGCCCTTCAAGAATGGGGACATTCTAGCTTTTCAAGCAGGTATTAATGTAGGAGAGATGAGGATGAGCACCTGAGGAATTTTTAAGAAGATTTATTTAAACCTGTGCAATCCAGAGGGGCTAATGCCAAAAAATCTCTGGGCCCCAGGTATGGAAATTCTCTGAGATTTCTACTCAGTGAGTAGTTACACAACACAATAGCTATCAAAACAGTTACTTTTTCTTCCATGCTCTTAAAATTGACAGAGTTCTCACAAGTTAAATTTACTAAGAAAAGAGAAACAATAACTTTTACACATCAATAAGCTTGATTGCAGACATAACTTTTTTTTAAGTTGTAGACGGGGCACAATACCTTTATTTTACTTTATTTTACTTTATATTATTTTTATGTGGGTGCAGAGAATCAAACTCAGTGCCTCACACCTGCTAGGCAAGTGTTCTATCACAGAGCCACAACCCCAGCCCTGCAGACCTAACTTCTACAAGAAAGAGAAACCTGACCATTACAACAAAAAAGAGGAGCTCAAACCACAATGAGATCTCTAGAAATCCTGCTGACTTAAAAAAAAAGAAAGTGTCTTGTTGACTAGGAGAGAGGCTTACATATTACAATGAAGGTGTGGGATCTTTGGGGAACTACATCATTTGGAATCTTTGGGATTAAATCATTACCCGTTTGATGCTCATTATTTAATCCTTTAAATCAAAAAATGTCATTAGCTTCTTGGCTTAAAGTTTTATATAATGTCATAATCTTAATTTCTCTCTCTGTGTATCTCCTCCTCCCTCCCTCCCTCCCTCTCCCTTCCTCCCTCTCCCCCATTTTAACAGCTGCTTCTATAGTTGACCCAATAGTTTCAATGTAAAGGGGACACAAACATGGAAGCAATAAACAAGTTAATAGCATAATTCATACTATATAAATTAAACTTTGAAAACACCAAATAGAAACAGAATAGAAATGGAATAGAAAACCATCCTTCAAATAGTGAACTTAGTTCCCAAGACTCAATGCCCTTTCAGGTTTAAACAAGTACATGGTCTGGTTTTTTAAAAAGCAATTTAATTAATAAATTTTAATTTCATACAAGAAAAGTGTACATATTTTCAGGGCCAGAAAAGTGCCCAGACTTCCTTTTCAGCCTTAGCCCTTTATGAATTTTTCTTTTTTTGCAATTTGTTATATATGACAGTCGAATGCATTTTGACTATTAAACACAGAGTCACACTATTCCTGCAGTCATAAATGTACATAGGGTAAAAAAAAATTCATCTCATTCTACCATCATCCCCACTCCCATATCCCCTTCCCTCCCCTCATTCCCCTCTGCCCAATCCAAAGTCCCTTCAATCTTCCCTTGTCGCCCCCCGATCATGGGTTAGCTATATGATTGATTGATTGTTATCAGTCCTGTAGTAAAGACCAAGGAAAGGACTATGTATGTGATAGAAGTAAGGGTGGCAATTTGTCATAGTATGAGAGCCCTCTTAGAGGATGAAACAGTCCATTTGTCCTCTTAGTTAGTTAATCTTCCACCTTGTGTTGATCAGCCAGCCCCCAAGTGGCTGAAGCAAGGCCGCTGTTTCCTCAAGCTTCGGTGTGTGCAGGCCAGTCAGCTTCCAGGGTGACCAGAGCAGGGCTGGTGTCCTTCTGATCCTCAAGATCCTCTGGTGTTTCCTTCTTCCTGATGGTCAGCTGAAGGGGTGCAAAAAAACTATATATGAGATTCTATTTTCAGAAGGTCCCAAAACAAGCCAAAAGGAACAAATATTACATAATATGTATCTATGTATGTGTATATACACATAATGATATAATTGGTGACACTGCACAGAGGAGTATGAAACTGTGGACAGTGCTCCTTGTGTGTGTGTGGTAGAGGAGGGTGATATCCCAGGAGGCTTGAACTACACAGATTTATCTCAATGTAACTTTAAACAAATTTGAAAACCGGTTATATTTTCATGAGCCTGACCCAACATTTCATGCTTTGGCTTATGATTTTCCATATATTATTATAAAAAACATGAAGTAAGTTTCAACTCCCTACCTCAGAGGTCAGTTGTCTTCCAAAGGTGCATTTCTAAGTGTGTCACCTTTAGTCTGAGAATATATTTCTGCATGGAAATAATGCTGAATGCCTACCTAGCTCCCAAGTGAAGGTACTGCAGAACAACTTAATTTAACCCATGGCTTATCATCCTCCCTGTTTTCTTTTACCAGATGCAAAACCAAGGTTGTACTTGTTCTGTTCCCTGATCAAGGTCACCCATTTAAGAGGGATTTCAATCCAGCTGTACCAAATATGATGTCTTTGCCTCAACTCACACTACCCTTTGCACAAAACAGAACTTGGTAACATATTTTTTCCTTTCTTGATAATCTCTTGGAAGAAGCCAATGGCAGGCTAAGTTTGGTAGAACTAGGAGGGTATTTTCCCAAGAGGCTGCTTTTCCCCACATCCAGGTGGCTGGAGTCTGACCATTCTGGCTGTCACCAGACTGCTGCAATGTACCAGGGCCTCATACCACTACCCAGAGGCCCAGAGTCCAGATAGCTCTGTCTCTGGAATCCAGAGTCCCCTTCAGAGGAGTGTGAGGGTGGGGGAAGGAGATGGGGTAGGAAGCTGCTTCCAGGCTGGGCTCCCAGAGCAGCCAGAGATCCCTCTCCAGCTTGCCCCGCAGGGTCAATGTCCAGACCAGGCCAGCAGCCCCCAGGTTCGACCCGGCCCCCTAACTAGCAGGCTGGACCCACCTAGCCCCACCCACTGCCTGCTGTGAAGACTGCAGCCTTTATTTGAAGTACTCACTTGTTGTCCTTGGATGAGTTCCCTGATTTAGCACAACAACTCCTCAAGCACCCAGAAGGAGTGGTGGCTGTTCCTGGAAGAGGAAAGGCAGGTGGCAAGCGGTGGACACTGATGAGGTGACTGTGATGGAGGATGTCCAACTTCCCAAATTCTGTGGTCTTGGGCAGCACAGCAGCAGTGGTGGGGTGGAGTTGCTGAAGGGACACTGTGGAGTGGCAGCATCTGGTGGCAGCAGCAGCAACATGTAACTGCTTCAGGTGTAGGGCATCAGGCCTAGGAGGTCCAGATGTGAGCATTGGCATGCAGGGTGGCGTCTGCGGAGGTGTTGGCATCCAGCTGTGGTTTGGGAGATCCCTTGCTGCATACTCACAGTGGAAGAGTCCAGAAGCAGCAGTGGTGACAACAGAGGGATGTTGCCATGATTGGTTTCATCCTGCACTCCTGACAGGAGTCCGGCTGCAGAGGGTGAATTTGGCATCTAGTGCTGAGTATCACTGTCTTGCATCCATGATGGAGTCTGGTGACAGTAGAAGCTCCAGAGTTGGTGGTGGCAGCAGCAACATGCACCTTCATTGGGATCCAGTGTGGGGCATAGGGGTCAGGCGTTCATTGTGGGATGAAGGGCATTGACCTTGGGGCCTCAGTGGGCAGCATTGGAGTCCAGCTGGGGTTTGGGAGTTTGGTTGCTGTGTGGTGGTGGTGGCACCAGAAGACTCTGGAAGTGTGGTGGAGGCCACAGAGGCGTCCAGTGGTGAGCATCTTCATCCTGCTTCGGTAACAGGAATCCCACTGCAGGGTGGTGAAGGGGGCATCTGGCGACCATGTGGGGAGTCTGGTGGCTGCAGCGAAGGGCTCCAGGCTGGCGGTGGCAGCGAGGGCATAGGGCAGTGAGCGCCAGAGTGGGAGGGTAACCAGAGGCTGGGATGGCCTCTGAAGTGGCTGCTCCAGGCCCTTGGTCTTGGTCCTGGTGGAGCAGCCTGTTCAGGAAGCAGCAGGCGGGAGGCAGCAATACCCATGCAGCTGGTGAGGACCTTAGGCTGCCCACACCTGCCTCCCCTGGTGCTGGCTATGAGTCCGCTGGGAGGCTGCTCATCCCATTCCCCCATACGACCTCTGCAGGGGAACTAGGCCATCTGCCAGGTGGGGAAGCCTTGGGAGAGGCAGGTACTGAAGCAATGGAGACTTTAAAATTATTAATAATGGGAAATTCGACTTCTACTGATAAGGACGTGTACTCAATTATTTTAGAGACAATAATTAATCAGAAGGGAAAGCAAATAAAAAAGATTCAGTTGCTACAATTCTTAAAGGTTGTAGATGAATTTTGTCCTTGGTTTTGTAACCAAGATTCACCAAATTTACATACTTGGGACAAATTAGGAAGGAAATTACATAGAATCTGCCTTTCTAATGAATTACCTGGAAATTTTGAAAATATACAAAAGGTTTAGACTGCTTTAGAAATTTGTCACTTTGATTACATGGGCCATAGTCCATGAACCCCTGAAGATCTATTGAATGGTATTTAGAGAGCCATTAAGTCTATTCAAATGGAAAAACTGCCTGAGGCTAAGGAATTCTCCTTTCCTTTTAGCTGGTTAAAGATAAAAGGCCTGGGAGCAAAACTGAAAGTAAAAAATGTAAGCTTGCCTGAACAGAGCCAGAGTAGCCTGGAGGAAGATCATAGAGATGAAGGCCAAAGAGAGGAGGCCTCCAGAGGGATAGAGGGTTCTCCTCCCAGAGAGGAAAGTCCTGAAGAGATTCCTAGAGAGATAGAAAGCCCTTCTCTCCCACATGGCTTACAAGCTCAAGTTAAAGATGGTGAGAGCGGAGATTCAACCGATGAGTCATAGTCTGAGGGAGAGGAATCAGACAATGAAATCCAGGACTTGCAGGGAAATTTCAACAGGCTGCATTTAATACCACCTGCCCAGACTATTAAAATTTGGCCATTGTCTGTTAAAAAGACAAAATTTAACAGGTACTCTGAGTTAGCAGTGACTTTTCTTACCTGGTTCCAATGAGGTATTATAAAAGTGCAAGAAGCCAGCAGGATATTAGCAAATTCCAACTTTTCCCAGTTTTTGAGCAAATTAACAAACAAGATCAATTGAGGAAGTTAATCAAGGGTTTCTTCCTGGAGATAATAAGGGAACCTTTCAAAGAGAGTATCTGCTTGCAAACTAGCCTCCTCGACAGAGATTAGTAAATACTACAAACTAAAATTTTTGCTAGGGGCCCTGAGTGTTTTCCCAATCCAAAAGACAGCTGATAAGATCACCTGGCTTACAGAGGAGCCTATATGGATTTCTCAGTGACACATCTCAGGGGAAAAACTTAAGATAATTTATAGGTTAGTTGAGGAACAACTTCAGGCTGGTCATATAGAACGAACACTTAGTCCTTGGAATACCCCCATTTTTGTTATTAAGAAAAAGTCTGATAATTGGAGACTACTACAGGATTTAAGGGTGATAAATCATGCAATTTAGCCTATGGGATCATTACAGCCAGGTCTTCCTTTCCCCACAACCATCCCTTTAAACTATAGCTTGATGGTAATAGATCTAAAAGATTGTTTTTTCTCAATAAGGTTACATCCTGAAGATTGTGAAAAATTTGCCTTCATTGTCCCAGCAATTAATTTTAAAGAACCTGTTAAAAGATATTGCTGGAAGGTCCTCCCCCAAGGAATGCATTACAGTCCTACCTTATGCCAAAAATATGTAGGTCAGGCAATAGTTCCTATAAGAAATACCTTTTGTGATGCATATAGTATTCATTTTATGGATGATATATTATTGGCTCATGCTAACCCAGAAGTACTTTCAGAAATTTTGACTCAGTTAGAGGCTTCACTTAAAGCAATGGGTTTATGCATTGCTCCTCAAAAGATACAAAAAATGCCTCCCTTTCAATATTTAGGTCAGATAATTCAAGGACGCACAATCCATCCTCAAAATCTTCAGATAAACGTTAAGGAATTACATACCCTTAATGACTTTCAAAAATTATTAGGAGATATTAATTGGCTGAGGTCATCCTTAAAACTAACTACTTGTAATTTAAGTCCGATATTACAAGGAAATCCTTCCCCAACCTTTCCACATCAGCTGACAATAGAGGCTAGAACAGCTTTAAAAAAGGTTGAAAGTGCAATTAAAAATGCACAACTTACTAGAGTTAATCCTAAAGAAATAGTGTATTTATTAATATTTCCAACTGTGTATACCCCAATGGGAGCCATATGGCAAAGATTGGGAGTTATTGAGTGGATTTATTTAGCCCACTCCCCCCAAAAAACATTAATTCCTTTTCATGACTCTATTGCTCAATTAGTAATTAAAGATAGAATGAGAGTTTTACAATTAATTGGATCTGAACCTGATATTATAATTATTCCATTTTCTGTTCAACAAAATAATTGGCTTTTTCAAACTTCTAGCTTATGGCAGATAGCTTTTGCTGATTTTCCTGGTAAGAGAGATAGTTATTACCCTCGTGATAAAATTATTCAATTTGTTTCATTAACACTGCTTATTTTTCCAAAAATTGTACGTGCCCAGCCCATAGATGGAACCCTATCGGTGTTCACTGATAGTTCAAGCTCAGGTAAAGCAGGTTTTTATAGTCATGTTCACACAGAGGTAATACAAACTTCATATACTTCTGCCCAAAGAGCGGAGCTTCAAGCTCTCATCTGTGCTTTAAATTACTTTACAAATGATCCTATTAATATTTATTCTGACAGCTCATATGCAG
Organism: Ictidomys tridecemlineatus; assembly: GCF_052094955.1. Classification (NCBI taxonomy): domain Eukaryota; kingdom Metazoa; phylum Chordata; class Mammalia; order Rodentia; family Sciuridae; genus Ictidomys; species Ictidomys tridecemlineatus. The sequence goes on along the minus strand of NC_135479.1, from coordinate 46,657,392 downwards.
ACAGAGTTACCAAAAATATTGAAACTTCAGTTATTGGATATACTTCATCACAAGAGTGATTTAAATTATTTCCTAATCTACAAAAGGCAGTACAAATGCAAAAATACCCATGTTTCATAGGACACATATGGGCTCACACTAATCTTCCAGGACCTTTAGGTTCAGGTAATGACAAGATTGATAAATTAGTAGCTGTTTGTCAACAGATGTCTCCATATGATTGTGCACAAGCTTCACATTCCTTACATCATCAGAATGCTTCTAGCTTACGTAAAAAATTCAATATTACCAGAGAACAAGCTCTTCAAAGTTTAAGACACTGCCCTAAGTGTTTTATTCACTCTCCATCTCTGCCATCAGGGGTAAATCCCTGAGGATTGAAACCAAATTAAATATGGCAAATGGATGAAACTCATATTCCTCAATTCGGTAAGTGATGTATGTATATGTGATAGTTGATGCACATTCCAGATTTATTTTTGCCACAGCACGTACAAAAGAAAATACTCAACAGGTAATTTCTCATTGCCTAGCAGCCTTTGCTGTGTTAGGATGCCCTTTACAGATTAAAACAGATAATGCAGCAGCTTACGCAAGCTCTTTTTTTCAACAATTTTGCCAAGAATTTCAAATTAATCATACAACAGGAATTCTATATACCCCCCACGTCAACCCATTGTGGAACGGGCTCATGTATCTACTAAGCTGCAATTACAAAAATTAAAAGTGGGGAATAGGTTTATGACTCCCCAAAATAGCCTCAACCATGCCTTCTTTGTTTTCAATTTTTTAAATTGTGATGCAGAAGGTCACACTGCAGCTGGGAGACATATGTCTTCCACAACAACAGGCCCTTTAGGCAGAGTTTTGTGGAAAGACTTACAGACTGGTCAATGGAAAGGCCCAGATCCAGTGATTATGTGGGGCAGAGGTCTTGCTTGTATTTTTCCAGAAGGTGCTTTCAGTCCTATCTGGGTGCCTGAATGCACAATCATAGAACCGAGATTAAAGCGACTGAAGATTGACCCAGAGAAGCCCCCATTCAAAAGAAAGAGGTATCAAAGAAAGATGAAGAGTAATCAACATGACCTAGCTGAAAAGCTGATCTCATGGTAAGACATGAAGGAGCTTAAAACACAGGCTTTGTGAATAATTCGACTCCTAGGAAGAAACAAGACTCCATTGATGATGGTAGCTCCTGTGATTGCCCTGCTGGGCTGTCAGGTAAAAGGGAGTTGAGCAGACACTTACTGAATGTATTTCCCAGATCCACCCCTGGTACATCCAGCTGTGTAGACTGGAGAATCCACTCAAGTCTTTACTAATGACTCATTCATGATGGGAGGATTTATAGATACTCATACTACTCCCAATCATGTGACTAGATTTAATTATTCTGGCTACAGTGCCCAATTACCTTTATGTTGGTCCCACAATAAACATGCTGGCTGTCTGAGAGTATCATTTGAGGAAAAGACAGCTGTTGGGAGACCTAGACTGTCTAATCATACTATTTATGGAGACTTAAAACCTTATACTAGATCAGTGATTAAGATGGGACTTTCCTATAACAACCCAGTCATTTCTGCAAAACCTCCATGAATACCCCACTGTCCGAATAGTTCTACAATTGAGATTGGCACCATTCCTAGATGGATAGATTGTGTAAATACCTTTCCAGTACAACATAAGGTGTCTAAAGATAGTGGGTATATTTTAGACTGGTCTCCAAAAATTGATAAGAGACAATTACGAAAAAATTCTGCTATGACACCTGCAGAATTTGTTAGTAATATTTTGACTTACAGTGAGGGTGGTATTCAAAAAGATGTTTGGTGCTTAATTGCTGCCTCAGAATTCTTACATTTTACAGAAAAGCCTTTACCAAAATTTATTGGCAAGAGCTGTAAGGAGGGATCTTGCTATGGCTAAGGAGCCTGTGTCCAATCTCCTTACATTTTGATTATTGGAAATGTAAAATTTAAATGGATAGATGACAGATATGTTGTTACATATAACAAATGTAACCTAACCAATTGTATTACCAGGTATAATTGAGGAAAAGGAGTGCTGATACTTCATCATCCTTCTTTTGTTTTATTGCCTGCTAATATTTCAGAGCCATGGTATGCTGATGCTGGTTTTCAAGTCTTACAGCAAATTCATACCCAGCTAAAGAGACCTAAATGTGCTATTGGAATTATAATTGTTGGTGTTTTAGCACTGGTTTCGTTCATTGCATCCACGGTCACAACCTCAATAACTTTATTTCAAAATATTCAACATGCAAAATTTCTTAATAATTCAGCCCAAAATACTTCCAAGGCTCTGTGCAATCAAGTAAATATTGATGAAAGGATTGAGACTAAGTTAAACACCTTAGGGGCAACAGTTATAAATATCGGTAATGAACTTTTGGCTTTAAAGTTTAAGGAAAAGCTTAAATGCCTTGGAAATTATAAATATGTGTGTGTTACAGCTGTCAAGTTCAATGCTTCTCTCTGGGATTGAGAGAAGGTTAAGAACTATTTGTTAGGTATTTTGCAAAATAATAATAATAGCTTGGATCTTTTGGAACTCCATCACCATATCCAAGATATTCAAAATAATAGAACTGATTTTTCGAGTCCTTCTTCTTTGGCTAACCAAATATTGAAGGAGTTAAATGGATTTAACCCTGGAAATATTCTTAAACACTCGGCCAGGTACATTATTGGATTGTTCTCTCTGCTGTTAATTCTTTTTTGTGTTGTAATTATAGGATGGCAAGTCTTCAGAGTGAGAGTGCAAAGACTGGAGAGAGTAAATCATCGCCGGATTTTTAAAAGCAAAAAGGGGGACTATGTGGGAAGCCATTCTCGCACGTGATTTGAGTTACCTCCCTGGCTGGGTGACAGGTGCTTCGACAACTGTGTCTGATCTTCCCCACCCTGTCCCAGGTGCGAGGGCTTGTCTGTGTTGGAGGTGTGCCTGGCCACTGACCCAAAGACCAGTCACTGACCCTGACCTTGGAATGCTGCCCCCCCTCGAACTTCATTGGATGGGATTTTCCCTTGAAGTTTTTTTTCCCCAATAAAGCTCACTCCCTGGTGTGTTCTCTCTCTCTTGCTAGCCTCTTGGTTAATCCTCACCACCGCATTAGGTGGCTGGATGCAGGAGCTAGGAAAAGCCATCTCCAGAGCTGGACATTAAAGGTAATGAGAATATGTCTCTTTAATTTTAAAACTCACTAGTTAATTTCTATGCTTTGAACCTCTTTTATGAAGCTTGCGTACTGGTCACATGGCAGAAAGCGCTAATTATCAGGATATATAAAGAACTCAAAAAACTCAACATCCAAAGAATAAATAACTCAATAAATGGCTAAGGAAATGAACAGTCACTTCACAGAAGATATACAATCAATCAACAAATATATGAAAATATGTTCAACTTCACTAGTAATTAGAGAAATGCAAATCAAAAGTACTCTAAGGGGGATAGCCAAGGTGTGGAGCCAAGATGGTGGAGTAGAGGAGATACCGCTTCTGGCACTTCTGCTCACGAATCCGAGAAAACAGTCAAAAGGCTTCTTCACAAGTCCTGCCTTGATGAAAAACTATATCTCAGAGCATGTGACAGGACACCATACAGTAAATCTTTTGCAGATTCCACCAGAGTGGCGAGCGTAGTGCAGAACGCAGAGGCTTTGCTTGCCGGTAAGATCACAGATGCGGGCCCCCAAACCTGCAGTCTGAACACTTGGGTGGACCACAAGTTGCAGATCAGAAATAGAAAATCAGCAAATCTATAGAACTGTAGATTACCAGACTATGCTCTGCTCCCACGCAGGTCACCAGATGAGTTCTGGCCACAGAACTATGTCACCCCAACACCTCCCCACTGCACCAAACACCCAACGTGGGAAACTGATGGATTCCATCTTAGAAAACCTTACTCACCTTCTATTGGAGGGTGTGGCTATCAGCATGGTTCTGCAGCTGATCAGGTACCTGCTTTCCAATTCCCCTACCCCAGAGGTGATAACTCAAAGCCTTTCTCACAATCTTTTTGGGGGGACTTGGCTATCAACACAGAACTTCAGCTCTACAGGAACCTGGTTTCCAACTCAGAGACACTAAGATCAGGGAGGCTCCAGGCAGAAGCTCAAGCCCTCTCACACTGGTTACCTCCACCACCCTGAGGGTAGAGACTCAAGCTAGGAATAGACAGTGCCACCTACTGGAAGAAAAGAAAACACAATTCTAAGAGATTTATTTTTTCTCTTCTCATCCATTCTCCTCTACACTTCCCTCCTCTTAACCCCAACATATGTGAAACCAAGAACTTTGCATAAAATAGGACTTTAAAAACTGAATCACCAGAATAATATAATGTAGAGGAATCACATAAGCCCCTCCCCCTTTTTTTCTTATTTTCTTTCTCTCTTTCTATTTTTTCTCTGTCTTCTCTTTCTTTCCTTTTTATTTTTTTCCTCCCTCCCACTTTCAACCTCCTAACTTTTACTGTTTTTACTTTGGGTAATTTTCTAAATACATATAGGTATTTTATTTCATACATTCTTTCCTAAATTATCTCTTGTCTATTCATTAGAGTTCTTCTCCAAAGTTGCTTAGATAGATTAACCCCATACCCTCACACGTTTCCCCCTTAACATAACATCCTCAGTTCTCTATACGCCACCAGAAACTGTATGCCTTTTATGAAACTAATGACTATATATTAAATAATAATTGAATCCAACATCTCTAGACATAGAGGCTAACTATAAATGTATTAATAATTAAAATTTGCTCATAGATGATGTATTGTAGATATTGGGAACTGTTAACATTGTCTTTCCCTCAAAGAAGAGATTTTGGAACTATATAAGAGCAATATAAATCTAGCAATATAAATCTATAGGGGAAAAACAATAACCAACACTCTCACAGAGCTGGAAAGAAATGTGAGCAACATGAAAAGACAAGGAAACGTAGGACCACAAACAATGCAAGATAATACAAGATTAGAAGTGGTAACATTTACAGCAGAAAAAATGTCAGATAAAGATTTCAGAATATACATGGTTCAGATGTTCTGAAGTCCCAGGGAAGACATTAGACAACAAATGCAGACAATGAAAAATTAGTTTGACAATGAATTACATAAGCAAATCCAAGAAGCAAAAGATGAACTCTACAGGGAGATAGAGGTTATACAAAAAAACCAAAAGAAATCCTAGAAATAAAAGAAATAATAAACCAGATTAAAAATTCAAATGAGAGTATCAACATCAGTGTAGACCACATAGAAGACAGGATATCAGACAGTGAAGACAAAGTATATCATCTTGAAAAGAATGTAGACAGCATAGCGAGACTGATAAGAAGCCAAGAGCAGAAAATCCAAGAAATATGGATATAAATATCCATATTTGGGATAGCATAAAGAGACCAAATTTAAGAGTTATTGGGATAGAGGAAGGTATTGCGGTCCAAACCAAAGGAATGAGCAATCTATTCAATGAAATAATATTAGAAAACTTTCCAGAAATGAAGAATGAAATGAAATCCAAACCCTAGAAGCCTACAGGATCCCAATGTGCAAAATCACTAAAGATCCACACCAAGACACATTATAATGAAAATGCCCAACAGAAAGAACAAGGAGAAAAACTTAAAAGCCACAAGAGAAAGGAAGCATATTACAAATAGGGTAAACCAACTAGGTTAACAGCTGATCTTTCAACACAGACCCTGAAAGCTAGAAGATCCTGGAACAACATATTTCAAATGCTGAAAGACAATGGGTTCCAACTAAGAATCTTATATTCAGAAAAATTAAGCCTCAGGTTTGAAGATGAAATAAAAACCTTCCACAATAACAAAAGTTAAAAAAAATGCAGATAGAAAACTGGGGCTTCAAAACATCCATGGCAAAAAAAATCATGAAGAGGAAATAAAAAATAACAATAAAAGCCAACAGTGGGAGGAAGTACAATAAAGGAAAAATTAATAAAAAGAGGAAAATGAAGTCAAGTAAAATCACAAAAATAAACAAATATGGCTGGAAATACAAACCATGTCTCAATAGTAACCCTAAATGTTAATGGCTTAAACTCACCATTCAAAGACATAGGCTAGTAGACTGGATTTTTAAAAAAAATATCCAACAGTATTCTGTCTACAGGAGACTCATTTGATAGAAAAAGACTTACACAGACTGAAGGTGAAAGGGTGGAAAATATCACACCACTCACATGGACCTTGGAAGCAAGCAGGGGTGTCCATACTCATATTGAATAAAGTAGACTTCAAACCAGAGTTAATCAAAAGGGATAAAGAAGGACACTAAATACTCCTCAAGGGAACCATACATCAACAAGACATAACAATCATTAATATATATGCCCCAAACAATGGTGCAGCTCTGTTCATCAAACAAAATCTTCTGAAGTTCAAGAGTCATATAGATCACAATATAATAATCATGGCTGATTTTTAACACACCTCTCTCACCACTGGACAGATCTTCCAAACAAAAGTTGAATAAAGAAACTATAGAACTCAATACAATAAATAACTTAGACTTAATTGATATATATATAGAATATATCAACCAACATCAAGGAGATACACTTTCTTCTCAGAAGCACATGAATCCTTGTTAAAAAATACATCATATATTTTGCCATAGGGTAACTATTAGAGGAGTAGAGATACTACCATGCATTTTATCTGATCATAATGGAATGAAATTGGAAATCAATGCTAAAATAAAGAAGAAAAATTCTTATATCACACGGAGAATGAACAATATGCTACTGAATGAACAATGGGTTACAGAAGACATCAAGGAGGACATTTAAAAATTTTTAGACGTAAATGAGAACACAGACACAAAATATCGAAATATCTGGGACACTATGAAAACAGTTCTAAGAGGAAAATTCATTGCATGGAGTTCATTCCTTTAAGAGAAGTAAAAGCGAACAAATAAATGGCATCACATTACATCTCAAAGCCTTAAAAAAGAGGAACAAATGAGCAGCAAAAACAGTAGAAGGCAAGAAATAATTAAAATAAGAGCTGAAATCAATGAAATCCAAACAAAAGAAACAATTGAAAAAATTGACAAAAATAAAAGTTGGTTCTTTGAAAAAATAAATAAGATTGACAGACCCTTAGCCATGCTAACAAAGAGAAGAAGAGGACCCAAATTAGTAGCATATGTGATGAAAAAGGCAATATCACAACAGACACTACAGAAATACAGAATATAATTAGAAATTATTTTGAAAACTTATACTCTAATAAAGTAGAAAATAGTGAAGGCATTGATAAATTCCTAAAGTCGTATTACCTTCCCAGATTGAGTCAGGAATATATACACAACTTAAACAGACCAATATCAAGTGAGAAAACAGAAGAAACCATCAAAAGACTACCAACCAAGAAAAGCCCAGGACCAGATGGATATACAGCAAGTTTTTAAGACCTTTAAAGAAGAACTAATACCAATATTCTTCAATCTATTCCAGGAAATACAAAAAGAGGGAGTACTTCCAAATTCAATCTACGAGGCCAATATCACCCTGATTCCAAGATCAGACAAAGACACCTCAAAGAAAAATACTTCAGGCCAATATCTCTAATAAATATAGATGCAAAAATCCTCAATAAAATTCTGGAAAATTGGATACAAAAACATATCAAAAAGATTGTGCACCATGATCAAGTGGGATTCGTCCCCAGGATGCAAGTTTGGTTCAACGTACAGAACTCAATAAATGTAATTCAACACATCAATAGACTTAAAGATAAGAATCATATATATGATCATCTTGATAGATGTAGAGAAAGCATTTGACAAATGATTTATGTTCAAAACACTAGAAAAACTAGGAATAACAGGAACTTATCTCAACATTATAAAGGTATCTATGCTAAGCCTCAGGCCAATATCATTCTAAACAGAAAAACTGAAGGCATTCCCTCTAAAATCTGGAACAAGGCAGGGATGCCCTCACTCACCACTTCTATTCAAAATAGTGCTTGAATCACTGGCCAGAGCAATTAGACAGGCAAGAGAAATTAAAAGAATAACTATAGGAAAAGTAGAACTTAAACTAGCACAATTTGCTGATTCTATACCTAGAAGACCCAAAAAACTCCACCAGGAAACTTCTAGAACTAGTAAATAAATTCAGTAAAGTGGCAGGATATAAAATCAAAACCCATAAATCAAAGGCATTTCTGTATATCAATGACAAATCCTATGAAAAGGAAATGAGGAAAACTACCCCATGCATAATATCCTTAAAATAAATAAATAAAATCTTGGGGATCAACAAAAGAGGTGAAAGATCTATACAATGAATACTACAGAACCTTAAAGAGAAAAATAGAAGAAGACATTAGAAGATGGAAAGTTCGGGCTGGGGATGTGGCTCAAGCGGTAGCGCGCTCGCCTGGCATGCGTGTGGCCCGGGTTCGATCCTCAGCACCACATACCAACAAAGATGTTGTGTCCGCCAAGAACTAAAAAATAAATATTAAAAATTCTCTCTCTCTCTCTCTCTCTCTCTCTCTCTCTCTCTCTCTCTCTCTCTCTCTCTCCTCTCTCACTCTCTCTTTAAAAAAAAAAAAGATGGAAAGTTCTACCTTGCTCATGGATAGACAGAATAGATATTATTAAAATGATCATACTACCAAAAGTACTATACAAGTTCAATGCAATTCCAATCAAAATCCCAATGGCATTCTTATAGTAATAGAAAAAGCAATCATGAAAGTCATCTGGAAAAATAAGAGACTCAGAATAGCTAAAGCAATTCTAAGCAGGAAGAGTGAAACAGGTGGTATTACTATACCAGACCTTAAACTATATTACAGAGCAATAGTAACAAAAACAGCATGTTATTGCCACCAAAACAGATTGGTAGATCAATTGTACAGAATAGAGGACACAGAGACTAACCCACAAAATTACAACTATCTTATATTAGACAAAGGTTCCAAAAGGATGCACTGGAGAAAGGATAGCATCTTCAACACATGGTGCTGGGAGAACTGGAAATCCATATGCAAAAAAATGAAATTGAATCCCTATCTCTCACCATGCACAAAAGTTAACTAAAAATGGATTAAGGACCTAAGAATTAGACCAGAGACTCTGTGTCTAATAGAAGAAAGAGTAGGTCCTATTCTTCATCACATGGGGCTAGGCCCCAACTTCCTTAATAAGACACCTATAGCACAAGAATTAAAACCAAGTGTCAACTAATAGGATGTAATCAAACTGAAAAGTTTTTTCCTCAGCAAAAGAAATAATCTGTGAGGTTAACACAGTGTCTACATCCTGTGAATAAATTTTTACCCCTCACACATCAGCTCTAGGGTATATAAAGAGCTCAACAAGATGAGCACCAAAAAACCCGAGATAATCCAATCGATACATGGGCCAAGGACCTGAACAGACACTTCTCAGAAGAGGATATACAATCAATCAACAATATACAAAAAAATGCTCATCATCTCTAGCAACCAAAGAAATGCAAATCAAAACTAGTCTAAGATACCATCTCACACCAGTAAGGATTACAGCCATTATGAAGACAAACAATAACAAGTGTTGGCAAGGATGTGGGGAAAAAGGTACACTCATATACTGCTGCTGGGACTGCAAATTAGTGCAGCCAGTTTGGAAAGTAGTATGAAGATTCCTTGGAAACCTGGGAATGGAACTACCATTTGTTGCAGCTATTCCTCTTCTTGGACTATACCCAAAGGACCTAAAAACAGCATACTACAGGGACACAGCCACATCAATGTTTATAGCAGCACAATTCACAAAAGCTAAATTGTGGAGCCAACCTAGATGTCCTTAAGTGGATGAATGGATAAAAAATATGAGGCATATATACACAATAGAATATTACTCAGCACTAGAAAGAATAAGATCATGGCATTTGCAGGGAAATGGATGACACTAGAGAAGGTTATGCTAAGTGAAGTTAGCCAACCCCAGAAAAACAAATGTCGAATGTTCTTTCTGATATAAGGGGGGTAGAGAGGGAGAGCATGGGAGGAAGATTACCTCTAGATAGGGAATAGGGGTGGGAGGGAAAGGGAGGGAGAAGGGGAATAGCAAGGATGGTGGAAGGAGACAGTCATCATACAAAATACATGTATGAAGATGTGAATTTGGTGTCAACATACTATACATACAAACAGAGGTATGATAAATTGTGGTATAAATTGTGGTATAAAGCTGTATTAAGAATTGTAATGCCAAAAAATAAGAGATCATGTATAATGGCATAATTTGGCATTAACATACTTTATATACAGAGTTATGAAAATTTGTGATCTGAATGGATAATTATGAATGTAATGCATTCCACTATTGTCATGTAAGAAATTTAAAAAAAAACTACTCTAAGATTCCATCTCACTCCAGTCAGAATGGCAATTAACAAGAATACAAGCAACAATTAGTGCTGAGGAGGATATGGGGGGATAGGTACTCTCTTACATTGCTGGTGGCATTGCAAATTGGTGCAACCACTCTGGAAAGCTGCATGGAGCTTCCTTCCTTGGAATGAAACCATCATTTGACCCAGCTATCCCACTCCTCAGTTTATACCCAAAGTACTTAAAATCAGCATACTATAGTGATGCAGCTACATCAATGTTTATAGCAGCTCAATGCACAATAGCTAAACTGTGGAACTAACCAGATGCCTTTCAATAGATGAATGGATGAAGAAACTGTGGTATATGTAAACAATGGAATATTACTCAGCTTTAAAAGAGAATAAAATTATGGCACTTTCAGGTAAATGTATGGAGCTGAGAATATTATAAGCAAAGTCAGCCTATTCAAAAAAACAACAGGTTGTTTTCCCTGATAAGTAGATGCTGATCCATAATGGAGAGGGGCATGGGAAGAATGAAGGAATTTTGCGCAAAGGGGAAGAAGGGGAGGGAGGGGACATAGGATAGAAAAGAGGGTACAGACAATATCATTACCCTAGGTACATGTATGACTGCACATATGGTGCAACTCTGAATCCTGCACTACCAGAGGAATGAAAAGCTGTGCTCCATTTGTGTAGGATGAACCAACTGCAAAGTGCTATGTATAGCTAATTAGAGCTAACTAATTAATTTTTTAAAAGCAACATTTCTGCCACTGAGGGTGGCAGAAGATCAAGACCAAGGGTGCCACATCTTAGGGTTTCCTCTGCCACCTATGATCCCACCCTTGTCCTGCCCCATGGATGCTCTTTGAGGATGAGGATTTATAGCCCCACCCCCACCACCTCTGCTCTCTGTGGCCACAGCCCAGAGGAGATGCTGCTTGGGAGGGTGGGTGACCTCTCCAAAGGCTGCCCCAGCTGGCAATGGGCCTACTCCCCCAGCAGAGGCCGCAACCCAGGGAGAGGCAGGGCGAACCCAGGGTGGGGCAAGCAGCCGCCCAGTGGGCTCATGGCCTGTGCCAGGCGCCGCCTGCATGTGCAGCATAAGGTCCTCAGAGGCTGTCTGGATACCACCACCTACTATGTCCTGCTTTCTGAGCAGGCAGGCTCTGCCAGGAGTAAGACAAGTGGCCTGGAGCAGCCATCGCACAGGCCACCTTAGCCTCCCGTCGCCCTCTGACTCTGAGGCTCGCTGCCCCATGCTGTCGCTGCAGCCAGACCTCCGCTCTGTGGCCACTGTAGTCCCAACCTGGCCACCAGCAATGGCACCACCACCTCCGCTGCACTGGAGCCAGACTCCCGCCACCGCCAATTTATGAGGATGCTCCTACCTGGACGCCTTGCCTGCAGCTGTCGCCTCCAGACTCCTAAGTTGCCTTTGCTACCGCTGCCATAACCGAACTCCCGACACCGGTGCCTCCACAGGTGCCCAACGCCAAGGCTGGACTGCCCCATAGCTGCGGCCCGTGGCTGTCCTCCCAGCCTGAGGCCAATTTCCATGCAGCTACCGGTACAACTGGACTCCCCAAACTGCCTTAGGGCTGATGAATGCCCTGCCCGCAGATGGATGCCCCTGCTTTCGGATCCTGACATAACCCCTGGTTGCTGGGAACCTCCAATGTGGAACCCTAATGTGGAACATTGAGGATGGCTACTGTTCGCTTCCGACCCTGCCACTGGACATCTTTCACAGCCACTGGACTCCTCCACAGGTGCAGCCTAAACCTCCAGGCTTGGAGAGGGTGTGGGATCCCTTTTTATGTGTGCCATCTGTTCATCCTGCTTGGGGGGGGGATTAATTCACTGATTGGGTTAAGGCTCTCCTAACAGGACCATTTCCCCTCTAAACCTTCTTGCATTGTCTCACCCATGAGCTTTTGGGGGACACCTAGAAACTCAAACATATCGTGTCTTCATCAGATAGCTTAGCAAGATCTTCATGACTTGCTGTAGCTTCTACATCAGCACTTGCTGCTTCACCTTGCACTTGTCTTATATGGAGATGGGTCTCTTGCCTAAAACCTTCAAACTACTTCTTTTTTTGTTTAAGTTTATTTTTTAATTTTAGGTGGACACAACATCTTTATTTTTGTGTGGTGCTGAGGATTGAACCCAGTGCCTCACACATGTGAGGTGAGCACTCTACCGATGAGCTACAGCCCCAACCCGCACCTTCAGACTTCTTCTGGAGTTTTCTCACTTCTCTTGGCATTGGAACAATCTAATGTTATGGCCTTTTCTGGATTTGGCTTTGGCTTAAGGGAACGTGGCTTGTTTCATCTGTTCTCTAGACTATGAAAAACGTTATACTTATCAGCTATTTTGCTTTCTTATCATTCACATATGCCCTGGAACAGCACTTTAATTTCATTCATGAACATTTCCTTTGCATTCTCATTGGGACTAAAGAGGCACAGCTTTTTTTTTAATAGTTGTAGTTGGAGAGCATGCCTTTATTTCTTTAGTTTTTTTTTTTTTGTGTGTGTGTGTGTGTGTGCAGTGCTAAGGATTGAATTCAGTGCCTCACACATACTAGGCAAGCACTCTGCCACTGAGCTACAGCCAGCCCAAGGCACAGCTTTCTACTTAGAGTGCAAAACATGGGATTCTTCCTTTTATTTTGACAGTCCAGCCCATTACAGAGTTATTAACTGGTCGGACTTCAATATTGTGTCTTAGGGAATAAGAGGATGGTGAGACATGATCTGTGGAGCAATAAGAACACACATATTAAGTTTGCTGTCTTATATGAACAGGGTTTGTACTATCACATGACATCAAATATAGTTAACATCACAGATCACAGTAAGAGATATAATACCCTGAAATCCTCACTACACTTTAGGCAGTCATCTCTGCTCCATGCACAGCAGACTCTATCTCACCTCCTCTAAGATGGCCTTGGTGTGTCCTCCCCCACAGGACCCATGTGATCTAAGTGGGCTCCATCTTCAGCTACACAGTGCTGGGGGTGGCACAGCCTGGTGAATGTACCCAACACTTTTGAGTCAACATAGATGTTTTTTACTTAAAATACTTACAATGCCATTCCAAACATTAAAAGAAAACTACCATCACAAAAAAAGAAAATAGTTTCAGGGGGAGGAGGAGGATCACTGTGGTGGGGGATCTGGCACAATGCTCAGGTACTCACATGTGGAGGTGCCCTCAAGGACTTTGGAACTAGGGCAGTGGGAAAACAGTTTCTAGGAGAAGTGGAGGGCTTCTGGTCTAATAGTTTCTTGACCCCCTGCCTCTGTCATCTTGGTGCCTGAATTTTATGCAGCTACCAGGGAAGGTGGCTCTCTTTGAAAGATAATGTTGTAAAAGGCCTCTCTCCTTTAGCTGGAACCTCCCATGGCCTCCTGCATGGTGGGCTTCCCAAAGAGTATCCAAGCAGGTCACATGTTGAAGAGCAAAGGGGCAAAACTGTGAAGCACATGTGTGGGTAGGGGTCTCCTCTCACTTGCTGTCCAGTCTCTACATAAAAAAGTGAGGGCAATCCAGGCTGGGATTGGCTGTGCTGGAGAGGGATCCTCACAGGGCCTGGCTCTGAGGCTCCAGCCATGCCTCTCTTCCTTGGGTACCCAGAATCCCACCACAGCTTGCTTTGTTTCTTCTACAGAATAAACCCCAGACCTCAGTCCTCTGCGAGAATCAACAGGGTAGAACCTGGGGTTTGCCCCAGCCATCCTCTTCAACAGCCCCCCAAGTGACCACCCTTGAGACAGGAGCCCTCCCTCTTGGCCCGAAGACCACTCACTTCTTGCCTTGAAGGTACTCCTCCTCAACATCTGGCTGGAGGCGTCCATACCTAGAGAAGACCAGGAGGCTGTCACCTCTGCATCCTGTGTCTCTCATCTGTCCAGATGCCTGGTGGGCTTGACTAACTTCCTGACAATAACGGGAGCTCAGGAGGGCTGGGAGGTTTGTCTGCACTGCTTCCTAAATGATAGGCCAAGTGCCTGCCAATGGTAGGTGCTTCACATACATTTGAGCAATGAATGAACCCAAGCACCTGCTGCCTGGCTATCTCAGGGCCAGGGCCTGCTCAGTTGACCCCAGGGGTCCCTGTTCTGTCTACATGTAGGTTGGAACCCTCCCAGATGCAACCCACAGACTCTTTCTCAAGTGTGGAAACTGCTTTTCCTGAGGCCTCAGAGTAGTGAGGTCTAAGGCAGAGAACTTCCTCACAGGGAGGGGACAGGCCCCCAGGGGAAAGTCAGAGCCATTGCCAGCCTGTTATCCAGGACCATACAGTCAAGGGAAACAAAACAAAAGATTTTCCTTCCATATTCTCAGGAGATATCTCTCTCTCTCTCTTTCTCTCTTTCACACACACACACACACACACAAACACACATCTGGTGAGGCCTGGCACTATTGAGAGGGGAGTCTGAGTGGTGGGTTAGACTATGGTCACCTGCAGTGGCCTGTCCTGTCTCACCTCTGATCTCCTTGGGAAATTTTTTCAGAGTCCTTGGGACCCAGCGCTGACCCAGCACCTCCACACTCAGGAAAAGCCTTGAGACTTGAGCATCCACAGATGGGTAGACAACAAGAGCTCATGGCTCTGGGCTTACTATCTCAACACCAGTGAGCGGACTGGGACTGTTTGTGGACTATGGGTGCCTAGCTACCGGGGTTCCAAGTTCTGCGTGTTCTAACGCCAAGGAAGTGAGGTCACTATCTTGGGAACTCCTTTCCTGAGTCCATTTCTCATACAAGATGGTTCCAACGGCCCACTGGGCTGCAGTCTTCCCATGACATATACACATATGGACCCAGTTATACCAACACACACTGGATAAGGTCCTCAGACAGGCCCAGGTGTAGCCAGCTCCCTTGGTTTGGGGAGACAGAGCTTGGTTCAGACCCATCCCCTTCTTGTGGTTATGTGTGTGGAAGTGAGGAAGTCATTGTATCTTGCAGGGCCTCCATAGCTTCTCCAAAAGTTCCTCAGGGGTCATTCTAGCATCTGATTTAGAGGTTGTCATCAAGCACATGTGACCATACATGGACTCCCTGAGAAACCCTAATGTTGGAGTCATGCATCTGTAATGCACAAACATACAGAGGACATGACATAGTCATGACCTGAGTCCCACAGTGACAGAGGGAATGTTAGCTCCTCCCTTGGCCATGGTTCCCACTCTGTACCACTGGAGGGTTGTAGGCACTTATTTTCAGCCATGGCCTCTCCTTTACCATAGAATGGCCAAAGGCTTCCTGTGAGAATAAGAATTGTCCCAATATCTCTTCTGATTGTATGATGGGGGTACACTCCAGGGAATTTCAAACACAGCATCCTGGTGCCCAGCACCTGTAACTCCCTCCCTTCTAAATGGATCCACATCATCATCAGGTTTCTAAGAAACAGAAATCCACCAAGGGTCATGGGGCATCAATTCCAAGTTTGAGTCATGGGAAATCTAATTTAGTCTTGTTCCATAGACAAACAGCAGAGGGCACTGCTGAAATCCCAGAGGTTTGAAGGAAAAGTTAGTGTGGTAGCAGGCAGAGACCTGAGGACCCCATGAAATGGCAAGGAGCTGGCATTTCTGTGCTTCCATTTCTAAGTGCCTCCCATAGGAAAAATGCTTGGGTTAAAAAATTCACTGATGCACAAAATATATAAGAAGCAACGATGCTGTGAAGTGGCTAAGAATTTGTTCAATGCCATGGTCATAACCACAGGAATGAACTTCTCTTTCTCCATGTCTTTAGGGAAAGGCAAAGTCACTTTCTTTTGTTTTATGTGTAGTTTAAAGCAAAAGTTTCCTCCTATTCTTCAATTAAAATTTGGAGACAAGATCCCAGTAGTATGAACAAAGAAGCATCTCAGGAGGCAACATGGACTCAATAGCTGAGGCTACTGGAGCAGAGAGAAGAACAGACAATTCAGCTTTGAGGTCTGGAGGGGACACTCACTAACCTAATGCATGTTCACTGAGCACCCTGTGCTCACTGTTGAATGGAACACCAGGAGCTGATGACTTTCCATTTCCTAAGGAACTTCAAGATTTAACTAACTATCCCAGGAGACTCAGGACCATCATGCTTGTGCACATATAGCTAAGTAGCTGCTCATCACCTTCCCACCAAAGGCGAGAGACAGATGATACTGAGTTCTTTGAACTGATGCAGAATTTAAATATTTTTAATTGTTTATGCTCTCCTGCAAATACTAGTAGATTTATCAACTTCAAATTACCATAAGGAAGAACTAAAGGGGAGAAAGATAAGTTAAGCAAAGTAAAAACATGACAAGAATTCAACTTCCAAATGACCTAAATGCACTTGCAGCTTCTGGGCATTTTCCAGAATCTGGATTGGGGCCTGGGAATGCTCAGTGACTCTCAAAGAGGGGAGCGGGCACACTGGGGAAACCAATCCTGGGTTTTGGCACCAAAAAGGAAGGAAAGGAAGAATGCTAAGATGGGTGAGTGAGAAATGAAGGACAGAGATCAGGCAGAGATCCATATTCCATTGTGGCACCCATCCCTGCATTCTGCTGAACGTCCTCTCTACCACTGGACATTTCAGGTAAGACCCCTATCTCCTGTGGAATTAAAAAACCTATGGGTCCTGGGAAGTGACCGCTGATTGTCTGGCACTCCCAGGGTTACTGTGTAGTTGGGAGCACCCTATAGTCGACTGGGTCTATAGGTGGTTTTTTATCTTAGTCTTGGGTTTTGAGAAAAAACACCAAGCATGATTGGGAGATGTTCCTCTCAGCCTTGGATTAATCTCTATGAGCTTCTGCCCCTACTATGTGGTCCTGGCTGGGCACCCAAGGGCCTCTACGGGCTCCTGCCCAGATGCTTACGCAGTGGTGGTGATGACACCTGAGCATAACCGTCCTCTCAACTAAGTGATATTAGAGACTGGGGGACACGCCACCTCCAAACTCATCTCCTACATCTCACCATAGGTGGCTCCTTGTCCATTCCCTCCCAAAGCCCCTTAGGCTGCCTCCTGGCTAACTTGGGTTTCTCTCTCTCTCACCCTGGACCTAAATCCCCAAAGCTTATCAGCTTGTGCAATCAGATCTGGCCTCAATATCCCTTGGATAATGACTCTAAATGGCTGCTTAATGGCACTCCAGATCCCAAAATTATCAGGGATATTTTCAACTATTGTGAGTATTTGGGAAAGTGATCCCTCTATCCTTCTGTCCATCCTTCCATATTGTCCCTGTGTTCTTCCTGTTGCCCAGTCCTAGTTCTGCTGGCTCTTAAACCCTCTCTTCTTGACCTCAGGACCCACCCGAAGCCCCAGACTTCAACCCCGCTGATGAACCCTCTCTCTACCATTCTCCACCTTCTGCTTCAACTCTTCTGGGACCTCCCTCACCTACTTTCAGTCCACCTGCGACTCTCTTTCTCTCTCACATGGCCCCTTCTACCCAACCCGCACCTCTGCTTTCCTTTTGTGATGTAGCAAGGTTGGAGGGAGTTGTGTGGGTACACATGTCCCTTTCTCCCTTAGTGACATCTTCCAAATGAAAGGAGGCTAGGATTCTTCACCTCCAATCCTTTGGGGTACATTAAGGAATTCCAATACCTAACCCAATAATATGATTCAGCCTCCCATGATCCTACCCAACACTCTCCTACCTGAGGAACACAGGCAAGTTTGGGAGCAGGGTTAGGGAACAGCAGTTTTCCCCAGCTCCTTCCAGACCTGTGTCAGGACTTACACTGAACGGTAAATGGAAGAAGCCTCATATTATACTAAACCAAAAAGTAAATTGTATGGTATTTTACTAATTATCAGTTGGTCATTTTTTCTAGGACTCTTGTTTTTTTCTTAAATTCCATATTTTTTTTGAGCTCATGATTTTGGTCCTAGGTTAATGTTTTTCTGATCTGTTCTGTTTTTTATTTTTTATTCAACTTTGGAGTTTTTAAAACATCTGTAACATTGCAATGGAGATTCACCTCTGAAATGCTACAAGGCCTTTACTCTTGTATGTGTGCACACTGTGTGTTGTGTTTGTCTGTCCATATGTGTGTGCGTGTGTCCATTTGTCATCTACATGATATCAAGATTGGCAGAATTGAAATGAGTGCTCATAATGGGTTGTTAATAAAAGTCTAAGACTATAGGACAGTGAAAAACTTTCCTAGTTTCTTGGAAAATTAGGTCAAATAAGAATGTTTGGAGATAAGATTAGAGATAGATTGACACCAAGTAATAGTAGGCCTTGTATGCCAGGGTAAAGAATAAGTTTTGAAGGAAGAGGTTCATCTTTTAATTTGGAAAGTTTTCAAACATCAAAATGTTGAAAAGACTTGTTACTCATTATAGTTACAGTTAGGAGACTTCCCCAAAACATAAACATCAAGGACGCTGATTTTGACCTGATATATACATACATACACACACATATGTATAACACCCACTCCATCAAAAAAATTTCTCATTAAAATAACAACATTAAGACCAGGAGGAACCTGTAAGGAATTTATGCATGAGCAATATGGAAACTTTGCTAACAATTTTGGGTTTGGGGTTTCGTTTGTTTCTTTGTTTTGGTACCAGGGGTTGAACTCAGCGGCACTTAACCCCTGAACCATATCCCTAGCCCTCTTTTGAAACAGAGGTCTCACTGAATAGCTTAGGGCCTCACTAAATTGCTGAGGTAGGCTTTGAACTGGCGATTCTCCTGCCTCAGCCTCCAAAAGCGCTGGGATTATAGGTGTGCACTACCATGCACAGCTTTTTCTAGAAGTTTCTAAACTTATCTGTTCTATATATCTTTCTAGTTATTCATTTATTTCCAATTGAAAAGTTAATCAGAATGGGTGATAGCAATAGGAAAACACTAAAGTAGTGAGAGTAGTTTGATGGCATGACTCTTGGACAGCCATGTTATGTATGAGACACTTCATAATATGGAACAGAAAACCTTCCTTAACTCCCAATTATACCAATTAGGAAACAAACCCACTTAAATTTGTCTCCTACAAAATTTCTAACATGATCTATCAGATTGGCATAACCAGGAAGTAAAAATTTGCTGTCCTTTTGTTTTAATCTACATTATTTTGTGAACAAATCAGTCACCTCCATTGGCACACAACATTTGTAGTGCTGGAAGTCATGATACACCTACTTCAAGACATTAAATATTCAACTTAATAGGGAGATAGTGACAACTAGAAAAGGTTTCACCTTAAACTCTTAGTTGCCTAAACTCTCAAAAAAGAATTAATAAAACTGCATAGTTTTTGCAAGGATCCAAACTCAAGTATGATTTGGGACACAGAGAGTTAAAAATATTTTGGAGGTTAAGTTGGTATAAGTGTCTAAAAAGCTTCTTTTGCTCTAGTTCTAAGGAAATGCTCTCTTTTTTTCTAATAAAGCTTTCCACAGAAGACAAACTGTACACAATAAACAAGGTAAGTATAAGGAAGAATTACAGCAGTTCATTAACTTTCAATAAGTTATTCACTTGGACATGTAACAGAAACTTTATGAATGTGAAGTGTGCTTCAAAATGCTGATCTGTTAAAATTCCATAAAACAAGCCTCAAAATGCAAGACATTTGTGCCAGCTAAAGGAAATAACTAAAGTAGCATTTCCAGAGGGACTAGTGCAAAGGACAGAACAAACTACAAATCAGCAAGGAAAGAAAAACAAAACATAGCAGTGTTAATAATTTACCATAGTTACTGCTCTTGAAACCAAAGTAGGATTACAGTTGTTATCTCTTTACATTTATGTGTGTTTTCATCATCTCTACAATGAGGTGTTTAGTGTACACTCATGTGTGCAGAAAATCAAAGGCTGCAGGGATTTGTCTTAGAACACTAATTTTAACTTGTAAATTTGTATTTCCTTATTTTACATAATCTCTGCATTATGGTTTCTTAAAGGAAAAACATGGAAATTGGTTTATTAAATATCATGAAGCATTCATATTTCACATTTCTATCTTCTATCTTATTAGTAAGCTTGTTTGTTTCCTGAGCACACTGTAGTGCTTGTTCATGTGAATTATGAAAGAAAAAAGTAGAACTTCAGAGGAAACCAAAAATAACAAAGAGGCACCCTGTTGCCCTGTGAAAAAACACTGGACTTAAGTCAAACACATAGGCCCCAGGCCTAGTTTTCTCTGATGTAGCTGTGGAAACTTATTCGGGTGGTTTAACCTTTGTTATATCCGGGCAATGGGGATGTCAATACCTACCCTGTCCTATCTTAAAAAGTGGATATATGAACAAATTGAACTAATGTATGTGGAAGAATATCATAAATTTAAGTACTCTGCAATTTTAATGAATTATTCTTGTACTCCTATGAAACAGCTTGGTATTACTAATACAGAGAATTTTCATACTAAACATATTTGACATTCTAGGTGATTGAGCATGAAATCAAATCAGATTTGGCTCAGAGTCATCTCTCCAAAGGCATGTAATCATCTTGGTATTCTGGGTAATTTCCTCTAATAAGACCCCCTTTTACACAATGCATTGCAGTGAAGAGGACTTCTGAAAGTAAATAAGGCCATGTCTTAATATATTCATATATATAGTATGTTCCAAGACATTTTGGGGCATTAGAAGAATTTGAAAAATTACTAACAGTTGTTTTTTCTTTGGTATTTTGGCAAGATTTCTAAGGAAATTGACAGAGAATAACCAATAACATCATCAGAAAGAAACTAAAGGATGTTTCAAAGTAACTTTTCAAGACCCAGTGATCACCTATTGGGTCCCTGTGTCTCCTACTGTGTAAACTCAATCCAAAAGAAAGGGTGCTGGCTCAAGAAGAGGCTCTGAGTATCTGCCTTTGACTGTTTCTGAATATGAGACTCAATGCCCTCAGATCATGAAAAGGGCCTGGATTCACTTCAGAAATGTTTTTTTAATGCCAGTGGAAATAAATATCGAATGAGCCACTTATATTTCTTTTAATTTGGAGGATTAGAACTTTACAAACTATTTTTATTATTACAAATTATCATGAAAGCCCTGTTGGATGGCATTCTAGCTGAAGGGGAAACTGACTTTTTGTACTGGTAGGAGATGTCAATTTATTATTGTGCTTAGATCTACTAACCATCTGAGGGAATTAGAAGTCAACAACTGTATCTCTGGTTGATCTTTGCATATTTTAATCCAAATATGGTAAAGGACAGGGCTACAGAGGGGAGTGTCCACATAATAATAAAGGGATCAGAACTTGTAACAGAAAATGTTTAAAGTTCTCCACTCAAGGGAACTCTGTACTTTGTACTTTGGTTAAATTCTCTTTTAAATTTAAATTTCTAAACTTTTCTTAAAGCTTCCTTTCTTAAGCTTCCTTTGATCTCTTCTGAATTGCAGAAATCAGATAAAACTATTGGTAAAATGACCTCTCATTACATTACTGAAGAACCTATAAAAAAGATTACTATTTTTGGAGGAACTCATGGGAACCAGCTAAGTTCCCATGAGGCTCTAGAAGTTTGAGTCTGTATCCTTAAGTGTTGCCCTACAGCCCTTGGGTAGAATGACACTCACATGTCCCTTGTAACTCCGCCCTTTCTGACCTTTTTTGGATGGAACTTTCTAAGAATGAGTGTCCTCCCAATAAAAGCCCACTTCCAAATGTGCTTGCTCTCTCTCCCACCAGCCTCTGGAGACTATCCCTCACTCTCCCATTTGGGGAGCTTGAGGCTGAGAGCAGAAGAGCCATCCTGAAGCTTGATTAAAGGTAAAGTGTGTGTCTGTGTTTTATTTGGTGTCCCTGGAAATTCACACGAGTGACCTGGAGTTTGGCTGTCCCCATGGGCCAGGGGCAGCAATGAGCACCTATTTTTGACTATGTTTTGAGAACTTGAATTACCCAGGGTGAAGACTGGGGAGGGGAGGGGAGATGCATTTAATGATTTATCTCCATAATAAATAACAAGTGCACCATGACTTCAAAGAAATTATAAAAAGATTAATGGAAAAGTTTGTTCAAGGTTGAAATGAAATGGTAAATTCTGCTTGAAATGTCCTACCTGTGACTAGCCACATAAATGAACATATTATTTTGCAAGAATACCAATGCAATATCAGTTATGTGGAATCAAATGGAGAAAAAAAGATTTTTCATGTATAAAAGTTTTAGATGTTTTCACTCCCCTGACAGATTTTTCCTATTAAAGATTTGGGAACTGGTTCTTTGTATGCTGTATTCTTATTGACTATTTATGTTATCTTAGCCAGATGTTGAAAATCCAGCCTCTACCTCAGAGCAAAGCCTGTCCAAGGAAGGGACATGACTTCTGTCCTTGGAAAGACCCACAGAGCACTGCTAGGCACATTCCCACCCTGCTAAGTTGTTTATCTACAAATAACAGGAGAGATCTGCTAATCCAGGTGTCCTTGACTCAGTCAGGCTAGGTGACTGACCATAGCAACCCCCTAGAAGCCACCAATCAGCATGAGACAGGGAAATACCTGGGATGCCAGATGACCTTCCCAGTAGTTTATGGTGGTTGATAACTTGTTGGGAAACCATGTAGTTCAGCATGTACACCCCTCTTGGCTTAAACCAATCAGTTCAAACGAATCCCCGTCTCGTAGTAACCAATCATCCCTACCTAACTTTTTGCTGCCAGTGAATGTGCTAACCATGTTTTAGAGTTGTTTTATGAGTTTCCCGAGGTGTGTGATGATTTGCTAAGAGATGCTATGATGTATGTGAAGTCCTCGCCTTCCCCAAAGAATGTATAAAACTTCTGCAAACCCTGGGCTCTAGCCTCTCAGTGTCACCAGTTGCTGTGTATGTGCTTGGAGGACTGAGCTAGCTCGCAATAAACACCTCTTTGCTGTTTACATTGATCTGGGTCTCTGGTGGTCTTTTGGGGGTCCTGAATTCCAGCATAAGAATGTTATTAATCTTTTTCTTTCTGCTAAGAATAGCAAAGAGATATCAGAGGATTTGCCATATGAAGTGAAAAGGGCTCAAGAAATAAATCATTTATTTGGTCTAAAAAGTAGTGAAGATTCCTATGACATCATTTTTTACTTCAAAACACAAGTTCTAACACTGGATGCAAACTTATTCTTGAAGATTCCAGGAATGACTTTTTAATTCAGATGTTTCATTATATTAAGGAAAAGTCAATGTTATTAATTTATAAGTTTACATAAGTCATTTATAGGTGTGAAACGACAAGAACAGGGTCAGAAAGGAAGGTCCAAGAGAAATGGGCTCTCTTCCACAGCTGGGCTGGGGGGCTGGGTGGGAGAGGCTGTACCCAGATACAGAGGTGGTGGTGATAGGCAGGAGAAAAGAAGAAACAAGTAAAATACAAATATAAACAAAATGATAAGACCTTGTAGATGCTTTTGCTTATAAAATTATAAGTTTTATTCCAAAAGCCACCAATTCATAAGCTATTTGATAAAAAAAAAAAAAACAAGTGAATGTCAGAGTTTTAAATGGTATGGTTGAAATATCAAAATTATACGGATTTAGGAAGCTCAAAATATTGTCATTTTCAGTGGTAAAGACATTGTCTTCCTTTAGTCCTGCCCTTGTCACCATTTGATTGGGATTACCCAACACACACCCAATCATTTGTCATATACTTCATAAAGCTAATTATTTTAACATTCAGGAATCTGTTGTAAGAGGGGTCCGGCGGAGCGTCGGAGGGAGAGACCACACAAGAGACTTACTTCATGCAATTGGCAAAAGGGGATTTATTGGGGATCCATTCCAGCGCGCTGGGGCTCCGTGCTCACTCAAGAAGGGAGAGCAGCCCAGAACCCCGAGCTGAGGTCAAGCAGAGCTTAAGTACACTTTCTGGAGAGGGCGGTGGGCTTTGCATACATCAGAACAAATCATCACAAGGCGCGGGAAAATTGAACAACAACTCTGAGACGTGATTGGCACATTCATTGGCGGGAACAGGTTGGGCAGGGGTGATTGGTCATTCCTAAGCTGGTTACACATTCAAACTCATTGGTTCGGGCCCTGTGACGAACTTCACAGGGCCCTAGGCTAAATGGCCAGTAGGGCATTGTTGTTTTAACTATCTCAGGAATTTCAGGTTCTGGGTGTAACAGAGGAACTTAATAATACCTAATCTTTTACATTCAAGCTTTCCAGCTTAGAAACTTTACCCTTTCACTGTTGAGATTAAAAATTCAGGCTTCCAGTGTCTTTAACTAAAGAAAAAATTCTAAAAAATAGCAAACAAGCAAAAACACAAATAACGGATTTTGTATTTGATTTTATATAATAGATGTTCTTCCTTCCTGAGAGCTAAAATGATTTAGTGGGAAAAGTTCGACCCAGGTAGCCAGAAGCTAGGTTTAAATCTTGTCTTTCTCCTTCACTAACCTTGAACAAGAAGTTCAACTCTCAAAACAGCATTCTTCATTTTATAAAATTGGCATAAGAATACTCACCCCATATGGCTGCTAAAAACTTTAAATGAGAAAAGTATTCAAAGCATTTAGGCTAATGTCTACCCTGTGGTGAAGATTAACTATTACTTTTGTTCCCCTTGACTTCTGGACATTAAGTTGGTAGTGGCTGTGGTAGGAGATCCTTATGCTTCTGTTCTGTGTTGCTTATTCAGGAGAGCTGAATGTTTCTGTTGCCAGACATGGAAGCCTCAAAATTGATTCCCAGTTATCAAAACCAAGAGACCTGACTCAAATTTTTACTCAAATAAGCAGGATGAAGGGGAATCACCTGAAATTCATAGAACCTGAATTACAGAGGAAGAAACAAAGCTTTTTAAGGGACTAAATAAGTTAAATAGTAAAGGTAACCAAGGACGAAAACCAAAATAACTGAATCCATTCAGAAGGAAATTTTATTTCCTATTCTTCGGTTATGTCTCTGTAGAATTGTTTAATGTGCATTTGAGGAATGACAGTGACCTGAGAGGTACTTCTGGCCCTGTGGGGAAGAAGTGGTTGTAATGAAATGTAAATAAAAATA
Source organism: Ictidomys tridecemlineatus (assembly GCF_052094955.1). Taxonomy (NCBI): domain Eukaryota; kingdom Metazoa; phylum Chordata; class Mammalia; order Rodentia; family Sciuridae; genus Ictidomys; species Ictidomys tridecemlineatus. Next base: position 46,631,980 of record NC_135479.1, on the reverse strand, counting down.
TATGCCATAACCCAGATGCAATGTCAGCCTTGGCTCCTTTGGAAAATCCATACTTTAGATGTCCCAGGCCCTCAGCAAGGATGGCCTGGCTCAGCCTTGCAGAGTGGAGAGGAGGTCAGAGGTACAGTGGAGGCATCTACCAAGCACTTTCCAGGTCAGTTTGGGCAGCAGAATATGCAAGTCTAGGCTGCTTCTGCTGGCTTCAATTTCCCTGCTCACAAACTGCAGAGCTGCCGGCCTGGCTCCAGGGCTGATATTGATATGCTCGAGTTCGGGACCCCCCCAAAAGACCACCAGAGACCAGGATAGATGTAAGCAGCAAAGAGGCATTATTGCGAGCTAGCTCAGTCCTTCACACACACAGGAAACTGGTGACACTGAGAGGCCCTGAGCCAGGGTTTGCAGCAGTTTTATACACTCTTTGGGGAAGGCAGGGACTTCACATTCATCATAGTATCTCTTAGCAAAAAATCACACACTGCAGGAAAATCATAAAACAACTCTAAAACATGATTAGCACATTCACTGGTGGGAACAAGTTGGGTAAGGGTGATTGATTAGTACCAGAGGGGGATTCCTTTGAACTGATTGGTTTAGGCCACGAGGGGTGTACATGCTGAACTACATGGTTTCCCAACACGTTATCAACCACCATAAACTACTGGGGGGTCATCTGGCATCCCAGGTATTTTCCCTGTCTCATGCTGATTGGTGGTAGGTAGGGGATTGCTATGGGTCCTCACCTAGCCTGACTGAGTCAGGGACACCTGGCTCCCCAGATCTCTCCTGTTATTTGTAGACAAACAACTCGGCAGAGTGGGTCTGTGCCTAGGAGTGCTCTGTGAATTTTTCCAAGGACAAGGGTCAAGCCCCCTTCCTTGGACAGGCTTTGCTCTGAGGTAGAGGCTGGTTTCTCAAAAATGGAGTCACATTAGTTTCTCAAGTTCTCCTGTGCGTCTCCATGCAGGCCACCTCTTCCTCCTGCTCTCACCTTCTCCACCTTCCCCAAGGTTTCCACAGTGATGCGTGCTTTTTTGAAACACAATAAAGGAAGAATTTAATTGCAGATAGAATGTTTTCCCAAAGACCCTGAGTGTGAATTAGCAGCCAGGGTCACCTGGTCACTGTTGTGATGCCTAATTGACCCCATAACTGGGGCCTCTGGGAGCCTGCCCCCAACCATAGAAGGTCTCCCAGTAAAAACTGCAGGATCCACACTTTTGATGGGGGAGGATGAGGCAGAGGAGATGTGGGATCCCTTAGCTCTACCATTGGAGGAAGGGTCTGGGTTTGGGGAACACACTCAGGTGTAGGTACCCCAAAGGTGAATGAGGAGAAGTTCAGGGCTCAGATAGCAAAGTTCTCCATGCATGCAGCATTGGGAGGGTGAGGAATAAGATTGGTCTGAGCACCTGTTTTGAGCCCCACATCTTCACAGATGTCCCCAGTGACATTCATGATGGACAGCCCCAGAGCCCTGGAGAGAAGTAGAGCCCCATGAGGGTGAAAAACCAGCCTCTACCTCAGAGCAAATCCTGTCCAAGGAAGGGGGAGTGACCTTTGTCCTTGGAAAGATCCATGGAGCACTCCTAGGCACATTCCCACCCTGCTAAGTTGTTTATCTACAAATAACAGGAGAGATCTGCTGAACCAGGTATCCTTGACTCAATCAGGCAAGAAATCCCCTAGCAGCCACCAATCAGCATGAGACAGGGAAATACCTGGGATGCCAGATGACCCTCCCAGTAGTTTATGGTGTTGGGAATCCATATAGTTCAGCACAAACACCCCTCTTGGCTTAAACCAATCATTTCAAATGAATCCCCCTCTTGTAGTAACCAATCACTCCTTCCCAACTTGTTCCCGCCAGTGAATGTGCTAATCATGTTTTAGAGTTGTTATTTGATTTTCCCGCCGTGTGTGATGATTTGCTAAGAGATGCTATGATGTATGTGAGGGTCCTTGCCTTCTCCAAAGAATGTATAAAACTGCTGCAAACCCTGGGCTCGGGGCCTCTCAGCATCACCAGTTGCTGTGTGTTCGCATGGAGGACTGAGCTAGCTGGCAATAAACATCTCTTTGCTATTTACATGGATCCTGGTCTCTGGTGGTCTTTTGGGGGTCCCAAATTCAAGCATAACAAGGGGAAAGGGGTCCTGGGAAGTTGGACAGTGGACTGCAGCCAGGGAACCTGGAGTCTGGGGCTAGGCAGGAGGGCAGATGCTGACCTGGAACCTTCCTCCACTGCAAGCCCACTCTGGTGGTGAGCCTGGCAGGACCCAGGCAGGTGCTTCAAGACTCCAGGTCAAAACTTACATGGGGAACCACTCTTTCTAAGCCTGTTTTGTTGCTCAAATTTGCCTTAAAAAGGATCTTTTGACACTGAGTCTTAACAGTCTATTGCTTCCCCTCTGAGGAGGGATCAGATCAGACCAAAGTACAGAACAAATCCATCCCAGTGACATGGGCCCAGCCACTTGATGGACAATCAGTGATGTCTTCAGAAAAAGTTATTCAGGGATGGGGGAATTGTCAGAATGAAGATGGCCACATGCCAACCCTACCCAAAACAGGCCTTGCCTAGGCTTCAGAGCAGGGTTCCCACATTCTCCACTAGGTGGAGCAAGTGGGCATCTTTGCCAGTTGGCTTTGCCCTCACCAGCTCTGGGTATCCTTGAGGGGATCTCAGCCCCACAATAAAGCGCCAGATGACTGCGAGCCCCACATCCCTCAAGACTGCAGGATGGACAAGACAGGGGGACTGTGACAGGGCTCAGTTAAACTCAGAAAATTTTAAAGTTCCAAATTTCTTTTTTCTCAGTCTCTGCCATTTCCTGCCAAGGTCCCAGCTCCCTGCAAGCACCCATCCCATGCCCAGGATGGAAGCTTAGACTAGTCAAAGCCCTGGCCCAGGAAGAAATGCAGGGCTGGACGGAACTGACCATGCTCCCAGCTTCTTTCCTGTGGATGGCAGTACTTCTGTGGGAGAGCAGAGGCAGATGAGCTTCTTCCTCTAGTTTGGCCAATTTGTGATTAAATTCATTTTTCCTTGCTATATTGTGTCCTCTTATTTCTGATGCTGGAGGAACCACCCCCCCACACACACACACACAATGCAGTCAGCAAGGACTCCAGATTCTTGGGCCCAGAAATACAAAGATCCTCACCTGTGCCTGCTCACCTGCTGGCACTCCAAAGGGTTTCTATCCCACTGACCATGAGCTTCTCACCTTTCTTCTCCTCTCCTCTGTATCAGATTGCTACTGCAAGTCCTCCTAAGGGCATGGATCCCCCCACCTGCGTGGACTACCCCAAGCTGCTCCTGGCCTTTGGGGTGGGTTGCTGGGGCACAGTCAGGGCTGGAAGGAGAGTTCAGAGAGGAGGGCCTCTGAGCCCCACCCTGGAGGCCTTCCCCATGGTCAATATCCCCTTCTTCAGTTCTGCATTGAGGCAACAGCTGGAGTCCAGCCCACTGGAGAAATGTGAAGGACATGGGACAAAATCCGTGGGAGGGAAACCCCTGGCATCTGGGTGGGCAGATGGAAAGGCCTTTTGGGTGAGGGGAGAAGAGAGCCCATAGCTCTAGGGCATGGAGATGCTGAGTTGTGCAATATGGCTGTTCTCCTGTGGGCAACCAGGTGTACCCTGCATGACAGGCGGAACAAGAGCTGGGATCCTGATCCCTTGGTGAATCACTAGAGGGAGCTGGGGCAGGAGGGTCTCAGCAGGGCCCAGGAGGATGAGAACCAGGGCAGCATGAGCCCCTCCTCCAGGACCCAAGGCCCCCCATGGCCATCCCACACAGCACAGGTACCATGAGTGACAGCCACAGGACACAGAGACACATGTGCACAGAACTTTCCATATACTGACCATATAATAAGCCACAAAAGGCTTCAACAACATTCAAAGTATGGTGTGGGTATGTAGTATAATGTGTATGTATGTGGTATGTATGAAGTATGTGTGTGATGTGTGCATGTCGTGTGTGTGTTGTGTTTGTGTGTGGATAGTTGGGTGCTGTGCATGCTGTGTGTTGTTTCTACAGCACATTTTGGACAGGATGGTGTGTTTCTTGGCATGTGAGTTGTAGTACTTGGTGTTGAGTGGGTGCATGTGACGTGTATGTCTTGGGTTGTGAAATGTGTAAGGAGGTGTGTGTGCACATGGTATGTGCATGTGTGTTTTGTTCCTCAATTTCAATTCCAGGGTGACTGTGCCTTTGCAGAGCCAGACCCTCAGGATCAAGGCCAGCAGAACTGGTGCCACCATTCCCTCTGGTGGCAAATGTGATCCCTGTGTCCACAGGACAGCCTGTGGCAGACCAGGAACCCCTGAGAATGACATAAGTCAAGGCCCAAGTGTCCACTCCAGAATTCCAGTGTCAAGATAGCAGTTGGCTGATGGGGCCCGTGCCCAGTAAAAGCGTAGCTTCCGGTGGCCTCATGGAGGAGAAATTCAAAGCCCTACTGCCTTCCCTGTGGCCATCCTGGGAAAGCCTCCCACAGCTCTGCTCATGCTCATGCTCACAGACCCCAGAAGCAGACTCATGTGTTTCTGGAAAGGCCACAGGGATGAAAAGCCACTGAAACCAAGACGTGTTCAGTGGCCATGTTTATAATAACTGGGATTCTGCAGCTGCAGCCTCCAGTGCTCACACCCAGTAGAGATGGGTGAAGTAGGAAGCCAGGGCGTGCTCGCCTCTGGCCAGTGACTCTGACAAAGGCTCTGGGGAGACAAGAGGTCACTCTCCATACCTTCCCCACTCTTATTCCACTGCTCAAAGCTTCAAAGTCTGAGATGGGGGAGGGGTGGCCCCAGTTGAGATCACAGGAGGATAAAACATGGGGTCCCTTTCCAGCCTGGGAGCTTCCTCCTGTGCATCTGGGGTGACACCTACTAAAGGGAAGGGTCTTGACCAGGATGGGTCCCTATTCTGAGGCTCCTGGACCAGGGTGCTGTCTATGAGAGGAATGCCATCTTTCTTGATGGATATTTTTGGTGTCCCCCTACACACCCTCCCAGAACACCTACAGTGCTATGATTGCCCATGTGGATTTGTAAAACATACATGGGGTCATGAGTCCTCCCACAAACAGCCCCAACAGCACCCCATCTGGTATGAATCCTTCTCTGTCCCGTTTCCTGCTGTTTCCAAGGATTCGAGTCATCATGTGGCCTTGGCAGGGGTGGGTATGGTGTGGCTGAGGAAAGGAGGCCATGCAACTGCCAGGAGAAGATAAGCCCCCGCCAGGTGGCAGGGCAGGCTCTGCTGAGACAGCAGGGTCCCAGCCACCAGGGCAGCCATGGGATGGCAGATGAAGCAGGAGAAGTCAAAGGCTTGGGCCACTTCCCAGATGCCTCTGTCCCGCCTATTAGGTCCAACTGACCCCTGAAGAGTCAGTCCTCATGCTTTCCCTACAGGATGAAGACAGGGCAGTCCCTGGGTCTTCCCTGGCAGACAGATTGCTGGTCAGATCTGGGTTTCAGAGAAACATGAAGAATTGTTTAGTGTAGGTGTGTCTCATGCAGCATGAGGAGTGAATCCCTGCAGGACTGCCTGGAGGACAGAGTGCTCCACAGGCCCCATGTTAAAGGCCAGTCACCAGATGGTGTTCCTGGGAGGTGGTGGAACTTAGGAGGTGAAGCCTAGTGGGAGGTTTCATTCAGGTCACTGAGCTATGTACTTGAGGGGACCCTGTTTCTTCTTTTTTTCCTCTTGCATCCCAGACATGAGTTGTGAAGATTGCTCTGCCACAGGCTCCTCCATGATGTGCTGGCTCATCACAGGCCCCAAAGCAACCCTTGATGGAAACCTTTAAAACTGTGAGACAAAATAAACCCTTCCTCTTCCTAGGTCTCAGGCATGGTATCACAGCAATGGAAAGCTGACTCTCACATCCACATCAGCCTCCCTGTGGCCCAGCACTTGCTTTCCCAGCCACACGGCCAGGAGGCATGAAAGTCAACATCCCCAGGGACTTGTGTGTGTTCATTCCCAGTCTGTCTATCAACAGAAGAAAGATGGACCCAGTGTGACACACTCGTCAACAGCACATCACTCAGCAGCACAGAGCAGAGAGGACAAGCACAGCCCCAAGTCCATGCCGAGTTCAGAGCAGTGTCCCCTGTCTGATCCTACTTAAGGAAGTGTCATTCCTTAAGTAGGATCAGACAGGGCACACTGCTCTGATTTCTCTTGAGCAAGAGAAATCAGAACAGTGGTTACTGGGCAGGGATAGCACAAAGACTTCAAGAGAGTGGTTGCAGGGGTGTATCCCTGTGCAAAGTTTATGGGGTGCTCTTAGAGGGAGAGTTGTGTGTTTCCCTGTTTGTGTGTATTCTTTGTCTTCAGAGAAATACAAACAATGGTGTCATCAAAGCATTCAGAATAACATCCCAGAGGGCTGGGGATACAGCTCAGTTGGTAGAGGGCTTGCTTTGCATATAGAAGGCTCTGGGGTCAATCCCCATCAACACATACACACACACACACACACACACACACACACGTCCAAAAATGGAGTGAAGCAGGTCTCAGGTCTCAGAGGTCATCAGAATTTCTATGGGGGCTAGTTCTGGTGGGAGGAAGGAGCACTTCCTGGGGGAACAGTCCCTATAGAAGAGCAGGGCAGTGATCAGGTCAGAGGCTGGGAGGCTGGGAGGATAGGAGGATGGACAGCAGGACAGAGGGGCAGCAGCTGGAGCCTTGGCAAAGGCAGCTGGGATGGAGGGCTGGACAGATGGGAGTCTGGGTACTAGGTTTGGACCAGCCCACCAGTGGCAGCTTGTGGGGCTGGGGCACCAGAAGGCTGCTGCAGATGCCAGGTGCATAGTTAATTGATTGGGAGGATGAGAAGGAGCAGGCTTGGAAAAAGAGAAAAATCACAACTATTTGGTAGAAGGTGACTGGGCAACATCCAGGTAGGGATGATCCCAGGACATAGATTGGGAGGGACAGTGAAGGACAAGCGGGCATAGGAAGGGGCAAGACGGGGTGGGGAGACAAGAGGGACTCTGGGAGGGGGCTGCAGAACCATGTTCAACAGGGACAGTGGGAAGAGAGAGGGAGAGGTGGTGAGGAGGGAAGAGCCAGAGCAGGAGGAGGGAGAAGTGAAGACGGGGAGAGCCCACGTGGGCAGCTCTTGGCATCTGGGAAATAACCACAGCAAGGCCAGCACACATGTCCGGGGCCTGAGCCAGCCACACTCCACACGTTACTCCATGCTCCTCAAGGCTCCCTGGCCTCACAGGGGTTGCTGTTCCCTCCAATTTGCAGATGAGAAGACAGGCATCGAGCACACAGGAGGCAGGTGTGTGGCCAGGATGGGGACATGGGTTGGCTCCACAGTGTGTTCCCAGGCTCTGAGCTGTCCTCCTACCTCCAGGTGGTGGGGCTGGGCTGTGAGGGGTGGGCAGACGGCCTGGGTGGGGGACCTTAGGGACTCTTCAGTTTGGGCAGGATTTGTGGTGTGGGCTGTGCAGTTGTAGCTTCAGGACCTTTGGTCGCCTGGTGGCTGCTTCTCAGGCCTCATCCACAGGGAGAGGGCGGATCCCCCCAGTCATGTGGATAGGCCCACTGCCTGACGTTTCCTGGGCAGACACAGGTGTCCTAAGTCTTCTATGGCATTGCCAGGGTCCAAGGTCCCTGGGTGTGTGCTTACACAGTGGCGGTAGGAGAAAAGCCAGGAGCCAGAGAAATAAGGAGCGTGCCTGTGGGCTGCTGACCTGGAGTCCTGCCTCTGGAGCTATGGAGAAGCCATGACTCACTGGAACGTCAGAGTGACTCAGGGGACCAAGGCTGCACACGGCCATCACTGCCATGGAAACTCTGATGCTGCTTGGTATACAGTTGGCTGGCTATGGTGTAGCATGCTGTAGGCGCTCCCTCCACCCCTGGAGAGGGCTGGTCCTGGATCCTCAGGTGGGCCAGTCTAGCGCCTGTGTTCATCACAGTTCTCTAGTCCTTGTGTCTGGGCCACAGCAGAGCAGCTGGCCTGCACAGCCTGGATAGTAGGAAGCCCAGGAAAACCCTCCCACCCCTATCAAGAGGGTCAGTCTGCAGCAGACAGACACAACATGGAGGTGAGCATGCTGTGAACTATGCTAGAACTGTAGACCGTGTCTAGGGAGCACCAGGGCAGTTATACCTTAAGAGGATCTATGTGTATCACACTCCCCCAAACCTTAGGAAGTAGGTGCTGTCTTGAGACCCATTTGACACATAAGGCAACTGACACATAGAGAAGTTAAATAACTAACTCGAGTTCACACAGCAAGTAAGTGGCAGAGTGTATTAGAACCAGGCACACTGGATTTAGGTTTCCATCTCCTCATCCTGTTCTGAGATTGATAATATTAAAGTACACAGGGAATGTGCACTGGATTGGGGCACAGGGACGCTCTGAGCCAGCATGGCTTAGGGCATGTGTCTGCAGTGAATAAGTGGGTGGTGGCAGAGACAAAAGCAAGAGGGTCACCCTGGCAGACAAGAGCTGCTCTGTGACAGACACCGCAGCAACAGTGTAGAGGTGGGATTCTGGGTGGGAAGAACTTTGGGATCAATTAGATATAGAGAGAGGGATGCACAGAGATGTCTGGCTTGTGTGGGCTTTCCTGTCTTCATGTGGCCTGAGGACACAGGTTTGGGAAGGACAGTCTTTGGGCGAGAACAGCATCTAAGAGGTCAATCTGCAAGGCATGGAGGGGCATGAAGAGCCTTTGGAAAGAGTGGGTAAAGGTGAGCAAAGTGGGTGGAAACTGTCTGACCCTCACAGCCTTTGGGGCCAGAGTGTATGAGCCTGTGGCAAACTGCAGTGTGTCCCCAGACACCACCCAGAAGGTTATCAGAGTGCCAGATAAATGCCCCTAAGCTGGCGCAGAAGAGAGTTTATGAATTTGTTCATTTCAGTGCTGAGGACTGAACCCAGGGGCTCTGTACATTCTGGTCTGTGGGGAGCCACTCTGAAGGATTCCCGCCTTCCTTCCTGATGCGGGAGGCTTTGCCAGTCACTACATTTTGTACTGACCTGGACCTTGCTGGGTTCAGGAAGTTGAGGGCGTGTCTTCAGATGTAGGCGTGTCACCCTTTGGGTTGAAATATACTCACCTGTTCCTTGTAACTCTGCCCCTTCGGACCTTTTTTGGATGGAACTTTCTAAGAATAAGAGTCCCCCCAATAAAAGCCCACTTCCAAGCATGCTCTCTCTCTCTCTCACCAGCTTCTCGTGACTTTCTCTTGCTCTCCCATTTGGGGAGCCTGAGGCCAAGAGTGGAGAAGCTGTCCTGAAGCTTGTTTAAAGGTAAAGTGTGTGCCTGTGTTTTATTTGGTGTCCCTGGGAATTCACATAAGCGACCTTAAGTTCAGCTGCCTGCGTGGGTCAGGGGCAGCACTAGTCAAGTGCTTTACCTCTGAGCTCAGTCACAACCCAAGAAAGTGTATTTAGGGGACAAATGGGTGGGTCATGGTAAGGTCACAAGAACTAAACGGAGCCAGAAATCAAGGGAAATCTGGAGACATTAGAGCCAGTAGGTCTGCGTGTCTGGGCTGGTGTTTGTAAACCCATGATTCGGGAGAAGGCATCCATGCCATTCTTGGGCTAAGCTCATTGTGAGACTTATTCCATTTACTCTCCAGTCACCTTAGGTGAGTCCCATGACCACCACACTGAGTAAGTAAGTGTGGCAAACTGAGATGACTAACATGGTATTGAGCACGCTGAAAATAAGAGTTGGAGCTGGGATTCAAGTCCAAGTGTTAAGGATCCTGAAGACTGAGCTTTAACCACCATCTAGCATTGACTCATGCCAACTGCAGCTGAAACCATGATACACTCCTTCACTGCCTTTACCACCACTGCTGTTAGCAAATCACCACTATTGCTCTGTCTCCACCATCCCCATCATCTCCACTATCACCACCACCATTAATATCACACCACCATTACTGCCCCCATCACCATTGCCATCACCTTCATTAATAACAGAGGCACCACTACCTTCACTATCATTACCATCACCATTACCATTACCAGCACCAGCAACACCATTATAACCATCGTCACCACCTCCACCACCACCATCATCACCACCTCCACCACTCCCTTCACCACCTCCATCACCACATCCACCACCTCCATCACCACCTCCACCACCTCCAACCCCATTACCATTACAAGCACCAGCAACACCACTATAACCACCACCACCATCCCTACCACTACCATCACCACCACCATCACCACCTCCATCACCAACACCATCACCACTGCCATCACCAACACCACCTTTACTATCATCACCACCACCATCACCATTACCAGCACCACCACCATACCACCATCATCACCCCCATCACCGCCACCACCAACCTTCACTATCATCACCATAATTAGCATCATCATCATCATCATCATCCCTACTATCATCTCCTTCCTTAATACCATCACACCCTTAGAACCATCGCCACTACTGTCATCACTATCATTATCACCACAACCATCACCATCATCACCACCATTAACACTATCACCACCACCATAAAAGAATCACTGTTACTATTAACATAAACAAATCTTTTTTTATCAGTAATTACTTTAAATGTAAGTGAATTAAACTCTCCAATCCAAATACAGAGATTGCCAGAATGGAAAAAATATATCCCCCTTGATCCAATTATATACTCTCTGCAAGAGACTCACTTTATTTTTATTATGTATTTATTTTTATTTATTTGCTGTGCTGGGGCGCAAACCCAGGGCCTTGTGCCTGTCAGGCAAGTGATCTACCACTGAACCACATCTCCCACCTGAAACTCACTTTAGATCTAGAGACACAAACAGGTTGAAAGCAAAGAGAAAAAAAATCCAGTAAGTTGTGACCCGCAGAGAACAAGGATGGCTATTCTAATAGGAGTCACAATGGACCAGATCAAAAAAGGTTACTTGGGACAAAGAAGAACAGTGTATACCAGTAAAGCTTCAGTCAGCAAGAAGATCAGTTATAAACGTGTACATGTATGAAAATACATGTGAAAAGGGAGGAAATGCAGACACACAACACAACATGGAAGAACCACGAAGAAACTGCACCAAGTGAGACCAGCCAGGAATTCCACTCCTCTGAGGTCCCTAGGAGCCTTGGGGACAGGCAGTGGGTGATGAGTGCTAGGGCGGGGGTCAGGGAGGGGTTAGTGTTAATAGGAGGGAGCTTCAGTCTGGGAAGATGAGGAGGTCCTGAGGATGGGCTGTTTATGCCACTAACCATACACTCAAGAGTGGTCACTGGTCAATTAGATGGGATGTGCGTTTTACCACAGAAACAAAGTTAAAAACAAACCAACACACTTTGTCTCAGTGCTGTTCCTGGCTGAAGCCTCCCTGGTGTGCTCCAGGTCACAGTGACCTAGATCCCAGAGACCAAGGGGCCAGGTGGAATAGGCAGCTGTCACTTCTTGTGTGGAGGAAGTGCCAGGGACTGGCTGCATGGGAGAGATGTGACTCAAAGGGCGACTGTCAGGACTGCAATCCTGCCAGAGAGGGATGGCTGGGGAGCACCCAGGGCAGGAAATGGGAAGGGCTCTCTGGGAGCAGCGGCCTCTCCATTGACAGAGGTCAGATCCCTTTGAGGAGTCCCCTGCCTCCATGATCTGACCCTGCTCCTGTCACTGGGGTCATGAGCAACCTCCCCTGCAGAACTTCTAGGCTGGTTATCTTTCTCTGGGTCCAGAGGCAGGACCCTAACAACCTGGTCTCCTGTGGCCAGTGTAACAAACAACAAGAAAAGTAATGACTATGGTCTGTCACTTCAGGGGGTCAGAAGCTTGCAATGGGTCTTTCTGGCTGAAATCAAGGTGTGGCTGATCGGTTCCTCCCACAGGCAGAGGGACAGCTCTGCCCTTGCTCCTTCCAACTTCCAGGGGCTGTTCTGGAGTGTCCCTTTTCTGCTTCTGACCTCGCATCCCTGTCTCTGACCTCTGGCTTCTTACTTCCCTCTGCAAAGACCCTGTGATGACATCAGGGCCCCTGGACAATCCAGAATCACCTCCCCACATCCAGATCCTTAGCTTCATCCCCTTGCCGTGTGAAGGAATGTGGCCACAGGTCCACAGGGTTAGAACTAGGATGTCTCTAGGGCATTTTTCTGTCTACAGAACTATCAGCTGCCTGCTGTACTGTTCAGGTTACCTAGGGGATGAAGCTCAGTTACAACACAGACATGATAAGCAGAACTTCTGGGCTGGTCACCTGTGACTAGTCCCGGTATTGTCTTGACTCCCTTCTCGGAATGTACCGTTCCTCTTGGCTGACCCCTGGCCTTTCCCGCTAGCCCATAACATGACGCAGACAGGTGGCTGGAACTCCCTGCCTGGGAAGCGCAGTGAGGTCAGCTGTCTCCTAGGATACTGGGAGGAATCAGGGAGATTAGATGGTGCTGGAAGCAGGTCTTCCCCCTCCTGTCACTGCTGAGCCTGGCTGCTGGCCAAGTCTAGGCTCAATCATGTAGGGTGTTCCCAAGCTGCTCCCAGAAATCTTGACCAGTCCATCAGGCTAGGGGGGGGGTCTCTTCGGTCACCAGCATACCTATTGCTTCTGGGTCCCCAGGAGGGTGATGACTATCCCCATACAGAGAGCAGATATGAGCCCACAACACCAGGGATATCTGTTTCCTCACAGACTGGAAGATGCAGTCCCCTATGTGAAGGGCAATCCTCACACCCAGGTGTGACCTGGCTGGTCATATCCCCCCTTAGGGCCTCAGTTTCCTTTTCCATGAAATGGGTTCATTACTCACATCGGGAATCCTGGTAGTTTAAAAGAAAGACCAAATTCCCACACATGGCACACTGAGTATTTATTTATTTTTTATTTTTTGTCAGAACCAGAACCCTGTCAGGCCACACAGGGCTGGTGGAAACTAAAACCCTTCCAGAGACCCTTTCCCCACCCCCAGCATCCCCAGCAGGTGCCTGCCCCTCACCCCTATTTTCCCTTCTGGTTATGGAGGTGATGTGTTCCTGGACTCATCTTCTATCTCTCACTTGCAAGGGGAAATAGCCCTGCCGGCGATGTTGGAGGAGCCAAGGACCTGGGTTCCATGGACCCATCCATCTCTTACCTGCTACATGGCGTAGGGCAGGGTCTGACCCACAGGGCACCTTGGCTTCTGGATCCATGAGGTACTTGGTGAGGTGTCAGTGCCCAGGGCCAAGGAGTCCTGGCTAGGCATGGTGGCAATAGAAGGGGACCTGAAGGCAGGGAGGAGAGAACCTATAGCAATCCAGAGGAGCACTTCCTCCTAGTCTCTGTGGCACTAGGCAAAATGCAGCTTGGGCCCCAGTCCAGGCTTGAGAGTGTGGGTCTGGACTCAGGTGTATAGAGCTTCCCAAACTCTCGAAGAGAAACAGCCATGCTGTGCAATTCATTCCCAGAACCCCCACACCTGGGTTCAAGGGGCTCTGGAGAGGCAGGTTGGGCTCAATTGACTGCCTCTGTGATTAGCAGCAAGCAAACAGCCTCTGGCCATCTGGGCTCCTGGGGTGGAAGGGGTCTGGCCAGTAGTGGTAAACTGTGGAATCTCCCAAGGTCAAAGGCACCTGGGCCTGAGTCCTTGGCTCAGGGCCACTAACAGCCTGTGGAATCCAGTCTCTACTGGTGGTGGACAGGGGGTGGGTGTCGAGCTGAGACCCCCTGGGTATGCAGTCATGCCCCCGCCATCAGGAGGGCTCTGTCTTAGCACTTGACTCCCTTGATTTCTAAGGGACACTCATACCCAGTCATATCCTTCCCTCTGGTGTTTCTGCACCTTTGAAATTCAGACAGAAGGTACACACTATGTCCTCTTCATTCTTGTACGGACACAAAATAAGTCCCCCTACAGCCCATGGTGTGGTGAGGCATGGTGAGGCACATCAATGTGACACCTCTCACCCCTCCTTGGCCAGTGTCAGTCACACTGGGCCCCTACCATGTCCCCTCTGGGGAGGCTGTGGCTAACCGGTCCCACAGAGCACCCAGTGACTGTGCATCACATCTACACCCTCGCATGAAAAAAGACCAGCCCCTGTGTCATGGGCTGAACTGTGTCCCCCAAATTCATATGTTGAGGCCCTGACTGCCCAGTCCCTCAGAGTGTGACTGTTTGGAGATGAGGTCTTTAAATTGGTGACACAGGCTATGAAGTCACTAAAGTGGTCCTGATCCAATCCTCCTGGTGTATTTGTGAGAAAAGGACGTCAGGACATAGATACATAGAGGGACAGCCATGGGAGGACACAGAGAGAAGATGGCAAGGTGAGGCCTCAGAGGAACCAGCCCTGCAGGCACCTTGCCCTCAGTCTTCAGTGTCCAGAATGGGGAAGATGCTTCCCTGTGGTTCTGACCCTGTCTGCAGTGTTTGTTATGGTGGAGCAGATTATGCTGCCAGGGAGGGGCCCCAGCAAGAGGCAGAGCAGCATGATTGTCCTGGCCCACAGAGGGAAGTGGGGAAGTAAGGTCCAGTGGCTGGCGGAGGCCTGGGCCAGTCAGGTGAATTCCAGAAGTGTTCATCATCTAACCACACCCCCGTGACAACACATGTCATTAGCTAGGAGTGAGCTAGGACTGACACCCCACCCACCACATCTGGCGGGGGCTTATAAAAGTCAGCTGGCCTCATGTAGGCCAGACATTTGCTCTGTACCTACCTACCTGTTTGGACTAGGGATGCGACACCTGCTCTGGTTGCTGCCTCTGTTCCTGTTGGCATGGCCAGGTAAGCTTGTGGGTGCCCTGCACTGTGTCCCCAGGGCTCTGAGGACCCTGGCTGCCATCCTGAGAGTCTGGGCTGACGTACGTGGAAATGCCCCCAGAATGATATGCCCCTCTGCTGCCCAGAGGAAGGAGTCAGGGCACAGGGCAGGACTTGCTCAGAGCCTGAGTTTCCTGCCCTAGAGAATGCATGGTGCTATGACTTCTGGTGTGCTCCCAGAACCAGCAGTGGGCTGACTGCCAGGGTGGGCAGGCAGATGGGGGAGTCAGAATGAGGTGGAGGGTTTGGGAGGTGGGTGCTTTCCAAAAAGCAGGGTCCACACCTGTGGGGTCGATAGCTGTGGAGTGGGAGGCCTGGGTCCCTGAACCGAACCATCTCTCCTCCAGTCCAGGGCCTGAAGTGTCACCAGTGCTTGGCATCAGGAAATTGCTTCCAGCCTACGTCTTGCAGGGCCGATGCCCGATACTGCCTGACGACCTGGAACAGTGAGTATCTGCCTTCCAGGCAGGTGGGGGTCAGGGTGGTGTGGGATGAGATGTGGATCTGGCACCTGGAGCCTCCAGCAAAAAGGCGAGCCTGGGAAGTCCCCCATTTCTAACCTAGGCACTGAGATTGGCCGGCAATTGTTCAGGTTAAACACTGTGATTGTCTCTACCCTGAAAAATGGGCACAACGCTGCTGCTTTCTTCCAAGTGGAAGAGCAGACAGGATATTCTGTCCACTCCACACGCTGCACGGGAAACACAACAATTCAGATTGTTCCCAAGGGTACCAGCTACTCAGAAAGGAAGAGGGAGGGGAAGTAGAGTAGCAGGTAGAAGAAGCCCTGGTGGTGGTCATATGCTGGGCCCTGACCCTGGTCAGCTCCTGCCATGCTTCCCTGTAGGGGTGGAAGAGCAAGGAGGAAGCATCAGGCAGGCTGTCCGGGAGGCCTAAGTGTTTTGAGAGGGGCAGGAGCGGATTCCACAGATCTCAATAAACAGCTCTATATCTTGCCTCTTCCAGGTCCCCCAGGACAGAAAACGCTTGTTATAAAGTCATGTGCTTACACCTGCCCTGGCTTCCAAGAGAGCCTGAGTTACTCCAGAGCTTCCTGTTGCAACACAGACCTCTGCAACAGCTCCGTGAGCCTCAGTGCCAGCTGGGGGTTGCTGGTCCTCAGTGTCTGGGGTGCCTACCTCATCAGGTAATGGCAGAGCTCAGTCCAAGGCACGCTCAAGAGTACAGAACTAGGAGTCTGGAGCCAGGTTCCACTGGTGGTTGACATGCTTTTTGGCCTTGGTGTGGCACTTCCGCACTTCCAACCAGAAGGACTCCAGGAGAGAATGAACACATGAGTGGCCCTTACAGGACACTAGACACACCACTCAAGGTCATTTCTGCTGTCCAGTTTGCTGCATTCTGATCACCAGCCTGAGAGCTGGCCATCTCCCAGCCTCCAGGGGCCATGCGATTACATGGTCCTGGTTATACAACCGTTGCAAAGCCAGGCTGAAGCAGGAGCCTCTGGAAGTCCAAGCCATTGCTCCTCTTTCCTGGTGTTCCAGGGCTCAAACTCCTAGCAACCTCAGAGAACCTGGGCTCTGTGCCACCACCTCAAGTGAGCAGGATCCTTGGCGGACACCAGTGCTGCTGTGAGGCAGGCCAGGGACCATGGAGAAACGCCAAGCCTTCCACTGGCTGGAGCAGGGGCAATTGGCCATGTGGGGACAGAGGCACCCCTGAGCATCACGTGGGGTGGTGTTGATGGCAGCAGGAACAGCACAGATAGCGCATGCAAACCCCGGCGTCACCTTCTGTCTAGGGCTGGGCCTGCCCACCCACATCAGAATCTCAGCTGCGAGAACTTCTGTACATGCTGGATCCAAGAGCACAGGGTTAAGAAGAGCAAGGGCCAGGCCTCACCCAGCTGTGAAGCTACTTCAGAGCCAAGCCTGAGGCCTGCCTCCCCTCACTGCCTGTAACTTGGATGATGCCTGGGTCAGCTGGTCAACCCTCAGGAATCATATATTCTTTATTCAAGAGACTACCTCCCAACAGAACATGTAGCAGGTTCTTTCCTCAGAGATCTGAATGCTCAGACAGCACCTGCCCTGCTCTCCCCAGTGGGGCCTCGACAGGCACTGGCCAGCAGAGCAGGCTATGGAAGGGAGTTGTGGAGAGCCCACCAGCCTGCCCTGAGGTCCCTGGCTTCTCACCTGACTCTCCTCACCACCTACCTCACTTCTTTCTCCTCTTGGGGAGGGAAGGTGCACAGGCTCCTCACTTGCTACAACCCTCGGGCAAGGCTGGGGTCCCCTCTGACCCTAAACACTTACCAGGACCTCCTTCCTAACAAAGTTGGGACTCTTCTGCAATCAGGCCCCTCAGTCTAGTCATCAAGGGGACATAGCCTGAGAAGACTGGTGTCACCAACCTCCTCAGCAGCCCTGGTATCACAACCTCACCCAAGTACCAGGCCTCAACATCCCCTTTGACCCATCATCCCAGAGGTGGGACATCTATAAAAAACTTAAACAAGAAATATAATATTTATGATAAATTAAAAGTGATATTTAAGTTTTTATTATATTCACAGAGTTCATGGGTTTAAGGGACTTTCCAACCTGCGCCACCCTGGAAAAAATTAGTGCCCAGCTCAGCCTTCTGCCATTATATACCCCTCTTCTGCACAAGAGCTGGTGGGTTCTCTGGTTGTTAGGGCCAACCAGGGGGCATGTCAGGTGTCCAGCAGTGACTGCCATGAGTTCAGTGTGTGTGCATGGGCAGTGGGAACAGAAAGCACCCCTTGCATAACTGCCCTGTATATGCCAGTTACTAGATATTTAGGACCCTGACTTCAGCCTCCCCAGCCCAGTTGGGTGGTAAGGAGGCATGGGCTCACCTGTGTGCAGGGAGCCCTCTGAACTCACCACCCAGGAGCCAAGATTCCTTAGGCAGTTGATAGCAGGTTCCTCCAGGATAGCTTCCCATTGCACCCACTCAAGGCATAGTCCCCCACCTTGTCTAGCCCCAGCAGGGAGACAGAAGCTGTGCCCAGCCTCAGGCACAGCCTGTAACCCACCCTCTGCTCTGGGTCTGAAGTGATCCAGGGACTTAAGGGTCCCTGAAGCCTGTGCCCCAGCACCTAGCTCAGTGCAGGGGTCATCAGGCCATGGAGAGTGTTTGGGGCTCCTTTATTGAAGCAGGTGGGCACATAGGGAGGGTCCGGGACTTGTGAGGACAAGAAGTGGCATCATGCCCTCATCTGGGATCAGCTGAGGCCTCTCTAGGGGACTGAGGCCAACACTAGGTTTCTGCACATGGTGCTTTGGAGAGTTTAGTCTCAGGGGTGAATACCAAAGCCCGACAAAGAGTATCTGGCACTGATCCTGCTTTAGATAAGAGAGCTTGGCTCCAGGGGTCCAGGGAACACAACCTTCTCAACTGTACACTGCCTGCTGGGAATGTCCTATCCTGTGCAGCCTGACCTGGAAGCCCCAGGGCCACGTGTGCTGGACACATGCAGCTGGAACCAAAGCCAGGCAATGGCAGCAGGTCTGGTGGCTCTGGCACCCACTCCTGTTCCAGGCTCCCTGCTGCATCTAGTTTCCTACTGTGCTGCAGACAGCCCCACTCAGGTCCACAAGGCCTAGAGACATAGTCGCCATCCCCTCGCCAGACAGTGACAATAAAGCATCTGACACATCCTGTGTTTCCACAGCAGATGGTGAGTTGAGGCCTGGGAACTTCCCTAGACCCTGTGTCCCCTTCTCACTCCCACCACCCCTCATGGAGGAGTAATTGGCCAAAGCAACCACAGCAAGAGGAGCAGCAGCTTCAAAGCCTTTTGTGTTATTGTGGGGCTGGAGATTGGATCCAGGGGCCCTCTACCACTGAGCCACACCCCAGCTTTTGTTGTGAAACACAGTCTCACTAAGCTACTGAGATTACAGGCATGTGCCACCACACCCGGCTTTAGTGCCTTTTAATACTATCTTGAGACTGGTCGGGAGGTTTGGTCCACCCAGTACAATCCAGGACTGCAGGCCCTTGATGCTGGAGGTCACCACAAGAGTGACTGCACCCACCCTGGGACATCATGGTGGACTCTATACACCATCTGCCTGGTATTTTTGCAAAAAAAAGAAGAAGAAGAATGCAGGAATCATCACACTGTTTGTTTTGTTTTGTTTTGTTTTTTTGTTTTAAATCAGGGGAGGGAGAAACATGTCTAAGAGGTGAAAACCCATGCTCAGATCCTCTCCTCCAGTCCCTCTGCTCAAGGGGGTGGCTGGCACCCTTCCTCATGCAGGACCAGGCAAAACTAGGGACTGACGCCAAAGCCTTCCTTCCATGTACATCACACACTTACTTCCACCCATGCTTCTTTAGTCATCAGAGCTGAGGGGGCAGTTTTGTGCCTTCGGTTTAGAAACTAAAGTAACTTTTATATTTTCATGTTGATACCTATAGATATAGAAATTCCTTTACATTTCAGGAGGCCCTGCATAGCCAGTCACTTTGATGGCAAATTTTAAACTGCTTCTGATTTTCTGTGATCACAACTTGCTTATCGCCTATGCAGGTCTTTGTGCTCCAACCAGATTATTTCTGTTGAATACTCTCCTAAAAGTAGAATTCTGAAAAATAAATGTCACACATTTAAAATTTTTGTTATTCCTGACAAGCTTCCCTTCTCAAAGGTTGCACCAAGCACTGTCTGGCTTTGGTGGAGGGTTGAAGAAAACTGAGAATTACAGCTATGATTACTTAGGTTCTGATGGGCAACCTCTCCCAGCTGTGCTTCTCCCCCATGCTTTGCTGATATATTTTTAGAGCAAGAGTCCTATGTCAAGACTTGGCATTCACTAGGTGCCCTCATTACACTCTGAGTACTTTCCCACCTGATTCCTATGTAATAGCACCTATTCTCAGCCTAGTTGCAATGTGTACACAGGCTGCAGATGCAGGTGAGGATAAGTGACCTGTGAGAGATCAATTCACGGGAGAACAGAAAAGGGCTGGGCTTTGGGTTCACCTCTGACGCATCTGTCCCACTAGACAACAAACTACTGTGCTGGCTAATAACCATAGATCCTCAGGGTATGGGGATACTGAAGTCAGGGTCATTAAATTGGGTGGGTAGGTCAGGAAAGGCAGCAGAACAAGAGCCTGGGATGATCAGTCAATATCTGCCAAGTGCTCACAGTATGAGCTGTCAACCTTTTTTTTTAAGGAGAGAGAGAGAGAGAGAGAGAGAGAGAGAGAGAATTTTTTAATATTTATTTTTTAGTTCTTGGTGTACACAACATCTTTGTTGGTATGTGGTAATGAGGATCGAACCCGGGCCGCACGCAGGCCAGGCGAGCGCGCTACCGCTTGAGCCACATCCCCAGCCCGAGCTGTCAACCTCTTAATTAAGGAACTAAATAGAGAGCAATTATTCCCCTAGGGAAGACATTCTCCGTGCAAATGTCCAGTGCCGACACATTCAAGATGGCAGAGTAGTGGGAGGCCACATTTCCAGTTGCTCTGGGACCCAGGATTCGAGCAGTGGGAGTACTGTTTCTCAGCAAGGTGGGTGATAGAGGGATTTCACTAAAATTCAACACTGGACAATCAGAGTGTCTTAGAGACTCAGAAATTAGGGTGCACTGAACAAAGAAGAGTATGTTGGAACCAGGCTAGTTGCAGTAGCTGTGCTGGTTCACCACAGAGGGGAGGGAGAATACAGACAGGCATGCAATGGGCAAATTTGGCACAGAAAGTCCTGTAGATCAGAAAGGCAGCCCAAACTTAGCTGATCCAGAGCCTGCACAGTCATCTGATGTTTGAAAAGTGCACCATTTCTCAATCAGCCGTGGACAGCTGAACCATCTCAAGGAGGCCACACTGCTGCTTAGTTCTGTGGAACTGGAAGACCAAAGCAAACACTGTCCTGGCAAGTACCTAACTTGTGGCCCAGGGTGTACCCAGCAGAACATGAGTGAAACAGGCACAGAGGAGATTGTACCCAGGGGGATTCAAATAAGGGATACAGAGGGGGAGTCCAACTTGCTTTCCCTTTGAATCTGGAGCTCATGTGACCAGAGGAAGTGGGTTGGGAATCGAACAAATGGGTGTGAATACATTCAGGGACTCATCCCAGGAAGGCTGTGTTTGAGGGCAGCAGAGTGTGTGGAGGGTTGCCTACCCGCTCCCCTGGCCCTCTAAACAGAATTCTTGGGAGGCTCCTGAGACCCAGACTCCCAGCAGACATCAGCAGCTTCCAGACCCCCCACGTGTGACCATTCATTCTTGTCAATTATATTAACCACCTGAGTGGAGACCATTCCTTTATTGTTCATTAAGAATATTCCCCCCCACACACACACACACTTTTTGTGTGTGTGGAGGGGGGAGGGTTCTTGCTGTGCTGATTGGTTTGTGGACATATATACATATACAGATTTCTTTTTTCTCTCACTTTAGCATTTTTAATGTCATTATTTTTACTTGCCTTGTCTTTTGAGGGTTATAAGGGTTTTGTTTTATTTTTTTTCTCTCCTTTCTTCTCCCACTAACAGAATATTCTCTTGTTCTTTATCCCTTTATTTTCTTTTTCCTCCTCCTTCCTTATAATCATAACCTGCTATATCTCTTTTGCATTCTCTCTGTTTGCATTTTGAACATTGTGAACTCTCTTCTATCTTCCGGTTAAATTTTCTTTTCTCTTAATGAACCGTATATGACCATCTTTTAGATCTAATTTATTTATAAAACTTCTGCCGGCTCCACTCATGTTGCTTTATTGCTGCTGGATGACATAATTGACTCACCTGCTGTTTGCCTTACTGCCAAATCTAGTTCTAGTTATTGTTTGTTTTGCTGTTGGCAGTTTCTGACTCCATCCTGGGATCTTCCAAGGTGACTAGGTGAGTTCTAGTCATATCACTGTGGCAAGGTTCAAACCTTGTCCTCTCACGTCTCAGCGGGTACTTCCTACATCATCTTCTCAAGGATATGTATTTTTATACTATGGATAATTTTATTAGAACAGAAGCATAGAAACCAAGAGAACTAGGGAATATATATATATCAGGAGGAATCTAGAAAAGTCAGGCACAGGCTTTTGACCACTTCCCCATCTGGAGCCATACAGGACAGGCTTTCTCTTTAGCAATAAACTATGGACATGTGCAGAATGTCTCTGCACAGAGAAAACTGTTCAGGTTTTTGGGTCTGAGGCTTTTATAGAGAGCCAATCACTAGAGACACCATGCTACATGACAGTCACAACCACTGAAACTTAGGATTTCAATGATGAAACCAGACATACATCAAGTATGCTGATATATGTGCAAAGCAATCCTGACAGGCTGAAATGACATGGCCCATTGATCCAGGTTTACAAAACATCATGATCAACCACTAACATAAGAACACTCTGAGGGCCACATTACCAGGGGTTGGCCAAATGTCAGTCATGGTTGTAGGTTTCCTTGAAGACATGCAAGGACTGAACAGCAAGACCTACTCAGGAAACACTTTCCTCACACTCCACATGTGCTATTCAAAACTCATCAGTGCCCCATTATATGGGGGATTGTATGTGTAAACTCTGGCAAGATCACAGCAATATCACTGCTTAAAGTGAGATTCAAATCTATGGTAGGTTTATGCCCACTTATGGTCTACTGTCTTCTCATTACCAGCTACTACGGTGCTGAGTATTTACAGATCACCCAATCCAATGGTATGAGCAAAATCCCTACTTGACTATAAATTAGCCTTAAGCCATCCTTCTACTCTGCTGGGGGCATATAAAGAAGTCTTAGGCTCATTCATATCCAACCTCCCTATGGCCTCTGTCTTTGAACAGGTAGTTTCCCCAGGTGCGTGTCTATAAGGTCATCATAACATTTACAGGTGGTACAATGTTGCTGCTTAGGCATAAAAGTATTAAGCAGATAGTTCATGCATTCAGGGGGAGAAAAAGCATTGTGGTACCACACACCTGTGATCCCAGCTACTCAGAAGGCTGACTCAGGAGGATCACAAATTTGAGGCCCTTGGGCAACTTAGTGAGACCCTGTCTCAAAATTAAAAAAAAAAATATTTTGAGTATAAGCTCAGTGGCAGAGCACTTGCCTAGCATGTGAGAGCCACTGAGTTTAGTACCCCTTGTGGGTGGGCACTAGTGTGCACACACACACACAAAAGCACTGTGAGAGATATAGACTTGAATTTCCTACTGGTATTACCTATTTAAAAAAGAAAACTGAAAAAGGAATTATTTGCTAATGATATGGTGTTAGAAAGGCCTGATCTTTAAAAAATCCACAAATAGAAGCAAAAGTTGTGATCAAATTTTAAATTATGATGACAAAATTTTAAATGTATGCAAAAGTATGGCCAAGTAATATACTGAAATTATCACTACATGCCAATCTTGTTTCAATTAGACTTTTATCTATTATCCATTTTCATCCTGAAAGATAATAACTTTTTAAGATGCACAAACACACCTGTAATCCCAGCAGCCCAAGGGATTGAGACAGGAGGATCAGGAGTTCAAAGCCAGCCTCAGCAAAAAAAAGTGAGGTACTAAGCAACTAAGTGAGACTTTGTCTTAAATAAAATACAAAATAGGTCTGGGGAGGTGGCTCAGTGGTCAAGTGCTCCTGAGTTCAATCCCTGGTGCTCCCCCAAAAAATGCACAAACACTACCATTATTTCATTTACAAAATAATGATAATACCTTATGTTTTGTTTAGCTTTTACTGTCACTAAAAGATCTGACAGGAACACCTTATAGGAAGAAAAGTTTATTTTGGTTCATGTTTGCAGAGGTTAATTCTCTGACCAGCTGACTCCATCCCTCTGGGCTGACAGTGAGGCAGAATCTCATGGCTGAAGATGTGGCAGAGGAATGCAGCTCGACATGGCAGTCAGAAGCAGAGAGAGCTCATTTCACTAGAGAAAAAATATAAACCCCAAAGGCATGCCCCCAGTGACCTACCTCATTCAAGGAATCCTACCTGCCCAGAGTTACTGCTCAGTTAATCCATATGAGTGGATGAATCCACTGAATGGGTCACAACTCTCCCCATCTAACCATTTCATCTCTGAAAATTCTTTCTTCATTTTATACTTAAGCTTTTGGGAGACATCTCCTATCTAAATCATAACATTCTGCTCTGGCACCCAGAAGCTCATGCCAACTTCACAATACAAAACACATTCAGTCCATTTCCAAGAGTCCTCATAGTCTAAATTGTCCCAGCATTGCCCAAAAGTCCGAATCCAACATCTCTCTTGAGACTCAAGTCAAACTTTCCCCCTGCAAATATGTACATCTTCCAGAAACAGGATCTCTAAAGTAGAGGCATCTGGGCAGTTATCAAGAGCCCTGCACTTTAGGGACCATCTCTTGCTGGTGGACAAAGAAAGTAACCTCCAGGAGGCAGCCTGCTGGAGACTGGGGTGACCATGCTGTCAGCTGATACAACAGAAGAGCTGGTATTATGTATTATAGGTTCTGACCGTTGAAGCAGGAGGAAGTTAGTTTTTTCAGCTATGTATGGAGTGGATCCAATAAAAGTACCAGCTGAACAGACACTTCTCAGAAGAAGATATACAATCTATCAACAAATATATGAAAAAACGTTCAACATCTCTAGCAGTTAGAGAAATGCAAATCAAACTACTCCGAGATTTCATCTTACGCCAGCCAGAATGACAGTTATCAAGAATACAACAACAAGTGTTGGTGAGGATGTGGGGCAAAGGCACACTCATATGTTGCTGGTGGGACTACAAATTGATGCACCCAATCTGGAAAGCAGTATGGAGATTCCTTAGAAAAGTTGGAATGGAACCACCATTTTATTTAGCTATCCCACTCCTTGGTCTATACCCAAAGGACCTAAAATCAGCATGCTATATTAATGCAGTCATATCAATGTTTATAGCAGCTCAAATCATAATAGCTAAACTATGGAACCAATTTAGATATTCTTCAGTAGATAAATAATGGATAAAGAAACTGTGGTATATATATACAATGGAATATTACTTGGCATTAAAAGAGAATAAAATTATCGAATTTGCAGGTAAATGGATGGAGCTGGAGAATATCGTGCTAAGCCGAGTAAGCCAATCCCCCCCAAAAAAAAGAAAGGCCAAATATTCTTTATGATAAGTGGATGCTAATCCATAATGGGATGGGGGACATGGGAAAAATGAAGGAACTTTGATTGGGCAAAGGGAAAAGAGGGAAAGGGAGGGAATATGGAGGCAGGAAAGACTGCAGAATGAGATGGACATTATTACTCTAGGTACTTGTATGACAGCACATACGGTATGACATTATATCATGTACAAACAGAGAAATGAAAATTTGTGTTTCAATTGTGTACTATGAATCAAAATGCATTCTGCTGTTATATAGTCCTAATTAAAATTAATTAATTAATTAATTTAAAAGTGCCAGCTGATGGTCTGCCCATCATAGTCATCTACAACAACTTTCTACAACACCTGGGATTTCTTTGGAAACTATGAAGGGTCATTTGGTAGAAGAGAAGGTGGCAGATTTCACCAGTAATCCCCCCAACCCGCGCCCCAGCACTAGGGTCTGCACAGTGACCGGCCAGTGCCTTCTGGACCTCAGAGCGGTGACTCAGCAGACTCCCCAGCCAGAGTGCAGGAAGACAGTGCAGGCTGAGGAGGGGTAAAGCACAGAGCTGGGGATGGGTAAGGGAGGCTGATGCTCCTGGCAGAGACAGGGGAGTGGTGTTGGGCACAGGCTGGGTGATGGGAAGCCCGGAGAGCCCCTAGTGGGCTCCCTGTGTCCTGAAAGGGCATCTGAAGAAGCCAGCTCCAAAAGTGGTCTCTTACAGGAAGTGGATAAAAACTTAATTTTAGTCATAAAACGGAGCCTTTCTGGGAGGAGGAGGCAGGGTGTGGATGTGGGGCCCAACTCAGAGACTCTGACTGCCTCACTTGGCGGCTGCATCAGGTGTGAAAATTGGTGCAGCCTTGGGAAGGGCTCCTCAGAGGGGGTGTCATAAAGACATATGTCATAGTCACCTTATTCTGCCAGAAAGACATTGCATCTTAATGTCATGGTGGCTGGAGCCTGTGTCGGGGGTAAGTGTGGCTCTCTCCCAGGCTGGTGGCCCATGTTGGTGTCCACCTTTGGACAAGTGTTAGTCCTGTTAGTGGCTTCCCATTTGCTGAGTCCTTGGAGGTCTGCATACCTCTCCTGTCAGCCACTGTGCAGTGATTATATGTGGTGACAGAACCAAGTGTCACTGCCATTTTAATTTGAGCTTCAACCCAGGCTCTGTTCATTAATGTTTCTTGCTGAGACCTGTGCAGCTTTTTGCCCAGACCTGCTGCAGGAGTGCACGGGGACTGCCTCTGAAGCCCACCCAAGTGACTCCACCTTGGCCAGCTCAGGTCTGAAAGGTGGAGTACTCCTCAGGCTCCTGAGCATGAGAGGGCTGCAAGCCAGTGGCCACATGGGATCTGCTAATTCCAGTGTCCATACCTGTGGCTGTTCACCTGTGGACGGCTCTGCAGGGCTGGTGCTCAACACACTGACACATATCCTGACAGTCTGGCAGTGACCATCCCCCACGGGTATTGGGGATGCTGTCAAAGAGGAGGGAAGAGGGCTCAGAGCCTATGGCACCACTTCGCCCTGTATCTTTAGGCAAGAGTCCTCGTTTATCTGGGCCTCCACTTGCTTATTAATAAAATGGGAATGACAGCAGTTCCACCAAATGATTGCTCTTGCTCAGTCATGTGTCTTGTTGATGCATGATTTATCTTTTAAATTTTTATGTAATTTTTTTTTCTGGTAATGGGGATTGAGCCCAGGGGACTCTACCACTGAGCTACACCCTCAGCCCTTTTTATTATATTTTGAGACAGAGTCTCACTAAGTTTCTGAGGATGGCTTAGAACTTGCATCCTCCTGCTTCAGCCTCCCCAAGTTGCTGGGATTGCAAGCACCCAGCAAGCTGACACAGTTTTTACAGCGTGAGACTTGATTTAGTCAATGATGAAGATGCTCTGCACACACAAAGCAGCCTCTAGTCCAATAAGGCAGTCATGGAGACTCTGCTTTGGAAGCTCCAGTGAGTGTTTCAGGTTCTAGCAAAACTGAAATAGCAACCCTGAAAATTCTCTGCTTTTAGGAACTAAATACATGAAACTGCATGTCTGGGCTGGCCAAAAGGACAGGACACCTCCAGGATCCAGGAAGGAGGAATCTGGTTGAGGGATGGTGAGCTCAGAAGCCAACACTGCATGCAGCCCTTGGGCATGACTGCCACTTGTAAGATCCTGGCAGCATCAGTGCTACAGGGCAGAAGACATAAACTTATGAGATACATAGCACTGGAGACTAGAATTGGAAGCACACATGGATTCTGTATTTCCAAGACTGCAAATTCAATGAGAATGTTCTCCTAAAACTCCCTACCTAGCAGCAAGAGATGAGAAAGAAGCTGACCTTTGCGGCTAAGGAATGAAGGGGAAGGAAATACTTCCTCCTAAGAACCAGGACAAATGCCCTCATGTTGGTTTAGGATTTATGCCATTCACACTTTAGAGGCAGTCCAAGCCACATAGTTATACGTAAAGTATAACTACTACTCCAGGAGGATCAGCAGGACCAGTGAGACCCAGGAGGCCTTCAGCCCCATAATCCAAAGAACAGCCCTGGATTGTCCTTGCTAAGAGATGTCACATCCAAAAATGGCATCAACAGAGGCACCCCTCTCCTAAAGTCAAGATGATACATAAACCTAAAGAATATAGAAAAAGTACCACAACATGGAGAAAATAAGAGGAAGGGATTACTAACTGTGAAAGCCAAAAAAATTAAATGGTGCTGAAAACCAAAAACCAATAGAATTAGCATAAGTTAAGTTAAATATTCTTTGAAAAGGTTAACCTCACAGTGAAAACTTCAACACACAAAACAAGACAAAGCAGAGAAAAGGTGTAAATAAAAAACACTAAGAACAGGAAAGGAGCCAAGTGAAGAGCAAATGAGGGAATTCAATAATTAAGAATGGGAAGGAGGTGGACTTGGTCAGTGCATACTGTATGCGTGCATTGAAACGTCACACTAAATCCCATTAATATGTAAAGCTAATTCCTGCTGATCAAAAAAATTAAAAAGAAAAAAAGAAATAGAAACAATTAAATTGAATAAAAGAAAAAGAAAAAGAAAAAAGGTGGCCGTAATTATACTCCAAGAATTTATATATTATTAAAAGCTTCTTGGGCTGGGGATGGGTAGAGTGCTTGCCTGGCATGCACGGAGTGCTGGGTTCAATCCTCAGCACCACATAAAAATAAAATAAAAGATGTTGTATCCACCGAAAGCTAAAAAATAAATATTAAAAAATTCTCTCTCTTTCTATTTTAAAAAAAAAGCTTCTCAATATGATGAAAAAGATCAAATAGACTAGAAATTATTGAAGGAGCTAAAGGACTTAGACTGACAACTTTGGGACAGTTACTTGGTTTCTCTCAGTGTGTTTTCACTCTTGTACTATGGGAAAGAAATGGTGCCTTCCTTATGAAAACCTCTGTGGATTGAACCATATTCAGGAAATACTTAGGACTGTGCTTGTCATAATTAATTCCTCTCTAAATGTTGACTTTTATTTATTTTTTGCAAGAATGTCCATTGCATCTTTATAATACTGAAAAATTGGAAAAACAGTTTTAAATATTTATTACAATACTTACTGATAAGGAAATGATTAAATAATCCACAGAAGATCTATAGGATCTAGGATTCTGTAGCTGAGATTAAAATTGAATTTTGTAGCAACAAGATCTCTTAGATGTCTTGTTTTATGCAAAAAAATGAAATTGCAAAATAGTATATAGTGAAAGATACTATTTATGTTTCAAAATAAGAGACTGAGAGTGATTGAAGGGATAACTTGGATGACAGTGTAGGTTGATTTGAGTGGGTAAAAGAGAATTTATTTATCTTTATTTTTGAATTTCTACAATGAAAATGGTTGATGTAGTATATAGGGGGTAAAATTTTAAAATTTAAAAAGACTTTTAAAATAACTAGATCTTTACTGGAGTTTCCCAGGGAGGAGTCCGTAGGACTGTAGATAACATTATAGTACATTCAACAAAACCTCCTTAAAACCTTTCAAAGAGAAAATTCACAGTAGCCAAACTATGGAGCCAGCCTAGGTGACCATCAACAGATAAATGGGTAAAGACAACATGGTACATATACATAACAGAGTTTTATCCAGCTGTAAAGAAAAATGAAATTATCTTATTTGCAGGAAAATGAATGTAACTAGAGACCATTATGTTAAGAGAAATAAGCCAAACTCAGAAGGTCAAGGGTCATATGTTTTCTCTCATTTGTGGAAGCTAGAAAGGAAACAGCAAAAGAAAAGAGGATGGGATGGAAATCTCATGAAAATCAAAAGGAAAGGACTAGTGGATGGGAGGTAAGGAGGGAGGGGAGAAGTGCTGGTATGATACTGGCCAAATTACTCTGTTATACTGTGTGCATGTATGAATATGTAACAACAAACCCTATGGTTATGTATAACTTTAATGTACCAACAAAAAATGTGGAAAAAACTCCTCAGACCTCCGCTGCTTGTCAACATTCCTCTCCACCCCTCTTTGCTGTGTCACACACTCTTCTTTCCATTTTCAACAAACAAGTCAAATTTCTATGCCATACCTTCATTGGTTGCCCCCAATTTTTTAAAGTCTAGTTCAAGCACTCAGGCAACACTGAATGGATTGGACCCATTGCTATGTACCCACCACTATAATCCACGTCATATTTACTTCATCTAATTTTTTATTTAACAAAAAATAAGATATCATAGGATCAAAATTGAGAAACTTTTTAAAATGTTTTTGGTAATTGTTATTATTACTAAAATACTGGTGAACCCAGACCTGTCCTTACGCCTTTTGGGACGCACCTCGGCATCTGAGCCCCCTTTTTAGAGCGCCTTTGACCTCTTTGTTGCGAAGGCTGTAGATGAACGGGTTCAAGGTCGGTGTGACCACTGCATACACCACGCTGGCCAGGCGGTTGTAACGCACGGAGTAAGCAGAAGAAGGTCGGAAATATACAGACAGGACAGAGCCAAAGAAAAGCGACACCACCACCAGGTGGGCCCCGCAGGTGGAGAAGGCACGGCGACTGCCTCCTGCCGACCGCACTCGAAGCACCGCGTCCAGGATGTGCGCATAGGAAAGCGACACGAGAATCAGTGGGGTCAGCACCACCGCCAGGCCCTCGGAGAAGATGGCAATCTCCGCGGAGGATGTGTCCGAGGTCGCCAAGCTCAGCAAAACCGTCGCATCACAAAAAAAGTGACGCACGGGGGCAGAGTGGGGATAGGAGAGCTCGGAGATGAGCAGGGTGTGGAGCAGCGAGTGCAGGTGAGCCACCGCCCAGGACGCACCCACCAGCGCAGCGCAGCGCCAGGGTGTCATGACCGCAGTGTAGTGCAGTGGCTGGCAGACCGCCACCGCGCGATCGTAGGACATGGCCGCCAGGAGATAGCTCTCTGTGACGCCCAGAGCCAGGAAGAAGTACATTTGGGCAAAGCATGCTTGGAAGGATATGGCCTGAGCTGGGTGGAGCAGGCTGACCAGCAGTCGGGGGACCGTGACCGTGGTAAAGCAGGCATCCACAAAGCTCAGGTGACCCAAGAAGTAATACATAGGGGAGCACAGAGCCCCATCGGACCTCACCAGTACCACCATGCTCAGGTTGCCCATGGCATTGAGCAGATAGATGCTGAGGAAGAGCAGGAACAACACTGGATGGGCGACTGTGTCATCCATCAGGCCAAGGAGGAGGAAATCTGGGCCGGATGTGAGGTTGACCAGAGCCATACTCCAAGCCAAGTAGGAATGCTGAGGAGTGAGGAGTCAGCAGGTCTGAATTCCGAGGAACCCCAGGTGGACTTTCTGCATGTTGAGGTTCCATATGTAAATTTTTATACACATCCACCTTGCAGTATTTACAAACATTTTGATAATATACATCTCTGCTTGCTAAAATATATTGAACACCACATTGCTCCTTGAATGATCCTAATTTTATGAAGAAACTGCATTTCACAAGGGTGTTCTAAGGTAATGGTTGAGTCTCAAGTTTTGTTGTAAGTCATACCTGAGTTTGAGTCCTCACTTTACTACTAAGGTAGTATGTCCTCTCTGAGTCTCAGTTTCTTCTTCTTTAATGAGAAAAGTTTTTATCCTTGGGTTAAGTGAATAGTAAGTTTAAAATTACTAGCACAGTGCCTGACACATAATAAGTCTTATAACTTTTATCTGTCAACTCATCCTAAATCTATCATCATCATCACTATTTAGTCAAAATGAGTTAGGACCCAGGTCATCTAAATACCACTCTAAATCTCTTCACAAAACACCTTGCTGCATTTGCCATTCATGAATTATGCTAATTCATGAATTTACCAACTTTTTCTGTAGGTTTGTGGGCCATATGGTTTCTGTTGCAACCACACCACTCTGCCTTTGTTCTGCAAAAACAGTGGCCCACAATGAGTAAATGAATGGCCATGGCTAGGTTTCGATAATACTTTATTTATAAAACAGGTGGAAGGCTGGAATTGCACTGTCAGACATGATTTGTTGACCCCCATATAGGATACTGTGGGAGACATCGAGATGGAAGGATATCAACTTCTATCCTCAAAAAGTTAGATCTGGAGCAACATGCAGAATGCCTTAGTACGTTTTTAATTTTATGAACCATGTGGGAGTAAATTATTCTTCTTGGAGGAATTTGGGAAGGATTTTTAAAAAAGGTGTAGGATTTGAATCGGGCCTTGAAGAATGAATAGAAGTTCACCAAAGAGACATGCTCTGGTGTAGAAGGAGCGGGTATTCCTGAGAGTGGGAAGAGATTGTGTGGAGTTGTTGGTAGAGGCAGCATGGACTAGAGACAGCGAAGCATCCACATTATGACACGGAGATCCCAGGAAAAGCTTATTTTTGCTCTTATCTCAGTACATAAAATCAGTTGCACAGTTATATTTCTCAGCCAATGGCTCCAATGATTTCAGAAATAATGCACTCATTTTGTCTCCCATTCAATCTCTTCCCTAAAAGACCACACTTTTTGCTGCACCAAAGTCTCTACAAGTGTTCTCCTACTAAGCTAATCTGTCCACCCTTTGCCAGGAAAACTGGCCAGGCTTTGATGAGATCCCAGAGAATGGACCAAGTCAGCTCCTAACAAAAAAGCTCTTCACAAGAAGAAGCTGTATCTCCCTGCCTTGTCCAGTGAGCTGTGTACAAAATTTATCAAAAATATTTGTTGAATGAAGTTCTTTTGAAAAACAATGAGTGGAAAACAGAAATGAAGAAGAGAGGATGATGGGAAAAGTCCAATAGTCATATCTCACCTGCCAACTTCGAGGATAAGCCACAGATGTATCTTGTTTTCATTTTTCTGCTTCTCTGTCATTATCACCCATTAGCTGTCCCAGAGAATCTACCTCCTTAATTCCTGCAAACCCTACTCCTTGGCCCATCATAGAATAGGAACATGGAAGAGCTGGTCTCTGGCACTCCTCAAATCCATCCACTTTTATTTCAGTGCACTATCCTCCTTGACAGAGCCCTTGACCTTCACTTCCCACCCCGCCGCCCAGGCAGCTGTGTGATGCTGCAGAAAAAGCATCAGCTGTTAAGTCACAGCCACATGAGCTTTCATCCTGACTGCTGTGTAAATTTGGATTCTCCTTCATTTAATCTCCATTGTAAAATGAGGATCTTGATTCCTGCTTTACATGGCTGATGCTAAGATTAAGTGAGGTAATGTACATAAAAGGAGTAACAGAGAATGGATGCTGATAGATCTTGGTTTCCTTTCTGCCATATATAAATGCACTGGCTTTTTTCTATGGCTTCTTGGGATGATTCAGTCCAGTATTGGAGGGCTTTAAATATTTAGTTGTTTTTCTTAATCTCAACTAAAATCTGCTTTTCTGCAACAAATGGCCACAATTTTGGCCTATAGGAACAACATATACCCAGTCTACTTTCTCTGCTTTTTTTATATTGGTGGGGGGAGGTTGTTTGTTTTTGCATAGCAATCAAAGGAACCCATTCTAGGTCTACAGATATTTTCTTCAACCTGAAGATCACTGGAGCCTTAGATCCTTTCTCACAGGACCTAATTTCCAGGTCCTTTTTCATTCATTATTTCTTTTGTCAATGTTTTCTTAACACTAATTGGGCACGGTGTTCAAGGTGGGATTGGTCTGTGTAGTTTCCTGAGGCAATAAAATGGCTTGAGCTTACCATTCCTGCCTATTTATTGAGTGCTTGCTGGGGGAAGACATTGAGGGCTCTGGGGCTACAGAGGTAAGGCAGCCATTGTCCTTGACCTCCAGCTATGCACAATGTAATAAGCACTACACTAATTGTATGAACAAACTAAGGGTGATTTTCTCTGCCTGGCTGATATGGAGAAGATCCCACAGAAGAGATGAGGCTCAAATTAAGTTTGTAAGAATGAGTAGAATATAGCTTGGGAATAGAAAGGGCAGGGCAGGTTGGGGAAAGAGAACGAAGATAGTTTTTTCATATGTGTGGGAGAGTTGGAGCTAAAGTGTGGCTTTTTCCAATAATACTTAATGCAGAGAAGATAGAGATGAGGTGGGGTGAGGGAGACAGGATACAAGGTAAGAAGATAGCAGAGAAATATTAGGTTCTCTTACCTGAAAGGCAGCATGCCACACCTCAACCCCTTCTGCAGAGTCTGTGAGCTGGTCTCTCTCCTGGCCAGAGGTCCCCAGTTGGAGGAAGATGGTGATCATCCATCTCAGTCTAGAGACTTTAGTGTGTTTCCTGTGGGTTGGGACAACGGTACTATGTAGAGAGAGGCAGACAGACAGAATTGCAAGGGCCCTGGGAATTCCTGAGCAATGCTCTTCCCACTCAGCTTACTGCCCAGCCAGTCTCCATGCTGCCTGTTGGATTCAGTGCAGACTGCTCAGCCCAGTGTCCAAGGCCTTCCAACATGGCTCCCAATATTCTCTCCAGTCTTTTCCCCAGCTTCTTCCATAGGCTTCTGCTTCCCCTGACCCCAGCCAGGCTGGCCTTTGTGCGACCACTAACAGCTTTCTCACATGCCTCCCCTGCCCTCTCTACCCTTCCTGGAATGGTTTTTCTACCCTATTCCAATATCCACCTCTGCTCTGCTTCCTCCCAGAAGCCCCGTGCCCTTTCTAGACTCTGCAGCCCCCACATCTACCTCTCACCTCTGTCTCTCGTAACTCTCATTGGAACTCGGCCCTCCTTTGCTGACACTAAAGTGACTTCTTCTGCTGTGAAGCTCATCTTCCCCACTAGATGATGAGGCTTCTGAGGACAAATGTTTAGTTATCTTTTCCCATCTGACCCTTGGTCTTGCACAGGGGTTTTCCCTAACACTCTCGACAGTCAGGGAAGGCTCCAGAGAAGGGGTGGCACTTGAGCAGGGCCAGCTAGAAGGTGTTCACTGGACAGACAAGGATGGAAGATAATTTTAGAATAAATAACACATACAAAGGAAATTACAAAGGAAGCTTTAGGGAAGTTACTTAAAATATTTGAGCTGCATTTTTTCCTCCAAAAATGGATCATTATACCCTCTTTATGATATAATAGTTAAAGCAAAACCCAGTAAATAGTAGGTGCTTATTAAATGTCAACCTCCCACCCCTTAACTACTTTCAGTGTTGGGAAGATAGGTTCATTGGATTTATGTCAACTCCCTTTGAAATGTCTGGCACAGGACTGGGGTTCCTGGGTACCCAAACTGCTTCTGTTGATGCAGAGCCCTTTTCCTGAGGCCCAGATATTACATATGCTGCTTTGAAATAGGTAGGAAGGACTCACTTAAAATAGAAAAATGAAGCAGGGATGCATCAGATAGATGTAGAACCAGTGCCGTGTCTCCCACACAAGTTGCTGTGCTAAACCCTACTGCAGACAATGTCACTCAGATACACCAAGACACAGAAGTATGCAGGACACACACCTGCACAAAGGTGCAGGGATATCCTGATACACTCAGATACTTGGGCATGCCAGATATGCGCTCACACTCACTAGGACAGGAACACACACATGCAAGCACACACGGACAGTCATAATCACTAACACACAGACACAGATATGATCCATGCACTACAGAAAACACAGCACATGTGCCACTTACATATGAAGATGTACACACAGATCTCCACACATAAATGACAGAGACACAGAGACCTCAGTGGGTCCTTCCAGACATAGTGGGACTCAACACAGGTTCACACATAAATGCCTGCTCGCTGCTCCCTCCCCGCTTCCTGCCCTTGCTCAGGTCTGTCTGCCCTATTAGAGAGGTAGTGGGCAATGGTGCACAGGGGAGACCATCACTGGCCCCTGCACTCTCAGTTCTGGGGGTTTCTATCCAATTCCATGAATCCAGTCTCTTCCTAAATAGTCCAGATTTGTCTCTCAATGGAGTGCAAAATAACTTTCTCCTTGATGACAGTTTTGACCCAAAATGGATTTTTCTATTCCAAACATCTCCCCTCCTCTAATTCTCTCTGTCAACATCTCACTCATTTCTCTTCAATAATCTGTTCAACGATCTTACCTGTTGTGTCTACTCCATGTCAGGCAGGCACTGG
Organism: Ictidomys tridecemlineatus; assembly: GCF_052094955.1. Classification (NCBI taxonomy): domain Eukaryota; kingdom Metazoa; phylum Chordata; class Mammalia; order Rodentia; family Sciuridae; genus Ictidomys; species Ictidomys tridecemlineatus. Next base: position 46,596,536 of record NC_135479.1, on the reverse strand, counting down.
AGCAGAAGGCAGGAGAGGGGCATTCAGAGATGAGCAAGACATCGTCAAGGAGTTCCCCTTCCTGTCTTGATAGCAGGCAACTGGTAATGATTCTTAGATATCATTTCACCCAATACCATGTCACAAGCTGGAGAAGCAGCACCTGGAAAAAACTGTGCCTGAAGCCATTCAGCAATCAGGGGATGAGCCAGGATTTCAATTCTAGGTTCTGAATCCCACCTGTGGTTAGTCCCTTCCCTGTGCTGTCTGCCACTTGTGGTTAGTCCCTTCCCTGTGCTGTCTGCCACATGTGAGTAAGTACTTATTTAACTCCCTCCCTCAGGCACTTGACCTACCTACCTTGCCTTTCTCCTCTGATTATTCTGCTCCCTGCCAATAAGTCCCCTGCACGTATGTCAGCTCACCTGTGGGCATGATCAGGCTCTGTCCACCAGAACATAGACCTAGGGCTGGTCTCCTTGCAGCTAAGGGGAAGTTATGGCAGGTGTACCCTGGAGAGAAAGACTTGGCTCCATAGTCAAAGGTGGGAGGGGTGACAGGCAGGTCAGAGCAGAGGGGGTCACCCACTAATTAATTAACCAGGAAACTCCATGGGGAGCTAGAGCAACCTCTGCAATCCCTGGCCCCATGAGGACCCCTCAGCCCTCAGCTAGCCTGGCTTCCCCTCACCTACCCTGCTAAAAATACAGAGTGGGAGAGTAGGAGCAAAGGTATTTGGGATCCTGGAACTGAGATTGACAGTCCTCAGTGTGGTGGCTGGCTGTGCTAATCCACCAGGCTCAGAGGGTAATGCTGTCACTCCTCAGCTTCCTACTTCAGGGAAAGACCCAAGAGGGCTGGTTAAAGACCCATGGCCAGGAGACCCAGTCCTCTTCTCCCTCGCTTTCTCCATGTGGAACTTCCACCATCACCCCTAAGGTTGCAACATCACCATGTGACTCCTTGCTCACCAAGGAGCTCCTCCTCCCAATCCCCATGTGAGAAGAGCATTGTGCCAGAGCTGAGACCTGGATATCCATCTCCCAGTGTGGGCCCAGCAGCCCTTCCCTGGGCCTCAGACCCACCTTGGCTCCAGAAGTCAAGGAAGGGAATGAGGAGCCCCAAATACTAGCGGTCATCCCAGGACAGCAAGATTGAAATTGGAGCAGCTGAGCCTCATGTCCCAGACTGAGATACTGCCCTTACTCCATGGCCAGATTGGAGATGCCAGGATCTCTGTCCTGTCCAGCTTGTGCCAAAGCAAGATGGAGCCTGTAGTCAGTAAGAAACGAATCTAAAGTGGAGAAATATGAAGGATTTTTTTTTTGGGGGGGGATGCAGGGGATTTAACTCAGGGGTGCTTAACCAGTGAGTCACATACCCAGCCCTTATTTATGCTTTATTTTGAAACAGGCTTTCACTAAGTTGCTGAGGGCCTCGCTAAATTACTGAGGCTGACTTTGAACTTGCAATCCTCCTGTCTCAGCCACCTGAGTCATTCAGATTACAGGTGTGCGACACCATGCCTGGCATGAAGAAATCTCTTAAGATAAATTTCAGAGCCCAAATATCCTTATGATCTCAGTGAGGCAGGAAAAAACTGGGCTTATGAAAACAGAAGGAGAATAAACTAATTAAATGAATAACAATGATAATACTAGCAACTATATTAAATATCAGGCATTACATTCATTTCTCATAAATATATCATCATTTAAAATTCCTGGGCTGGGGATGTGGCTCAAGCGGTAGCACGCTCGCCTGGCATGTGTGCGGCCCGGGTTCAATCCTCAGCACCAAATACAAACAAAGATATTGGTCCGCTGAAAACTAAAAAATAAATATTAAAAAAATTCCTAACAGTTTCATGAAGTACGGTATTATTATATTCATTTTATAGTTGATAAAACTGAGGCTGAGCTGTGAGTTCCCAAAAGTTATACAACTTGTAGATGTAGGAGCCAGGATTTGCACTAGGTCTATAGGTCTGGCCCTGAGAGGCCATTATTTCCTAAAGACCCTCTTCTAGGAGCAGTGAGATTGGCATTCAAATTTCCTAAAGCCTCAACAACTATCTGAATTGTGAAGAAGAAAAAAATAAATGAAATGGCTGGAGAAGAATCTCTTTACTGAAGATTATGCTAGTTTAAGAAGAACCAATGAGCCAAGAATTCCAGCAAAGACAAACAGAGTGGAATATAAATTATTAAACTTGGTGGGATCCCACTGTGTGGCAGGTTCTGTGTTGAGTGCTGTGATGTCAACTCAGTCTGACATTTCCCTACCTGAAGAGTGTGGTATTTTCTAGGGAGAGAAAGGATCAAATTAGAGAATGACACGTACTTAGAGCTGCAGTTCTCAGACTGTGGTTCCCAGAACAGCAGCAGCAGTGTCACCTGGGAACTTACTAGAAATGCAAATTCTTAGGCCTGTTCCAGACCCAGTGAATCAGAAGAGGCATCTGAGAAAATGCTGCATAACTTTTACAGGTGATTAGGGGCCCACCAGGTGAGATAAGTGAGGGAGCTGAGAAGAAAACATTATAACAGACTAGTAGTTGTGGGGAGGTGGAGAGGAGGAGACAGCCAGGAACTGAAGCAAGGTGAGAGGACAGGAAACTGGGGTGAGTTTGGGGGATGGTTTAAGACTATCCCAAGCCACTCTTGGTGGCCCACCCGGTGGCTGTTTCTCTCCTCACCTCTCTTGTTTTCTCACTAATGGAACCATAGTTTATTAGACTGCAGGTGGAGATCCTTTGAACTCAGGGAGGATGCATCCCCTTACCCACCACACGGGCTGATTTGTCCACTCAGTCTCAGGTAACCTCATTCCTTGACATGTGACTTGTCTCATTCTTCTTGGCATAGGACCTGGTCCTGGCTAATGAGATTACCAAGAACGTTGGCTGGGAAGGCTCCATTCCCAATCAAAGCATGAGACTCTGTGTCTCTAGAGGGATGAGCTGGAGAAGGAAGGTCCACAATATTCAACTGAACTGGTTGTTCCCTTTGACCTGGGATCTCCCTCTGCACATTATGGAGCACAGAGCTCAGAACAGTGACCAGATTACTTCATTCACAGACTTAAGAATTCCTGCCAAGACTGTTTTAGAGCTTGTATGCGTGTGTATGCACATGCAAAAAACTGAGACAATGAGAAACAGTTGAAATGTGTAAATCCTCATAATGGGGTTAAGGTAGAGTGTTATCTATTCTTGGGGTTGTTAATAGTACTTCCTGTTTTCCTTTACTATTGTCTGAGGAAGCATTTCGTAGAAACTGTTGCAATTTTTAAATCTTTCTCTTTGTTGTTTCCAAGCTCTTGTGACACGAGGGAACTATAACTTGAAACTATAATCTGAGTTTTCTGAAATATTTTTTGACTGTGAGAGACTGCTTATTTTAAAATCTCAACTAAATATTCCCCATTTCACTAATTTTCTTGCTTCAAACTAAGGAATAGGTCCCTATAACAATTTTCCTGAGATTCTAGGCTTAGCTAAATTGGAACCACAAAGGTCAAGATAAAGATGAGAATCTCAACATCATGGCTGGTCTACACCCATTTTCCATTCCTAACCATTCTGTTATTTGCTTTGTGAAAACTACTTCCTTTACCTGGTGCACATGATCTGGGTTCAGGGCAGTAAAACCATGTGCCTAGCCTTTGTGCAATATTAAATTTAAGGAATTGTTGAAGGATCTTTCCATGAGATCTTTTCCATACACATTTAATGCCTGAAATTTTGACTCTTGAATGGAAATGCACAGGACTAACAAAAGACTAGAGACCATTTATTTCAGGGGTGCTGCTTAAGATAGACACTCAAGGACTTCCTGTTCACTAATATACACATGAGGTCATTTGTATTTTTTTTCAAAGTCTCTCCTCCAATAAAAACCATTGTTCCCCCTAGGAAGACATGGATTCTAATCCATATTATGTTTTCTTAGTTTACACCTGTGATTTTTTTTCAGTCTGTTGCAAGCATTGCATCGGAAGGCATTTCATCAATTTGTTTATTTATTTATATTTTTAATGGAATCTTTTTAGTTATACATGACAATATAATATATTTTGACATAAATAGATTATAATTATAAAAGCATAGGATTTTTTTTCCTAAGGTACTCCTGCATAGTTAACCTAGTGTCTGGAACAATAAAGTTTTATAGAATAAGCTGTCACTTCCCAGATTTCTTAAGGACTTTTAAGAGTTTCCTTTAATGGCCTGGTGAATGGTAGTGACACAAGCTGGAGTTTGTCATAACCAAAAGAACACTTGTGTCCGTGACAGAGATGATAAGAGAATATTGTCATCTTATCAAACCCAGGAAAGATATTTATTTAGTTATCATTGTTACCGCAATTTTAAAGATTGACTTTCTAGAGGGTGGGGGATAGTAGCTCAGTGGTAGAATGCTTGCATAGCATACATATAACCCCAGATTCTATTCCTGGTACATGTGTGTGCACACACACAAGCACATAAATTGGCTATCTAGGTATGATAGTGTAATTGTAATAGAACCAGGCAATTGAGCTTTTCAAAAGCACTGTTCAGCCTCTTTCCAGATCAGTAAATACTTCTAGAGAAGAACTTGCCTTAAATACATAGACTCCAACTACTAAGTGATTCCTCTGAACCTGCTCCACTCCCTGATCCTAGGCAGTCCTCACTAGCCTGTGATCTCTCTGGTGCTTTTTTCTAAACAGAATTATGGTGGTGAAATATGCATAAAATATACCCTTTTAACCAGTTTCAATGTGCTGTTCAGTGGCATTCAATATATTCACACTGTTGTACAGCCATAATCACAATCTATATGCAGAATTTTTATTCTTCCCATATTGAAACTCTGTATCCATGAAAAACTAACTTCCCTTCCCCTTTCCTCCCAATCTTTGGTAACCATTGTTCTACTTTCTGTCTGTGCATTTGAATACACCAGATACCTCATTTAAGTGGATTCATACAATATCTATTCTTTTCTGTCTGGCTCATACTTTTATGTTTTTAGGAAGATGATCTCATGCTGGGCATAGTGGTGCATACAATCCCAGCTACTTGGGAGGCTGATGCAGGAGGATTATATTTGAGGCAAACATGAACTTAGCAATACCCTGCCTCAAAATAAAATGAAAAGGCTAGGAATGTAATTTAGAGCTAGAGTTCTTGTCTATCATGCACAAGACTCTGGGTGCAATTCCTAGTAAAAAGAAAGAAAGAAAGAGAGGGGGGGAGGGAGGGAGGGAGGAGGAAAGGGGCAGGGAAAGAAAGAGGAAAGGAGGAAGGGAGAGAGAAAGAGAAGGAAAAAGGAAAGGAAGAAAAACAGACACAAGAGAGAAGAGGAGATATTCAATTAGGGATTGATTTTCACCTTGACATTATAGAAATAGATTATTATAAGTCTCAAACTCACCAACAAGGATTCCCCTGAAAACCCTGGGTGATATCACCACGTAGAGTGCAAACTTTGGGTACACTTTTAAAATCACTCTAAGAACTTACCTTGTACCTGTAAAATGAGTATAATGATGATGCCAAATTCATGAAATCTGGGTGTGCATTTGAAGATGAAATGAAATTGTGCAAAACAAAGTACTTAGTACAGGACCTAGAACAAAATAGAGATTCAGGAGATGCTGTCCATAATAAAATCAGTACATTATCCTTTTAAAAAAATTTTTTTTAATTTTTAAAATTTTTTAGTACATTATCTTAATAAGAATATTTTATCACAATAATGCAAGTATTATGTTATACTATGTTCTATTAATAATAATCCACTGTCACTTTATGTTTTGTCTCCTTAAAGAGCTCCAAGAAGAGGAACACAGATCCACTTGACTGTACAATCTCAATAAGAGGTTCTGTTTGGAACAAGTTTAACAGAGAACCTAAGAGAGTACTTCAAATCACTCTAAGGCACATACTTCATGAGATCCTGAAAGACCTTGTCTAGTTAAACCAAGAGAAGTTTCCAAAATAAGAGACTCAACAAGAAAGAGTTCTTAGAAAAATTCCTTCCTCAAATTTTAAAATAAATAAATACGGTTATCACTGTAGAAAACTGAGTTAAGGTTCTAGAAGCAACTTTTAGAACTTCTCCAAATTTATACCAACATTACCTGAGGATCTTATTAAAATGAAGATTCTGATTTGATATGTTTGGGGAGAGAACTTCTATTTTGAATTGCCAAAAAGCTTTCATCTAAGTTTGCAGAGATTTCCCTCTCCTTGACTGTGCATAATTTTTTTCCTTGTGGTGCTGAAGATCAAACCTGAAACTTACCTATACTAGGTGTGTAATTTTTTTTTTTTGTAACATTGACAAAGATATCTGACAGGGGCAAATCAGGGGAGGGAAATGGGTTAGAGAACCACTTGTTTTGGGTCACATTTTTAAATATTTGCCCATGGTGAGTTGACTCTTTTGCTATAGTCCAAGGAGAGGCAGAACATTATGGCAGAGGGTATGGTTGAGGAGTACGGTTCTGTTCGTGATGGCCCAGAAGCAAAGAGAATAAGTAAAGGAGCCAAAGGGAAGAAGAATCTTTCCAGGGAAATCCCCCAGTGATCCACCTCCTCCAGCCATTTCCCACCTGCCTACAGGTTCCACCCAGTTAGCCCATTCAAGCCAGATTGTACTGATTTGTTAACAGCTCTCCTAATTCAATCACTTCACTTCTGCACATTCCTGCATTAACACAGGAGATTTGGGGGGACACCTCATATCCAAACCATAGCACTAGGCAAGCACTTTACCATTGAACTACATTCCCAGCCATTGTGTATACGTTCAATGGATCTAAATCCCAGTGCCTGGTCTCCCCATCTCCCTTGGCCAAGGAGTGGGCCTAAGATTCTAGACAGGCCAGCTGGGCACACTCTCCTGGGGCTTGGACGCTATGGTTGAATAATGCCAAGAAAAGACAAAGCTGATGGATCCCATTCATTCTTGAGATGCTGCCCAGGTGAGAGTGCTAAACAGTTTCTACTACTGAAAGCCCTAGGCCATCCAGACAGGCCCCCTGAATTTTTCCCATGTTCATTACTTGTATATCTTGAACCATCTCCTTCTTAAGGGTAGGATATCCTCAAGGGTCTAAGTTTGGCTTTTTTTAATTTGCTGTTCTCCCCCAACACTTCTTTTTTCCTTTACTTTATTTATATCTACTTTTATTAAAGCAATATATGCACAGAATCGTGGAAGAGAGCCAAAAATACTGTAAGACTTATAACAAAAACAGTGTTCTCTCTAACCCATTATCATTCAGAAACAATTACAGAGGCATATTGGTGTTCTTATTAGTGCTTATATTGTCTGGAGTTCTCCAGAGAAACAGAACCAACAGTCCATATTTATGCCTAATTATCTGTCTACTATCTATCCTGTCTATCCTCTATCTATTACCTGTCTGTCCAAGGAAATGGGTTTAAGGAAGAGGCCCATGCAACTGGAGGAGCTGGAAAGTTTGGAATTTGTAGGACAGGTGGCAGGCTGGAAACTCAGATTAGAGCTGACATAGCTGTCTGGAACTGATCCTCACATTAGCAGGCTGGAGAGGTTGCAGGGCTGGGATTGTTCCTGGAGCTTGCTAAGGAAGAAAGCACTGGGGCAGGGTGCTACTTTAAACTCTAGAAAGTTTATTTTTTATTTATTACATAGGCTCCCATATACTGGCTTGTTAGAAGCCAGGACCAAAGACATCTGCCAAAAAAAGCAAGCCACCAGACTTTTTCCAGGGACAGAGTTCGGGCTGATCTCAAAGTCACCACAGCTGGGGGTGTTCAAACCCCATTTTCTTTACTTTCTCATGCTTTCTTCTGAACTGTGCTTTCTTTTACCTCTGGGGGGGGTCCCTTTGGATTTTGTTTTTCTCAGTTATCCTCTGGTTCCCAAATACATTTTTCCCCCAAGCGGTGTCCACAATGTTATCAAAGTTACTTGTATATTCTTAATTTGGGTTGTTATATTACTCAGTTCTGAAATTTTCATTTAAAGATGCAAAATTTCTAGCACTCTGCAGCCATTGTCAGTCTGTCCACTCCCATCTCCTTAAAAATAATAACCTTGGCCCATTTCCTGATTGAGTTTTTGTTTTTTTGGGGGGGGCAGTATTTAGCTTTTTGAATTCTTGTTCAAAAAAAACATGTTCATCATCTCTAGCAATTAGAAAAATGCAAATCAAAACTAAGATTTCATCTCACTCCTTTCAGAATGGCAGCTATTAAGAACACAAACAATAAGTGTTGGTGAGGATGTGGGGGGAAAGCACACTCATACATTGCTGGTGGGACTGCAAATTGGGGCAGCCAATATGGAAACCTAGAGATTAGTGCTCTATCTGATGTGCTAGTGGTAAAAATTTGCTCCCAAGATGCAGGCTCTCTATTCACCTAACTGATTGTACTTTTTGCTGAGAAGAAGCTTTTTAGTTTGAATTCATCCCATTTATTGATTCTTGGTTTTAATTCTTGTGCTATAGGAGTCTTATTAAGGAAGTTGGGGCCTAATCCCACATGATAAACATTAGGGCCTACTTTTTCTTTTATTAGTTGCAGGGTCTCTGGTTTAATTCCTAAGTCCTTGATCCACTTTGAGTTGAGTTTTGTGCATGGTGAGAGATAGGGGTTTAATTTCACATTGTTGCATATGGATTTCCAGTTTTCCCAGCGCCATTTATTGAAGAGGCTATCTTTTCTCCGATGCATGGTTTTGGCACTTTTGTCTAATATAAGATAATTGTAATTTTGTGGGTTAGACTCTGTGTCCTCTATTCTGTACCATTGGTCTACCAGTCTGTTTTGATGCCAATACCATGCTGTTTTTGTTACTATGGCTCTGTAGTATAGTTTAAAGTCTGGTATAGTGATGCCTCCTGCTTCACTCTTCCTGCTAAGGAATGCTTTAGCTATTCTGGGTCTCTTATTCCTCCAGATGAATTTCATGATAGCTTTTTCTATTTCTATGAGGAATGTCATTAGGATTTTGACTGGCATTGTGTTATATCTGTATAGTGCTTTTGGTAATATGGGCATTTTGACAATATTGATTCTGCCTATCCAAGATCAAGGTAGATCTTCTAAGGTCTTCTTTAATTTCTTTCCTTAGCCCAAAATACAAATAACCCAATCAGTAAATGGGCCAAGGAACTTAACAGATACTTCTTAGAAGAGGATATATAATCAATCAACAAATATATGAAAACATGTTCATCATCTCTAGCAATTAGAAAAATGCAAATCAAAACTAAGATTTCATCTCACTCCTTTCAGAATGGCAGCTATTAAGAACACAAACAATAAGTGTTGGCGAGGATGTGGGGGGAAAGCACACTCATACATTGCTGGTGGGACTGCAAATTGAGGCAGCCAATATGGAAAGCAGTATGGAGACTCCTTGGAAAACTGGGACTGGAACTGCCATTTGACCCAGCTATCCTACTCCTCAGTCTATATCTAAAGGGCTTAAAAACAGTATACTACAGGGACACAGCCACATCAATGTTTATAGCAGCACAATAGCTAAACTGTGGAACCAACATAGATACCCTTCAGTAGATGAATGGATAAAGAAAATGTGGTATATATAAACAATGGCATAATACTCAGCAATAAAAAAAATAAAATCATGGCATTTGCAGATAAATGGGTGGAGTTGGAAAATATAATAAAATATTTGCAGGTAAATAGGTGGAGTTGGAAGTTAACCAATCTCCCCGCCCCCAAAAAAATAACAAATGCTGAATGTTTTCTCTGATATAAGGAGGCTGATTCATATAAGGGGTAGGGAGGGAGAGCATGGGAGGATTAGATGAACTCTAGATAGGGCAGAGGGGGTGGGAGGGAAAAAGAGGAGGTATGGGAGTAGGAAAGATGGTGGAATGAGATGGACATCATTACCCTAAGTACATGTATGAAGACATGAATGATGTGAATATAATTTGTATACAACCAGAGATATGAAAAATTGTGCTGTGAATGTGTGATATGAATTGTCATGCATTCTGATGATATATAACAAATGAGAATAAAAATTTAAAAATAATAACCATGTTACTTTAAAGTTTGTGTCTGATAATTCGAATGTATAAATCAGAATGTGATCGAGTTATATTGTCTATTGTTCCTAATGGTTTTTATTTATGTTATCCTATCTTCTGACATGCCTGGTCATTTTTGATGGTAAGTTGTATCTATATTTGCAAAGTTTTTGATAAAAATCTGTGTATCTTACAAGGTCTAGAGTGAGGATTTACATTTATTTCTGCCAGGCATGTGGGAGCCCTGAAAGGTTAGGATCATATCAATTCAATATTAAGGATAGAGATAAATTGGAACTGTCTGTAGTTCCTGCAAGGGTTCCTTTCAGTTCAATCTTAACTATTAAAGTGTAGACATTTTGGATCCTAACCCAAAAAAGGGGGGGTTTATCAGACCCTAAACTCCCATCTCTTTTCTCCAGGTCCTTTAGGATTGTCATAAATCTGGTCAACTTCTTGATGTTTTAATTTTTTTTTTTTAGTTGTTGATGGGCCTTTATTGATGGGCCTTTATTTTATTTATATGCGGTACTGAGATTCAAACCCAGGGCCTCACACATGCCAGGCAAGCACTCTACCACTGAGCCACGATCCCAGCCCCTTGATTTGGTTTCCTTAACTTAAATCAATGAGGGGAAATGGCAGCTGTTCTGAAGAATGGCTCAGTTCCACAGGGCTCCCTCTTCCTCCAGGTCCTGTCCAAACAGTTCTCACTTTTAAAAAAATCTTCTTTGTGGTGTCTTCAAGAATGTATTTTGAAATATTTTGCCCTGTTCTGAGAGTTGTTTTCAGAAGGAGATTCACTCCAAACTAGCTAGCCAGCTGTGGAAGAAATCAAGGTCCATTTAAGTCCTTATCCTTCACATGAGAATGGAAACTTACTTCCTCCCGGCCCTGAGTTGGAAAGCTAATATATTATTCTCTTTGAGTCTAGTGATTTGAAATTTCAGAAATTGCTTTGGAGTCAATCTGTTTTATCCATAATGTTTTGAATCTGGGCATTTTTTCAGTTCCAGAAAAAAATTATTTTTAATGATTACCTGGGTTATTTCTTCACCACATTTTCTTTGTTCTTTCTCTAGGGAGCTTTATTATTCAAATATTATAATATTTGGTCCTCATTTATTAATTTATTTTTAAAATTTTTAAATTGATTTTTTAAAAATAAATGACAGTGGAATGCATTACGATTCTTATTACACATATACAGCACAATTTTTCATATCTCTGGTTGTTTTATAAAATATGTTCACACCAATTGGTGTCTTCATACATGTACTTTGGATAATGATGTCCATCACATTCCACCATCCTTGCTAACCCCCTGCCCCCTCCCTTTCCCTCCAAACCCTCTGTCCTATCTGGAGTTTATCTATTTCTACCATGCTCCCCCTCCCTACCCCACTATGAATCAGCCTCCTTATATCAGAGAAAACATTCAGCATTTTTTGGGGGGGGATTGGATAATTTCACTTAGCATTATCTTCTCCAATGCTATCCATTTACCTGCAAATGCCATGATTTTATTCTCTTTTATTGCTGATTAATATTTCATTGTGTATATATGCCACAATTTTTTATTCATTCATCTACTAAAGGGCATCTATGCTGGTTCCACAGTTTAGCTATTGTGAATTGTGCTGCTATAAACATTGATGTGGCTCTGTCCCTGTAATACGCTGTTTTTAAGTCCTTTGAGTATAGACTGAGGAGTGGGCTAGCTGGGTCAAATGGTGGTTCGATTCCCATATTTCCAAGGAATCTCCATATTGCTTTGAATATTGGCTGCACCAATTTGTAGTCCCATCAGCAATGTATGAGTGTACTTTTTCCCCACATCCTCTCCAACACTTATTGTTGTTTGTCTTTATAATAGTTGCCATTCTGAATGGAGTGAGATGATATCTTAGAGTAGTTTTGATTTGCATTTCTCTAATTGCTAGAGATGATGAGCATTTTTCATGTATTTGTTGATTGGTTGAATAGAAATGGTGAAAGATGATATCCCTATCTTGTTCCAGTTTTTAGAGAGAATGCCTACAATTTTTCTCCATTTAGAATGATGTTGGCCTGGTGCTTAGAATAGATAGGCTTTACGATGTTGAGATATGTTCTTATTATCCCTAGTTTTTCTAGTGTTTTGAACATAAAGGGGTGCTGTATTTTGTCAAATGCTTTTTCTGTGTCTATTGAGATGATCATATGATTCTTATCTTTGAGGCTATTGATGTGATGAATTACATTTATTGATTTCCTTATGTTGAACCAATTTTGAATCTCTGAAATGAATCCCACTTGATCATGGAGCACTGTCTTTTTGATATGTTTCTGTATTCGATTTGCCAGAATTTTATTGAGAATTTTTGCATTTATGTTCATTAGAGATATTGATGTAAAGTTTTCTTTCTTTGATGTGTCTTTGCCTGGTTTTGGAATCAGGGTAATATTGGCCTTATAGAATGAGTTTAGAAGTACTCCCTCTTTTTTCTATTTCCTGAAATAAATTGTAGAGTATTGGTATTAGTTCTTCTTTAAAGGTCTTATAGAACTCGGCTATGTATTCATCTGGTCCTGAGCTTTTCTTGGTTGATGAGCTTCTGATGGTGTCTTCTATTTCATCATTTGACATTGGTGTGTTTAAATTGTGTATATCTTTCTGGGTCAATCTGGGCAAATTGTATGACTTAAGAAATTTGTTGATGTCTTCAAAATCTTCTATTTTATTCAAGTATAAGTTTTCAAAATAATTTCTAATTATCCTCTGTATTTCTGTAGTGTCTGTTGTGATATTACCTTTTTCATGACGTATGATTCTTATCTTTGAGTCTATTATTGTGATGAGTTACATTTATTGATTTCCTTATGTTGAACCAACTTTGCATCTCTGAAATGAATCCCATTTGATCATGGTGCACTATCTTTTTGATATGTTTCTGTATATTTTTAAATCTTTTGATTGGTGAGTTTAAGCCATTAACATTCAAGTATTATTGAGATATGGTTTGTATTCCCAGACATATTTGTTTATTTTTGCAATTTAACTTCACTTGATTTTCTTCTTTGATTAACTTTTCCTTTAGGGTACTACCTCCCTCTGCTGACTTTCATTGTTGTTTTTCATTTCCTCTTCATAAAGTATTTTGCCAAGGATGTTTTGTAGTGCTGTTTTTCTAGCTATAAATTCTTTTAACTTTTACTTATCATGGAAGGTTTTTATTTCATATTCAAATCCAAAGCTTAATTTTGCTGGATACAAGATTCTTGATTGGCACCCATTTTCTTTCAGAGTTTGATATATTTTGTTCCAGGATCTTTTGGCTTTCAGGGTCTGTGTTATAAAAATCTGCCATTATCCTAATTGCTTTTCCCCTATATGTAATCTGATTCATTTCTCTTGTGGCTTTTAAAATTTTCTCCTTATTCTGTATGTTGGACATTTTCATTATAATGTGCCTTCGTGTGGGTCTGTTGTGATTTTGTACATTCAGCATCCTGTAGGCTTCTTGAATTTGGATTTCAAATTTATTCTTCATGTCTGAATGTTCTGCTCATGTTTCTTGTGTGGTCTGTGTTCTTTTCAAGATTATATATTTTATTTTCATTGTTTGATGTCCTATCTTTAAATGGTCGACTCTGTTGGTGTTGCTTTCATTTGAGCTTTTAATTTGGTTTATTATTTCTTTTATTTCAAGAATTTCTATAGTGTTTTGTTTTTTGTTTATTTTGTAGAACCTCTATTTCCCTGTTGAGGTGATCTTTTGCTTCCTGTGTTTGTTTATGTAGCTCCTTGTTGAAATGATCTTTTTTTGCCTGTGTTTGCTCTCTTATATCTTCCTTGAGCTTACAGAACATTTTAACCATGTACATCCTGAACTCCTCTGTCATTTCTTCTGCTGTGACTGCCAATGATTCTAATGATGTGGTGTCTTCATTTGTTTGGGGCACCTTCTTCCCTTGTCTTTTCATGTTGCTTGTGTGTCTTCCTTTCCAGCTCTGTGGGTCTAGGGTGTTATTGTTTTTACCCTTTAGGTTTGTAGTGCTCTTGTAGGGTTCCAACATCTCTCCTTTGTGGAGAAGGACTATATTAAAAAATCCCAATATGAACAATACATCACCTATGAACAAATTGTTGTTATTAAAATGTTTACAGTTTAGTCTCAATGTCCAGAAACGTTGGATTCAATTATTATTTAAAATATAATCAGTAGTTTCAAAAGAGTTTTACAGTTTCTGATGGTGGACAATGAATTGGAGGTGGGATGTAAGATAATATGCTGAGGAGACAGGATGTGAGGCTATAGAGTTCATATATCTTAGAAAGTATGAAATAGAAATCTAATGAAGAGGGTTAGTAGCAAGTGAATAGACAGGAATTAATTTAGGGTAGACAAGTGCATGGGAAGACAGTAAAGTAAATAAAACAAACACACATATGTATTTAGAATTATACAGGATGTTAAAATCGTAAAACTTGGAGGGGGAAAGAAAAATGAAAGAAGAAAGAAGAAAAGAAAAGAAAAGAAAAGGGCATATACAACCCTCTTTATTATATTATTCAGGTGACTCAGTCCTTAAAATCCTACTTCATGCAAAGTTCTTGGTTTCACATATGTTGGGGATGTGAGGCCTGGAGGATAGAGGAGTAGAAGAGAAAGAAAAAAAATACTTAAAGGAAGAAACCATAGTTGTTGCTAGTTTTAGAGATCCATATCTTTCCTGCTTCTCTTCTCATCCAATAGGTGGGTTTGTCTGTTGTAAGCTGGTGTCTCTGCCCTCAGGATGGTGGGATAACCAGGATGGGGTGTGAGGTGTTACATTTTGTTAGGCAGGAAAGAAATTGCCCAAAGCAATACATGTGATACTTTAACATCTGTTATGATGTAGGTCCTGGGTGCTTAAGAATAGTTGGGGGGATTTAGAGGATGGTAGTTTTCCTTCAAAAACTTGGAAAAATAATGAAGACAATGTTAGACTGAATTCTTTTGTCAGATTTGTCCCCCCCCAGCTGTCTCCATGTATAAGTAAAAATTATAACATTTGCCAAATAGAACTTTGGTTACAAGGATTAAATGAGTTGGTGTGTGTAAAGCTTAGTTTTTAGTGGGTCATAGAAAAAAGAAATAAATGAGGGTGGTTTTTGTTACTGAGTAGCAATCATAAAGCCATACTGATTTAGGAATAGACAATGGAATAGAAGACAGACTATACAAACATTTTTAGATTTATGATAATTTAACATGTGAATAAATTGAACATCACAAGTGAGTGGGGAATGAGGTAGGGAGTGAGACATTCATAGATAGTGCCAAGGGAAATGATCTTTTTTTTTTAAGGAAAAAACATCCCTTGATTCATATATTATAAAATGTATCAAAATAAATGCAGCCTGGATTAACATTCTAGGTACAAAAGCAACAGAAGGCACAAAGAAAAAGTATCAATAGGTCTAAGTATCTTATATGTAAACATTTTCTATATATGAATCTATAAAATGTTTTTTAAAGGTCTGGAAAATAATTCAACTTAGAAGTCAAACAATGAACTTGGGGAAATACTTGCAGAATATATGAGAAGGTTAATATCTTTGCCCTCTAAGAACTAATAGAAGTACATAGGAAAACACTGAGAACTTGAAAGGTAAATAAGCCTAGGACATAAAGTCATGTTACAAAGGCAAAAATGCAAACATTGCTAATTTGCCTCCCAAATTAGCAATGACTTAAAATAATGAATACTTGTGATGGTATGGTGAAATGGAAACAAAGATGCCATCTTCCTGATGATAGATAAATTAGCAATATGCATCAAGAGTCCTAAAATATTTATATTGAACATTAAAATGTCCACTTCACAATGGTTTAAAAAAAAACCCTGTTACATATTGAAAAATAAACTTAATGAAAAAGCAAAACTCTAGATTTTAAAAGCCTGCAAAATTCTTCTCTAGAAATAGCACTTGATACATATCCCTATCTGGAAAGACAGGGATATTGTAAGACAAATATTGTAAAGCTATCAGTTCTCTGAGATCAATCTATAAATTTAACATAGATCTGAGTAAAATCCTAATGGGAGAAAACCCCAGTTGGTATTTAGTGCTACCTATAGTTAAAATGCAAGAGAAAACATTTGAGACTAATCAAGGTTTGGGAGGAGAGAGTCAGAGGACTCCTTCCCAGGAAACCAAGCAAATCCGACTGTGAGAAGCTGAGGCTGCAGTGCTGTGGAAACACGGTAGACCAACACAAGATGGTGGAGAATGTAAGGCTCAGACACAGACTAATGTATAGGTTGTGGATGGATCTGGAATGTACCCAAAGGCTCTTTTGTTGAAGTTTTGGTTCCCCCATGATCCAGTGTTCAGAGGTGGGGCTTTGGGGAAGGGATTGGATCATGGGGACTCTGACCTCATCAGTGGATTAATCCATTGATAGCTGAATGGACTACTGTGAGGTGGGGTCTAGCTAGGGCAAGTAGGTCACAGGGGGCATGCCCTTGGGGACTACATCTTTTTCCTGCCCCACCCCCTGCATTCTGGTTGCCATGAGATGAGCAGCTTTCTGTAATCATGCCCTTCCACCCTGATGTTCTGCCTCACCTAAGTCTCAAAAACAATGAAGCCAGCTGACCATGAACTGAAACTTCTGAAACTGTGAGCCAAAATAGATCTATAAATCTTTCCTCCTTTAAGTTGTTCATGTATTTTGTTCACAGCAACAAAAATCTGACCAACACAGTTATATATATATTTCAAAGGTGACACTTCAAATTATTATTGGGAACTATTTTGGGACACAAGCTATAGAGCTAAAAAATATAAAGAGGATGTATTCCTATATCACGCCATGTACTAAAATGAATTTGAATAGAAAAATTATACAATACAAAATAAAGTCATAAAATAAATAGTAGAAAATAACTGATAATTTTTATAAACCTTAAACAAGAAAAATAATTTCAAGTGTGACAGCAAACACAGAAGTCATAAAGTAAATATTTATATATCTGACTATATAAACTATCAAAACACTATTCGTGTTAAAGAGATAAAACCATAATAGGAGCAATATTTGCAGTACTCATGACTAAATGTTAATATTTGCATTAATATAAGACAGAAATCTCAGCCTTATTCACAAAAAAAGTGCAAACAAAACAAAGGAAGTAATGATTAATGTATGACATCATAAAGATTTTTGAATGGTAATTTCTAGGGTTAGTTAGGGTTAGAGAAGTGGCCTTCTCACACTGAACTGATAGGAAAGTCAAATAAAGCAATCTGTCTAGTTGAAGTTTGTCAAATTTATAAAACTGTTGAAAATTCCAGGACATTGTGCAAAGTCCTTTCAGAGTGTGGCTCTTGATAGTGAAAAACTGGAAACCATCCAAAAGGTCAAGATAGAGGAGTTTGATCAAAGAAATCAGGAAGAGGTTATAAAATGACAGCCATTGCAGACTATGAAGCAGATGGATTTATTAATATGTAATAAAAAAAACCAAACAGCTTGTGATAGAAAGAAGACCAGCAGAACAGGAGAGTGGGGTATGCTGGAGAGAGCAAGAATGAAAATACCAATAACCAGGCAAAAAAGAAAGGAATGGCTGGCTCCTATTTGCAGGAGGCTGGCCCAGGACCAGGCCTTCTCTTTATGAACACCTTTTCCCTCCCCTCATGACATGGCTAATGAGTCTTGCTAATGACAGTACTGAAACCACGCATTGTTAATTGGCTCCTCCACTCTCCAAGGTCTCAGTTTCTTTCAGACTAAGTGCCAAAAGGAAAGTAACTCTTTCCTAGGAGGCCCTTCCCCCTGGTCTTATTAGCAGAAGACAATCTGCAAATCCCTGGGCTTCCCTCAGCCCCTAGGCTGCCTTATTCTAAACCCTCATTTGGGAGCTAATTAAAGGATTCTGTTCATGGAACTTACAAGGACTCAGTTCCCAATCCTGGCCCTGGCTGTCTCAATGGAAATAGTTGCTGGAGGGAGACTCTTGAGGCTCTGCGGAGCTGGGGAAATTCACAAAGTTTATCAATTAATTTCCTCTTGTCTGATATATCAAAATATACTGAAGAGTCAGGGGACTCAAGAGATGAATCCCAGTGTGTGGGGAAGACACCGTGGTTTCTACAGGTCTGAGCCCTTCACTAGTTCTTTCATGGAAGGGCAGGCAAGTGTGGTACGTGGGCCATAGCACTGGCCAGAGGACTGGAGTGGACATTATTTTGTGGAGTTGGGTGGATAAATTCATGCTCTGCACCGTATGAGAGAGAGAGAGAGAGAGAGAGAGAGAGAGAGAGAGAGTGCAAGCACAGACTCTAGGGATATGGTAACTCCTTCAACTAAAAATCGAATGGAAATTTAACAGCTGCACTATACCTAACATCAACTCAATAAATCTAAGCTCAATTCACTTAATCCTCAGAATAATTATTTTATAGATTAAAAACCTGGATGGAGGCTACAGAACCAATTGGCCTGATGTCACGTGGCGGTGTTAGCCCAGGACCCAGCTCTCACTGCTCCTCACCCAATGCTGCCTTCACTTGACCATGGGTGGCTTGATGCAGCAAGAGCCTGAGCCTTCCAGCTTGCTCCCTGCCATGTAGAAGATGCTGGAATCACATTGGCCATTTCTGATATTCTCTCCTGAAAAAGCACCTTTAACTACCAAATAAATGTCTGAGCCCAAATAAGGTCCTGCTATCTTTGTTGCTCCAGATTCCACGAACACAACTCTCAATAACAAATATCTTCTGGTCAATGTTCCAAGGCTCCTTCTCAATTTTCTTTCCATTTTCATTCATTGCTGCCTCTCAGGCCTTCACATCTCTTCCTGGCTCATGGCTACCACATCCAATTTGAGCATCTGTCCTGTTGCTGATGCCCAAGTACCAGGTCTATCCATCAGAGATCCATGGTGGTGAATTGTTGATGGGTTTATGTACCTGTTCCCAGCTTTATCAGTGAGAACTCTATTTAATTGCCCATAGTCATTTATTTCTCTCCATTTGCTGGCATCCTGTGTGAGTCTGAGCATCTACCATAGTAGGTGAATTTTTTAAAAAAGCCTAAAATTCTTGGAAGAGACTAATTTTACAGATAGAGAAATTGAGACGTCAAGAGCTCACCTAGGCTAAGGGCTTTAGAGTTGGATTAGAACTGGGGTCTCCATATGTCCTGTTTATGGCTTTTCTTCATTCAGCTTTACTGCCTTTTGAATTTCTGAGACTTGCTGCTAGAATCAGTATCACTCAGTGATTTCCTAAAGGCAGAGAGAAGATAAAGACACTGGCCTAGAAGCCAGTACTTAGAAGCTATTCTACATTCTAATTTTATAGGCTCTGGCAAATCACTTAACCTTGCCGCAGTCTCACTGGGCACAAAATAACCGAGCCACCACCAAAGCCTTGTAGATTCAAACAGTAACTCTTTATTCCCGAACTCTCACTGACACTCTACACGCACATTCTGGGAAAATACACTCCCTCCACCAGGCTCTGTGTACTCTCAGAACCCCGTGAGAACTCAACGGGAACTCTAAAGGGGTAAAATTGGGAGTTCATAACCCACTTCAATCTTATGTATGAAATATGATATGTCAAGAGCTTTGTAATGTTGTGAACGACCAATAAAAAAATAAAAAATCAACGGGAACTCTAAAGGAGCGGGTGCCTGAGGCAGCAGGATACGCCCTAATCCTGGAGCTACCCTATTCCCAGCAGGATCCACCCTAAACCCTGAGCAGGGTCACCTTTCAAACCAAAATGCCATGCCTCATTTTTACTTGGCTATGGCTCTCAGCATAACCTGTCTGCACCATTTTTTATCTGTGAAATGAGGTTTTAAAAAAAGCTGGCTTACTTACTCTCGAATCCTGGTCCTGGTTATCACTGTGGATGATATTCAACTGTGCCGTTGCAAAAATCCAAATTAGAACTTAGATTTTAAAGTGCTTTATAACTAGTATTATGTGCTAGTCAAGACATGACCAAAAACCAGACATAGTCCCTGCAGCACATGGAGCTTACAGTTTGTCAGATGTAACCAGTTATCACCTGATCACTGTGTCTCTGGATGCCATGAGTGTTTGCACGTGTACACACATTTACACACATGCATTTTTTTAATTCTAATCTGTTATATGTGACAGCAGAATGCATTACAATTCATATTACACATATAGAGCATAATTTTTCATATCTCTGGGTGTATACAAAGTATAGTCACACCATTTTTGTCTTCATACATATACTTAAGGTAATGATGTTCAACTCATTTCACCATCTTCTATTTCCATGCCTCCTACCTTCCCCTCCCACCCCTTTGTCCTATCTAGAGTTCATCTAATCTTCCCAAGATCCACCCCTCAACCCCATTATGAATCAACCTCCTTATATCAGAGAAAACATTAGGCATTTGGTTTTTTGGGATTGTTTAATTTCACTTAACATTATCTTCTCCAACTCCATCCATTTACCTGCAAATACCATGATTTTATTCTCTTTTATTGCTCAGTAATATTCCATTGTGTATATATACCACATTTTCTTTATCCATCCTTCTACTAAAAGGTATCTAGGTTGGTTCCATAATTTAGCTATTGTGAATTGTGCTGCAGTAAACATTGATGTGTTGTGTCCCTGTAGTATGTTTTTAAGTCCTTTGAGTATAGACTGAGGAGAGGGATGGCTTGGTCAAATGGTGCTTCCATTCCCAGTTTTCCAAGGAATCTCCCTACTGCCTTCCATATTGGCTGCCCCAATTTGCAGTCCACCAGCAATATATGAGTGTAACCTTTTCCCCACAGCCTCACCAATACTTATTGTGTTTGTCTTCATAATAGCTGTCATCCTGAATGGGGTGAGATGAAATCTTAAGAGTACTTTTGATTTGCATGTCTCTAATTGCTAGCAATGATGAACATTTTTTTCATATATTTGTTGATTAATTGAATATCCTCTTCTGAGAAGTGTCTGTTCAGTTCTTTGGCCCATTTATTTATTGGGTTATTTGGTTTTTTTTGTTGTTGTTGTTATTTTTGTTGTTATGTTTTTAAGATATTTTTAGTTCTTTATATATCCTAGAGACTAGAGCTCTATCTGATGTGTGTGTGGTAAAATTTGCTCCTAAGATGTAGGCTCTCTATTCACCTCACTGATTGTTTCTTTTGCTGAAAAGAAGCTTTAGAGTTTGAATTCATCCCATTTATTGATTCTTAATTTTAATTCTTGTGCTATGGGCGTCTCATTAAGGAAGTCAGGGCCTAATTTGACATGATAAAAATTTGGGGGGTAATTTTTATTCTATTAGATTAAGTGTCTCTGATTTAATTCCTAGGTCTTTTATTCACTTTGAGTTTTGTGCTTGGTGAGAGATAGGGGTTTAATTTAATTTTGTTGCATATGTATTTCCATTTTTCCCAGCTATCTTTTCTCTAACGTATACTTTTGGTGCATTTGTCTAATATAACTGTAATTATGTGAGTTAGTCTCTATGTTCTCTATTCTATACCATTGGTCTATCAGTCTATTTTGGTGCCAAAACCATGCTGTTTTTGTTACTATTGCTCTGTAGTATAGTTTAAAGTCTGGTATAATGATGCCACCTGCTTCAGTCTTCTTGGTAAGAATTGCTTTAGTTATTCTGGGTCTCTTATTTTTCCAGATGAATTTCATGACTGCTTTTTCTATTTCTATGAGGAAAGTTTTTGGGGTTTTGATTGGAATTGCATTAAATCTGTATAGTGCTTTTGGTAGTATGGTAATTTTGACAGTATTAATTATGTCTATCCAAGAGCAAGGTAGATCTTTCCATCTTCTAAAGTCTTCTTTAATTTCTTACTTTGTAGTTTTTGTTGTAGAGGTCTTTCACCTCTTTCATTAAGGTTGATTCCCAAGTATTTTTTTAAGCTATTGTAAATGGAGTAGTTTTCCTCATTTCCCTTTCAGAGGATTTGTCACTGATATACAGAAAATGCCTTTAATTTATGGGTGTTGATTTTATATCCTGCTACTCACACACATGCATTTTTACATTTTATTTTGTTTATGAAAATACATGTGATTGCATAAAATTTTATGTTCAGCTTTCTTAAAAACAATCTTTATGTTTGAGCATCATTTAATAAGCACATTAAATGTTGTGACTTTCTCATATATGCTATTATTTGCTTGTGCTTTGGCATATATTTCCTTGATTAATGGACATTTTTATTGATTTTAAAAAAATAAATGACAGTGGAATGCATTACAATTCTTATTACATATATACAGTACAATATTTTCATATCTCTGGTTGTATATTGACACCAATTCATGTCTTCATACATGTACTTTGGATAATGATGTCTATCACATTCCACCATCCTTGCTAATCCCCTTCCTGCTCCTTTTCCCTCCCACCCTTCTTCCCTATCTAGAATTCATCTAATCTTCCTATGCTCCCACTCCCTATCCCACTATGAGTCAGCTTTCTTATATCAGAGAAAACATTTGGCATTTGTTTTGGGGAGATTGGCTAACTTCACTTAGCATTATCTTCTCCAGCACAATCCATTTACCTGCAAATGCCATGATTTTATTCTTTTTTATTGCTGAGTAAAATTCCATTGTGTATATATGCCACATTTTTTTATCCATTCATCCACTGAAGGGCATCTAGGTTGGCTCCACAGTTTAGCTATTGTGAATTGTGAATTGTGCTGCTATAAACATTGATGTGGCTGTGTCCCTATAGTGTGCTGTTTTTAAGTCTTTGGGGTATAGACTGAGGAGAGGGGTAGCTGGGTCAAATGGTAGTTCCATTCCAAGATTTCCAAGGAGTCTCCACACTGCTTTCCATATTGGCTGCACCAATTTGCAGTCCCACTAGCAATGTATGAGTGTACCTTTTTTCCAACATCCTTGCCAACACTTATTTTTGTTTGTCTTCATAAAAGCTGCTGTTCTGACTGGAGTAAGATGATGTCTTAGAATAGTTTTGATTTGCATTTCTCTAATTGCTAGAGATGATGAATATTTTTGTCATATATTTGTGGATTGTATATCCTAATTTCAAATGTTTCACTATTATCAAAAATAATGCAACCTAGTCTTTGCATCTCTGAATTTTGAGGAGTGACTACCTTCTGATTTGTGCAAGTATTTGTCTCATCCAAAATAGTGCACATTTACAAGATCAGATTCCTGTTACCTTGTGACATAAGTAAAAATGACATAATTGCTTATTTTTATATGAGAAAGGAGAAACACATATTATTCTTATCCCCTACTTATATTCTTCATATTCTTTTTAAAATTTTTTTGGTTGTAGATTGCTATAATACATTTATTTATTTATTTATTTATTTTTATTTGGTGCTGAGGATCAAACACAGTGCCCCACTCATGCAAGGCAAGTGCTCTACCACTGACCCACAACTCTAGCCCTTCATATTCTTTTTCTATGTCTTTGTTTTAAGGGAGTTTGGGCTTGTGGCTTGATTTTTTTTATTTAATTGGTTCTGCCTAGTTATAATAAGTATAGAATTTATTTTGATATAATTATAATACATGGGATATATCTTATTCTAATTAGTTCCCCATTCTTATGGATGTACATGATGGTGGGATTTACTATGATGGATTTACATAAAAACAGAGAAATTATTTCTGATTCATTCCATTGTCTTTCCTTTTCCTGTCGCCCCATCCTTTGTCTAATCTACTGAATATTTATTCTTCCCCTTATCCCTTTTATTGTGTATTAACATCCACATGTCAGCAAAAATATTCAACCTTTGGTTTTGGGGGACTTATTTAGCTTAGAATGATAGTCTCAAGATCCATCCATTTACTTGTAGGTGACATAAAGTCATTCTTCTTTGTGGCTGAATAATATTCCATTGTGTATGTATACCATATTAACTTTATACATTCATCTGTTGAAGGGCACCTCGGTTGGTTCCATAGGTTAGCTATTGTGAACTGAGTTGCTATAAACATTAATGTGGCTGTATCACTGTAGTATGCTGATTTTAAATCCCAGGAATAACTGGGTCAAATGGTGGTTCCATTCCAAGTTTTTTGAGGTATCTTCATACTGCTTTACAGAGTGGTTGCACCAATTTGCAATCCCACCAACAATGTATGAGTGAGCCTTGTTCCCCACATCTTTACAAATATTTTTTGTTACTCGTATTTTTAGTAATTGCCATTCTGACTCAAAAAATTTAGCACCAAATAAATAAATAACCCAATCAAAAAATGGGCAAAGGAAATGAACAGATGCTTCTTAGAAGAAGAAATGCAAATTGTCAGCAAATACTTGATAAAAATTTTTCAATATCTCTAGCAATTAGAGAAATGCAAATTAAAACTATACTGATATTTCATATCAGTCCAATCAGAATGGCAATTATCAAGAATACAATGAGAATAAGTATTGGCTTGTTTGTTAGCAGAGATATTTTAATGCAGTTAACTATGAAGGAAAGGGGGAAAGACTTTTATTTGATAAACATGGCAAATTCAGAGCGCTCATGAAGCAAATTTCTTTGAGTTTTTAGACAACTTAATCTATATCAGAACTTATAAGGATGATGATGATGATGATAATAATAATAGTGATGGTGATATAATATTTAATTATAGATGATAGGGATGTGGATTTTATTCAAAAGCATGAGCTTGCTACAATGCCCACACTTCAGGTCCCCATAGTGCTAAAAGATTCTATAATATCTATATAATATCTATCTTTATGATTATTTTTCTATTTGACTAATAATACTTTGCCCCATTCATTCTATTTTTTATTATTTCATTTTATTTTTTGCTTTTTCAGCCATTTATTTATTTTTATTTCTATTATGTTCAATGCAAATCAATTCCATAACATGAGAAGTTACTATGAATCAAAGCATACATACACAAACACAATATACAACACAAATAGACATACAAACATTCAGGTATGAAGCAGAGGTGCGTGTTCATTCACACTTACAGTAGCTTTAGATCTGTTTGATCTGCTTGTTCCTGTGTAGCTTTCTGAAGACAAAAAAAAATGATTTGAGTTATCAAGACTACTGTGGTTATATTAGATACTGCAACATGTAAGCATCAGTATATGACCATTGTTAACAAAAGATTTCAGGGAGTTTTTTTTTAAAGGTTTCTGTGTATCAAGGCTGTTGTAAAAGATTTAGAGGATCAAGACTATTTTTAGGCTTAAGATCAGGTTCTAACTACCTAAAAATATTAACTAATAATAGAAAGTGTTCCAAATGTGGCATTTCTGATCCATAGTTAAAAATATATATATTTACAGAAAAAGTATAAAAGTTTGTGTGAATTAAATATGCAAGTGCGCTTCCAGTCTTCACTTCCCAAATGCTTGATTTATAGTTTTGGCTTTTTCTCTTAGTTTCCTTTCTCATTTCAAGGTTTGCCATTTTACTTTCGACTGACCAATGTTAAATTGTGAAAAGTATTCAACAGATGCAGAAATAAAAATCAGCATTTTGAAGTCAGTTGAGGTCAATGCAATTCTACTCTTTGTAATCAGTTTAGATAAAGAAATCTGGCACTCTTATTGAATGAAAACAGGAGATGGGAGATGCCTACCATTTGACTTTGAGAAGATAAGCAAGATTTTCTCATGATGCCTGGATTTGGGGTGGATTCCAATCTATCATTGCCCTGATGCATGCCAATTACCACACAAAAGTTCAAACATAATGTCAAATCCAGAACCACGCAGAGTTCAGTTCCCAAGGGATCAGAAATAGCTTAACAATATGAAACTTTATCTAGAATATATCAGCATTAAATTAGTACTGCCGAAATAATACATTGACAATTTACTGTAACCCCTGGAAGTTCCTTCCTTCTCATGTATATATAAATAGAATCATGGAAGTTTTTTATATTACCTGTTTTATGGCCTTATAGATTTCATGAACCAAATGAAAGCTGAATCTCCATCCCACATTCCATCCTTTATCTCTAGATAAAATCTGTTCTTGTTTTCAAGGTTGAGTTTTAAATGTCCATATTTCTTAAGCCTCACTGGAGGAAATCATGTCTCAGTTTTGGACATTATCTCTTTTTATCTCATATGTAAAACTCCAGCAGATTTATTACTGAAACGCATCACCTGTGAAACCCTTCACATATCCTTCAATCAATTTGGAATTCTCAATGCTTTCTGTGCCAATAAAGTCCGGTGTGGAATTGGTAGATTTAAAGCAGACCTGCTTCTTCCTTGACACACTGGATTTCTAGTCACCATTTGGATTGGGTTTAAAAGATGAGGAAGTAGAGACATTTCTTGGCCTGAGTCTCTTAACAGTAGAGATGTAGAAGATAAAGCGAGATCACAAGGAGACTAGCTATTGACTGCAGGGCCCTGCCAGCTGCCTTGTGGGTAGCATTAGTTGAATTGGGAGCCGCCGAGGTACTCTGTGAGGAGTTTCTTGAAAGTGTCACAACAGCTATTTGGTTTGAATAAATCTGCATGTGTAGGAGCAATGCCAGAAGCAGCAGCCCCAGCCTGGCGACTATCACACTACCATGTACCCTCCATCCATGCGAGGTGGCCCCTCTGGATGCTTGATGCAAGGAGATAGGTTGGCTCCAGAAGGGCACAGGCAGAGTGGGGCCATTTTATTTTTAATGCATTTCATAAACACAACACTAATACAGGCCTAACAATATTACATATGTAGTGGAACTCTCAGCTTAAGAATCAGAATTACTTCACCTTGAAATTCAGACAGACCTTGCAGCACGGGATCCCACCAGAGTCAACATGCATGGGAATGGGAGAACTTCCTGCAAGAAGGTAGACCAAGTTCATAGGCCCAAGTCCAGTGACAACGCATAGAACACCAGAGAGAGCTCATCTTCTGGTGCCAGTCCTCTTTGGTCAGCCTCCCACCTGCTAAATTCAAGGAAAAGAACGTCAGCAACAACACCTATATAAATGGTCTATATAAGAGCAATAAGTCACCGGTCATTCTCTTTGGTAGTGCTTATTTCACCCAGTATTGTTTGTGTGGCTCTCTATACCAGTGCCTACAGCTTCTATTCACTTAATTCCATGATTGCATTGCATCAGTGTTCCATGATGGATCATTTCTTTTCTGTTTGAAGGTATTGTGTTTGCTTCTGTGTACATTCTTGCACACATTTCCTGGTGCACACACACAAGAATTTCTCTAAGGTCTCTAATTAGGATTGGAATCAATACAACTTAGGTTTAAAGAAAAAAATCATTTTCCAATGTGCCCCTCATGTGTGTTGAACTTGCTGGGACCTTCCCAGTGCTGCCAAATTTGTCTGAATTCCAAGGTAAAGTAATTTTGATTCTCAAGCTGAGAGCTTCACTGCATATGCAATATTGCTATGCCTGTATTAGTGTTGCATTTATGAAATTCAATAAAAATAAAATAAATGAGGCAAGGTATATTCAATCAAACAAAAATAATTAGAGAGAGATTGTAGCACAAAATTTGCTGCTCTCAACAGCAGTGTGTAAGAGTCTTTGTTGATCTCTGTTCTCCTTAAAACTTGATATTATCTCATTTCTTCATTCAGCTTAAGATAGTAATTGCACAGTGACATTTCCATTGTGATTTTACCTTGCATTTGCTAGATTACCAATAAGTCTGAGTTTTCTTTTCTATGTTCATTGACCATTGTTGTTTCATCTTCTGTGAGATTTCTATTTATATCCTTTGCCTGTTTTCTATTGAGTCTTTATCTTTTTCTCATTGGTTGCAAAAGTTTATAATATGTTTTGGATACTTCTGAATAGCTATATGTGCCAAAATGTTCTTTTTAATCCTTGGCTTGTCTTTTTACTAATAAAACAGTTTGAAATTTGAGTTAAAGCTAATTTATTGGTCTTTTAAAATGTATTTAATATTGTGGGGGTTTCTTTAAGAAATCTGTACCTTCTAAAAAATCATAAGAGTACTCCATAGAATATATTTAGGAATGTATTATTAGAATATATTTAAGATTGTACATTGTTACTCTGCGATATAAGTATCTTATCTACCTGAAACTTGGCTTTATGCATTGACTGTGCAATGAGGAGAGGGTCAGTTTTTCCTTTTTGGATTCTTAATTGCCCCAGAGCTGTTTACCAAGAGGCCTCATTCCTACTGCTCTGCAAGCTAGCCATGCCATGTGTCAAATTTCCACATATTAATTACAGGCTGTCTGTTGTGCTGTTTTGGTTTATTTCTCTAATTTTGCTCAAATATGACCTGTCTTAATTACCATGCCTTTAAAATACATTATAATGGGCAGGAGCCACCTGGTAAAACAGAGTAACACTGTGGGTGGTGGCAGTTTTTAACTGGAATTGGAATCCAGAGCTGAGGGCTGGGCTTGCCAGAGTGAACATGCCTAGGATGTGGCTCCCAGACTTGTTCATTACCTAACAGGTACCGAGCGCTTTGACAAGTCTAATGGCAAACATCTGAAGGCCACTAACCCTTTTCCAATTGGCTAGCATCCTGTAGGTGGAGATAACCAGGACTGCACATGAAGGAGCTGCCAGGGGCTGGCACCAACATCAGAGCCTTGAGGGAAAAAAAACAGTCCCAATGGTGGGATGAGGGGCCTTAATTGCTTTTGAAGCAGAGGGAAGAAGAGTGAAGGGAAAATCTTGGGGAAATTTTGTTAAAATCATGTTTTGGGGTTTGAGTTTCAGCTCTGCCAATTCCTGGATATATAACATCAAGCAACTTACTAACCTTTAAGCCCCAGTTTCCTCCTCTGTAAATTACAGAAAATAGTCAAATCCCATCAAAGACTTGTCAGGAAGATTAGGTGAGATAATCCACAACATTAAACTAACTATCAGTGATGGCTGTTTGATCATTACTAAGTACCTTACATCTGTTATTTTATACAATTCTCAGACCAACCTGGGTGGTTGGAAATATTATTTTGATTTCACAGATGAGGAGGCTGATGACCAAGAAGTTCCGCAGCTGATCCTAAGTCACGCCATTCACAAACTAATTTGACAGTAGACCCCATCAGCGTATTTCATGCTGCACCAGGCTGTCCTGGGAGAGTATCGGGAGCTGGGCTCCTATAGCTAGAGAAATGCACGATCTCCATCTGGTGGGAAATCAGGGTTGAAATGGAGCAGACACTGAAGGAGAGCCAGATGACCTCTCCACATTCCCTGTTCATTAATCTCATCACCAGGACCCTCAACTTCTAATGAAACCTAGAAAATCCTAGTGTGGGGTAACATCCCTGGGGACCCTAGAACACTCTTAACTCAATTCAGCTCTTCCACTACCACTTCCAAAATTATTATGGGATCCCCCGCCTGCAGAATGCAATCCTAATAAGGTTCTGAGAGGAAAGCATTGCGTCCCTGAGGACTCACAGGAAACCGTGTCTGGAGAGAGCATCTCCCCTTTGCCTCTTTCTCTGCCTCCTCCTCACCTCCAGGGCAAGGCAAGCCTGGGAGTTGCTAAGCTCTCACTGGGCCAGGAATCTGGGGAAACAAACTGTTTGGTCCAGGGACCCTGGTCTGGCTTTAGCACCACCATTAACTCCATGGGTGACTTTAGAATGATGAATAAACTCTCTGGGCTTCATTATCCTTGTGTGACAAATGTCTTAATAACCCTCTGTTCACCAATGGAACTAATATGAGGGGTGGAGTAGGGAATGGGTGTGAAAACTTTTTAAGAACAATCAAAAGCATCCCAAAGTCATTATTGGGTTCATTAAACTCTTGGATTGTTTATATGTTTGTGGCTCCCCAAGGTCCTTTCCTTCCTGGGGGGGCTAATTTCTGAGGTCCCCAGAGCATAACATTGCAGAGGATGGAGCTCCATGACAGGATGATCTCATCTCTCTTTTGT
This sequence comes from Ictidomys tridecemlineatus, assembly GCF_052094955.1. NCBI lineage: Eukaryota > Metazoa > Chordata > Mammalia > Rodentia > Sciuridae > Ictidomys > Ictidomys tridecemlineatus. The sequence continues at coordinate 46,566,623 of NC_135479.1, read as the reverse complement.
TCTCTTATATGTGGTCCTTCCTTGTTCTCTGGGGCTAGGACCTAAACAGTGCCTCCAATTCTTCATTTCCCTTCTGCAGAAGCCTTGCTGGCTATCACACCTGTAACAAGGTGAGTACTCTCCAGCAACTTGAGGCACCCACGGTGTTCCCAAGTGAGCCGAACCTCTCATTTCACAGAGGATTTAGTAGGGAGAGTCTTGCTCAGGGAAACACATCAAAAAAGAGAAAGGGCTGGGACCCTCCTATGTCAGGGCACTTTGCCTACCTTGACAAAGTCTTTGGATGGAAACTGTTTATGTATCTATTGGATTTATGAGGGAATTCAGAGCATCCGGCCTTCTGCCTGGACCCATTCCTCAGGAAGCAACCTGGAATCAGAAGCCTACATCAGAAGGCCACATCAAATGATAAAGAGCTTTGTTGAAATGTCAGAGTACAGGATCATGAATGTTGTATAAGGGTGGCTTGAAGCTCATTCTGGACACCTAGGGATGTTAATCTAGGAGGATTTCTTCACTCAAGGCCATTACTGTCTTAGGTGCATAGATGGTGCTCATCCTAGAATCTTGGTAAAGACAAGTTTCACCTCAACAGAGTAAGAATCGTAGAGCTTCTTTCTGAGGTGTGATATATATTCATTCACAGGGCCTACCCCTTATTGCCAAATCTTTTGGGGCTGTTTTTTGTGAAAAGGCAAATGTCATATCAATGGATAGATTTAACTGCTCCCAAAAGAGTCCTTAGAAATGCTCCCATCTAGACAAAGGGAGCTGAATTTCCTACAGCAGTACATCTGTGCCTTAAACTTAAATCTATCCTATAAACCATATCAATTTTTCATCATCTTGCATAGACTCCAGCTCATAAAGAAAAACTTTCCCAACTTCTACAGACCAATCCCATGTTTTCTTCCACTGATTTTGTTGATCTTATGGTCTTGGTTTCAAAGTTCACTCGCTCATTTATTTCAGAAATATCAAACACCTACTGTACACAAAGTACAGTAACAGGCATTGAGAATGCAAAGCTGGATCAGGCATACATTTCTCGGAAGCCAGAGCGTAGAAGAGGTGTGTCCTATAGAGGAATGACCCTGCAAGGGGTTAACAGAGATAAGAGCTGTGAGGTATTCAATTCAAGTGTGGTGGGAGTTTAGTGGAAGGAGCTTGAGATGGGGAAGAATCATGAAAACTTCATCAGAGGAGGAACACTTTAGTTGAGTCAAAGGATTTGAGAGCCTGGAGGAAGCAAGAGGATATTCCAGTTAAACAGTTTCAGAAAAGATTAAGGATTTTTAGGAAAGTTTAGGAAACACTGCATCATATGTCTCTCCTATAAGAAGTCACCTACACATCAGATGGCCAAGAATGGACTGTTTATGTCACATACTTGTTGGACATTTGTGTGTCTTGAGAACTGTCTATCAGATTATTCACCCATTTTTAAATCAGATTATTATTTTTTTCGTGTTGAGTTGTTTGAGCTATTTATATATTCTGGATATTAATCCATTGTCAGAGGAATAGTTTGCAAAGATTTTCTTGCATTCTGCTGATTTTCTCTTCACTCTGTTGATGTTTTTTTTCTTAATTTCTCTTCTGTGCAGACGCTTCTTATTTTGATACAATTCCACTTGTCTATTTTTACTTCTGTTATCTGTCCTTTTGGGGTCTCATCCAAAAGTCTTTACTTATGTCAATACCTTGAAGTGTTTCCCATATGCTTTCTTCTAGAATTTCTTAGTGTCACGTCTTACATTTAGGTTTTTGTTCCACTTTAAGTTGATTTTTTGATGAGAGACAAGGATGTAGTTTCATTCTTCTGTGTATGTTTGATGGATTTTCTAATGCCTCCTTAGGCATCAGGAAGTGCCTTTGGGGTACTCAATTAGATACTCTTATCTAATGGCCTCTCATCTGATGGCCTCCTAGTTATTTGGGGGTTAAAAAATGTAAAATGAGTAGGCTCATCAATGGGCACTATTTTGGAAAAATATAAAACCAGAGATCTCATAGGTACATCTCATAGGCACAGATCTCTGTGAAGAGAACATAATGGATTAAATTTTCTTCATGCTAAACCCTATAATTCCACCTCAACTGTGTTCCACCTTAGTCTCCTCATTGGTGAAATAAGGGAGTAGATAGTCTCCAAGATCCCAATTAACTTAAGCCAGTGTCCATGGGACCAACGTCATGGGGTATACTGAATATAGTTATGGGCACTAGCAAGGACACTGTTGTGTGTAGAAACTGTTCAAACTGGTACTCTATGCTAGTGGATTCCAGAAAATATGACCCTAGATGTGGCCTCCTCATAGTAACTGAAGGTCTACACTACCAGTAGGAAATTAACACCATGTATTTTATAATGATCAGAAATTTATCTTCATTATCTCTATATCGTGGCAATGAAAGTTTCAGAGCTCACAAACTTTGGTTATTGTTATCTATGAGGGTTTTAGCTATATTCTTAAAATGACCTAAATACTTACGGGCACCAAAAAAATTATGTAGTTACTAAATTTTGAAAGATCCATCAAAGAAAACAAAGTATGGTAAAGCATGCACACAAGAATAAAGTAAAACAGGCCTTCAGCTTCCATTGATGGATACCACAGAGATTAATTTTGGTGGAAACTGACAAACTGGTTAGTTGTTTTGTTATTAGCAGACTTTCTGTGAAGAGAACATAATGGATTAAATTTTATTTTATTATTTCATAGAGCTATGAAGCAAATATATGGAGCATTGTATACTTTTATTTAATCTGTAGGAGAATCAACAAAGCAATCATTGAACCACTATATCTTTGGCCATTAAGGAACTCTGTAATCTTAAGGAACCAAAATATGCAATTATATTGACATAAAATATATATGATTATAAAAAGAATCCAATTCACTGTAGATCACCTGAGGGAAAAACAGAAAAGGAGGAGCTGAGAAGCTCCCGTGTTGCCACTGTTGGTGGAATCCATAGTTATTTCCTTCCTGCCATATTCTAGGCTCCTGTGTCCATACTTCAGGTATAAACTTATTTCCTGCTTACTCTTAATTTTATGTCAGAAGATATTATCTGCTATGAATTAGAATGTTCCAGTCTTCTAATTAATTATTATCAGTGTTTCACAAATCTACTGGCTTGTGTATAATTGCTTTTTATCTAACTTGCCAATTTCTTGACAATTCTATTTCCTAGGTTTGTTTGTTTGTTGCTCTCTTGGGTTGTCATTTAGACAACTTTGTCATTTCCAATTATTCTCTTCTTTCTCCTCTAATGTTTAAACTTCTTGTGTCTTTTTGCCTGAAACTTTTAGAATAATGAAAAATATTCAAAGTAATGAAGACCAGGGCTCTCTTGCTCCTGATTTTAATAGAAATATTACTTTTATTTTACCTTTAGGAGGGATACAGGCTTTCAGTGGTCATTTCCTGTTATATAAGGTCACATAAATTACACACTTACATTCCATGGAGCTATAGAAGTGTTTACTTTTTTTCTCTACATTACAAATGGATGTAGACACTTATGAATTGCCTTTTAGAAAGATTACCTCTTTTAGTATAATAATATGATATGTTTGTAAATTTACTAATGTTAAATCATTCTTTCTTTTCTATAAAATTTGATTATGATAGGCTTAATTTGTTGTACTTAGGGTTTTTGTATACATCTAGCCAAATGAGGGTAGTATAGAATAATTCCACTTTTTATCATTGTTACATTTTAGTATCAGGAATTGGTAATGATGAAAAATGAATGGGAAGGCTCTCTTTATTTCTAAGATACAGAAGATGTACTTGATGTAGACATTCTCTTTATATTGACAAATTTAAAACAATTTGCATATAAATGGAATAAAACTGGAGCCTGCACATTTGAAGTACATTTCTGACAATGTTTTGTTGTTGTTTACTTCTTATTTATTTATTTATTGGTTTATTTCATTTGGGAATGGTTTTGATGGCTGAAGAATCAATCATTTGTCCAAATTTAGGAGCAGATATCAATCAATCATCTGTGTTCCATGATTATTTAAATTTCTTTTTCATCTGTGAATACTATGACTTTTTGATTACTAATTTTATATATTTTATTTTTTTCTTCTTTATATTTGCTAGAGGTTTGTTTTATTTTATTTCTAATAGATTTGTAATGATTTATGATCAATTCATGTGTTCTGTTCTTTTTTACTTTTAGCATAATTTTTCCCCCAAATCTCATATATGTCATTGACTCCAGGGAACAAAGTGAGAAAGGACTTAAATACCTTTTGAGAAGAAAGAAGTCCAAACTAGTGGTGGCATTGTGCAATGCATATGGAAGTGAGGTAAGGATACTAAGGTGAAGGCAGGACACAGACAATAAGTGAGGTGTCGCCTGAGGAGTGAGAAATACTCACTAAGGAATTTGGGGGTTTTGCCTGGAGCAGCAAGTGTAAGTAAGTCAATATATTTTTTATTGACTAACTAAATAATCGGGGCTGATCCCTTCCACTCTGGAATGTCTTATTACGGGGGCTCATTGCCTGGAGCCAATAGAACTGCAGTGACTGAGTTTATTCTATTGGGCTTGGTGGAGACACCTGGGCTGCGACCAGTTGTCTTTGTGCTCTTCTTCTTTGCCTACCTGGTCACAGTCGGGGGCAACCTCAGCATCCTGGCAGCCATCTTGGTGGAGCCTAAACTCCACACCCCCATGTACTTCTTCCTGGGGAATCTGTCAGTGCTGGACGTTGGGTGCATCACTGTCACTGTTCCTTCAATGTTGAGTCGTCTCTTGTCCCACAAGCATACAGTTTTATATGGAGCCTGCCTCACACAGCTCTTCTTCTTCCATCTGTTGGCTGGTGTAGACTGCTTCTTGTTGACAGCCATGGCCTATGACCGATTCCTGGCCATCTGCCGGCCCCTCACCTACAGTACCCGCATGAGCCAGACAGTCCAGAGGATACTGGTGGCTGCGTCCTGGGCTTGTGCCTTCACCAATGCACTGACCCACACTGTGGCCATATCCACACTCAACTTCTGTGGCCCCAATGTGATCAATCACTTCTACTGTGACCTCCCCCAGCTCTTCCAGCTCTCCTGTTCCAGCACCCAGCTCAATGAGCTGCTGCTATTTGGTCTGGGTATCCTCATGGCAGGTGCACCTGTGATTCTCATCGTCACCTCCTATATCCATGTGGCAGCTGCAGTCCTGCGAATCCGCTCTGCGGAGGGCAGGAAGAAGGCCTTCTCCACGTGTGGCTCCCACCTCACCGTGGTGGGCATCTTCTATGGGACAGGTGTCTTCAGCTACATGCGTCTGGGTTCAGTGGAGGCTTCAGATAAGGACAAGGGCATTGGCATCCTCAACACTGTTGTCAGCCCCATGCTGAACCCACTCATCTACAGTCTCAGGAATCCCGATGTGCAGGGCGCTCTGTGGAGGGTGCTCACCGGAAAGCGAGCGCTGTCATGAAGGGTGTCTCAGGAAGGTAGAAACCATGGGAGTAGTCCCTTCTGGAGTCTTGAACAAGATGACTTTTATTAGGAAGTAATACTCTTGCTCCCCAAGAATGCTTTACCTGATGATAGTATACAGTCCTGGACCAGAGCCCTGGGTACTTGCCATTTGGTTCTCTGAACTCTTCCTAATCCAGATAAAAGGGAACCCAAGATATCTGTATCTTGGCAGGTTCTTGGTCCTGCAGGAAGAACCTTTTATTCATTTATTTTGCTAAGGTCCCCAAAAGCACCAGCAAAGAGTGTCTCTAAACTGGAACGTAACAAGTCACAGCCTAGTGCCAAGAATCAGCACACCCTTCCACCAAGCTCCCCAAAAGCAGCTCCCACCACCTGTTTTCACACAAGGTTCCACACAGTGACCTAGATCTAGTACAGTATGAACTGAGACATTGATTTCCACTAGCCTGTCAACAAGATTCTGGGGTGCTTAACTGTGGAAAGTTTATGTTTCCTTAGGGATTTCTCGATTTTTTTCAAAATGCAAATATCCATTGATTTTAAATTTTTTGATTAGGAATTGCACTCATGAAAATGAAAACAAAACAAATTTATAACAGTAGAAAATCAAAACCTTTACTTTTTGTGCCCTCAATCTTCATAATTCTTATGAAATAACCACTGTTAAAATTTTGGTGCTTGGGCTAGGGCTCATTTGAAGACAACTTGCCTAGCACAGGTGAGGCCCTGGGTTCAATCCTCAGCACCACATAAAAAAAAATAATTAATAAATAAAGGTTAAATTCTTAAAAAATATTTGGTGCCTATTCTTTTAATTTTTTAATACATATATAAATATGTTTGTGTATCTTTATATCAATATAAATATGTTTATGTATATGTTATATCAATAGGGGTATGTTATATCATGGTTGTTATTTTCACAGTACATGGTAGGTAGATTCTTTAACCTGTCAAATATCTAAAAACTTACGTTTTCCATTTTATTGATTGCCCAGTGTTAATTTACAAGTAAATCAAAATTTATTTAGCCTTATGCCTTTTGTAGAATTTAAACTGTTTCTAGATTTTCTGCATTCACAATCAATAACATATGGAATATTCTTTAGAAGTGTATTTTTCTTTTTTATTTACTTTTATTTTTGATACCAGGGATTGAACCCCAGGGAACTGAGACACATCCCAGCCCTCTTTTTTACTTTTTTATTTTGAGACAGGGTCTCACTAAATTGCTAAGGCTGGCTTTCAATTGAGATCCTCCTGCCTCAGCCTCCTGAACCACCAGGGTGTTTTTATTATTCTGCAAGCATTTCCATAAGTTGTGATAAGCAAAATTCTTGAGTTGAATTAAATAAAATTTTAGATTTTTATATATAGTTTCCTTTTATTCTACAAAAAATTTGCACTATTTTATTATTCCAATGATGAATGAAACTGCTTATTCTCCAAGATTTTGATAACTGTGGCTCTTATAAATAAAATCTACTAATTTTTGATAATATAGTGGTTGAATATTACTATTTATTATTTGATATGTATTTTTGATGTTCACATAAGAATGAATGTATTTCCAAATATTATTATTCATGGATGTGTGTTTAATTGTGTTTCTCTAAAAATTTCATATAGAAGTGCTGATCCCCAATGTGATTTATTTGGAGATATAGTCTTTAGAAAATAATTTTGGTTAAATGAGATTATAAAGGTAGAGCCCTAATAGAATAGAGTTATGGCCTCATATGAAGAATCCCTCTCTCCCTCCCTCTCCCTCCCCCCCCCCTTTCTCCTTTTCATATGAGGATACAGAAGAAGGTCTGTCTTCAATGCAGAAAGAGAATCTTCATCAGAATCTGACCATGCTGATACACTGATCTTGGACTTCCAGCTTCCAGAATTGTGAGAAAACTATTTTCTCACAAAATTATTTTATTTAATATATTCTATGAATTGTATTTTGTTTTGGCAACATGAGTGGACTAATATAATCCATTTGTATTTCATCATTGATAATTCGCTTTTCATGTCCTTCGCCTCTTTTTTAATGGCTAATTAATTTTGCTTATTGATTTGCAGGAACTCTATATAATGTAGATATTAATCCTTTGCCACATATTTTTCAAATAATCCCACACAATCTCCCAATATGCTATTATTCTTTCATTATTTAAGTGAATAAAGTGACCTTTTATTGATCCATTCACAAGATATTTCATTCTTCTCACCAAATTAAATCATTCTTACTGCTTGGAACATATATGTAAAGTCCTTTGGTTTTTAATATCTTCCAATTAGAAGTTTTATGTTTTTGATGTCAGCTTCCCACACTACCGGTTATGATTTCTTTCATTGAGAGTAAGTAGCAGATATAATGGAAGAGCAAAAGAGTTAGACTGGAGGTAGCAGCTGGAAGTCAGATTTAGTGCTATAGGTGGCTATTATAGATGGCGCACAGGTTGCTATTATTGAAATAGGGATGTCTTAGGTTCATTTTGGAACGTATTCCATGGTTTATGTGGCAGCAACAGTCACCACAATCAGAAGCTAAATTTACAATGGTCAATAGGAGCTAATAGAAGGAGGTGGAGAGTAGGTCACATATCATAGGTGTTAAGATTATATACCTTGGAATAAGGCAAATGCTAGCTTGAAGCCCTACTCCTCAAATTCCTATGTGCCCCCAGGCAAGGTACTGAATCAATTTGAACTTCAAATTGCTGCGATAACTTGGCACAGTGACTGCACAGCACAAAAACTGCACTCAGTTGAACAGGAGCACAGTGCGACCAGGAAGCAGCCCACCTGGTACGAGCCGAGCATGAGGGCGAGAGGTCCTGCAGTTGGGACCTGATAGGCAAGAGAGGGGAGGGGTCTAAACCTGGAGCAAAACAGAGAGACCAGGATCGGGGAAGCTCCAGGGAGGAGAAGGATATGATACCGGGGGGCACAAGCCTTCTCATCTTGGTTACCTACACCACCCTGAGGGCAGACACTCAAGCTTAAAATAGACAACTCCACCTACTGGAAGAGAAAAGAAGCAGGAAACAAATGTAATTCTAAGAGTATTGTTTTCCCTTCTTATAGTTTTTCTTTCTCCTCTACCATTCTATCCTCTGGCCCTCACAATCCCAACATAAATGAGACCAAGAAATTTGCATGAAACAGAACTTTGAGAACTGAGTCACCTGAATAATATAATATACAGGAATTGCATAAGCCCCACCCCTTTTTAATTTTTTCTCTTTCTTTCTTTCCATTTTTTCCTTCTCTTTCTTCTTCTTTCAACCTCCAAATTTTAATATTTTTACATCCTGTAATTTTCTAAATGCATATGTATGTTTGTTTTCATGTACTCTACTATCCTCTCACATACTTGTCTATCCTAAATTACCTCCTGTCTATTCCCCTGCTACTTACCCTCTTCATTAGACTTCTCCTCCAAATTTACTAAGTTATATTAATCCCATACCCTCACATCTTTCCCCCTTAGCATATTGTCCCACGCCCAACCTCCAGTTCACTGTCTGCCACCAAAAACTGTACACCTTTCATGAAGTACTGATTATATTTTAAATAATAATTGAATCCAACATTTCTGGACATTGAGACTAACTATAAATGTCTTAATAACAATAATTTGTTCATAGGTGATGTATTGTTGATATTGGGACCTGTTAACATTGTCCTTCCTCACAAAGGAGGGATCTTGGAACCATACAAGAGCACTACAAATATATAGGGTAAAAACAATAATACCCAAGACCCACAGGGCTGGAAAGGAAGACACATGAGCAACATGAAAAGAGAAGGGAAGAAAGTGCCACAAACAAATCAAGACGACACATCATTAGAAGCATTGGCAGCTACAGCAGAAAAAAACTACAGAGAAAGATTTCAGGATATACATGGTTAAAGTGCTCTGCGAATTCAAAGAAGATATAAGAGAACAAATACAAGCAGTGAAAGACAACTTTGACAATGAGCTACATAAACAAATCCAAGAAGCAAAAGATCACTTCAATAGGGAGATAGAGGTTCTAAAAAAAACACAAATCCTTGAAATGAAAGAAATAATAAACCAAATTAAAAACTCAAATGAGAGCATCACCAACAGAGTAGACCATTAAGAAGATAGGACATCTGACAATGAAGATAAAACATATCATCTTGCAAAGAACATAGATAGCACAGTGAAAATGATAAGAAAACACAAGCAGAACATCCAAGAAATATGGGATAGCATAAAAAGACCAAATTTAAAAGTTATTGGGATAGAGGAAGGCATAGATGCCCAAACCAAAGAAATGAGCAAACTGTTCAATGAAATAATATCAGAAAACTTTCCAAACATGAAAAATGAATTGGAAATCCAAATCCAAGAAGCCTACAGGATGCTGAATGTGCAAAATCACAACAGATCTATACCAAGACACATTATAATGAAAAATGCCCAACATACAGAATAAGGAGATAATTTTAAAAGCCACAAGAGAAAGGAATCAGATTACATAGAGGGGTAAACCAATTAGGGAAATGGCTGATTTTTCAACACAGACCCTGAAAGCTAGAAGATCCTGAAACAACATATATCAAGCTCTGAAATATAATGGGTGCCAACCAAGTATCTTGTATCCAGCAAAATTAAACTTCATATTTAAATATGAAATAAAAACCTTCCACGATAAACAAAAGTTAAAAGAATTTATAGCTAGAAAACCGACACTACAAAACATGCTTGGCAAAATATTTCATGAAGATGAAATGAAAAACAATAATGAAAATCAGCAGAGGGAGGTAGTACACTATAGGAAAAATTAAAGAGGAAAACCAAGTCAAGTTAAATAACAAACAAACAAACAAAACAGATATGCCTGGAAATACAAACCATGTCTCAATAGTAACCCTAAATGTTAATAGGTTAAACTCACCAATCAAAAGACATAGGCTAGAAAATTGAATTTAAAAAAGACCTAACAATATGCTGCCTACAGGAGACTCATCTGATAGGAAATGACATACACAGACTGAAGGTGAAAAGTTGGGAAAAATCATACCACTCACACAGACTGTGGAAGCAAACTGGGGTTTCCATAATAACAAATAAAGTATGCTTTAAGCCAAGGTTAACCAAAAGGGATAAAGATGGACACTACATACTGCTCAAGGGAAACATACACCAACAAGACATAACAATCATAAATATATATGCCCCAAACAATGGTGCAGCTATGTTCATCAAACAAACTCTTCTCAGGCTCAAGAGTCAAATTGACCACAACACAATAATCTTGGGTGACTTTAACACACCTCTCTCACTGTAGATAGATCTTCAAAACTAAAGTTGAATAAAGAAACTATAGACTCAATAACACAATTAATAACTTAGACTTAACTGACATATATAGAATATTTCAACTGGCATCAAGTGGATACACTTTCTTCTCATCAGAACATGGATCCTTCTCTAAAATAGACCATGTACTATGTCTCAAAGCAACTCTTAGAAAATAAAAAAGTAGAGATACTACCATGCATTTTTATCAGATCATAATGGAATGAAATTGGAAATCAATGACAAAATAAAAAATAAAAATTTCTGCATCACATGGAGACTAAACAATATGCTACTGAATGAAAAATGTGTTTCAGAAGACATCAAGGAGGAGATTTAAAAATTCTTAGAGATAAATTAGAACACAAACACATCATATTGAAATTTCTTGGACACTATGAAAGCAGTACTAAGAGGAAAATTCATTGCATGGAGTTCATTCCTTAAAAGAGGAAAAAGCCAACAAACAATGTCCTCACACTACATATCAAAGCCCTAGAAAAAGAACACATCAGCAGCAAAAGCAGTAGAAGGCAAGAAATAATTAAAATTAGAGCGGAAATCAATGAAATTGAAACAAAAGAAACAATTGAAAAAAATTGACAAAACAAAAAGTTGGTTCTTTGAAAAAATAAATAAAATTGACAGACCCTTAACCATATTAACGAATAGAAGAGAGAGAATTCAAGTTACCAGCATATGTGATGAAAAAGACAATATCACGACAGATACTACAGACATACAGAGGATAATTAGAAATTATTTTGAAACCTTATACTCCAATAAAATAGAAGATATTGAAGGCATTGACAAATTTTTTAAGTCATATGATCTGCCCAGATTGAGTCAAGAAGATATACACAACTTAAACAGACCAATATTAAGTGAGGAAATAGAAGACGCCATCACAAGCTTACCAACCAAGAAAAGCCCAAACCAGATGGATACACAGCCGAGTTCCACAAGACCTTTAAAGAAGAACTAATACCAATACTCTACAATTTATTTCAGGAAATAAAAAAGAGAGAGCACTTCCAAACTCATTCTATGAGGCCAATATCACCCTGATTCCAAAACCAGACAAAGACACTTCAAAGAAAGGAAACTTCAGACCAATATCTCTAATGAACATAAATGCAAAAATTCTCAATAAAATCCTGGCAAATTGAATATAAAAACATATCAAAAAGGTGGTGCACCATGATCAAGTGGGATTCATCCTAGGAATGCAGGGTTGGTTCAATATACAGAAATAAAAAATGTAATTCATCACATCAATAGACTTAAAGATAAGAATTATATGATCATCTCAATAGGTGCATAAAAAGCATTTGACAAAATACAGCACCCCTTTATGTTCAAAACACTAAAAAGAACTAGGGGTAAGAGGAACCTATCTCAACAATGTAAAGGCTATCTATGCTAAGCCTCAGGCCAACATCACTCTAAACAAAGAAAAATTGAAGGCATTCCCTCGAAAGACAAGACAGAGATGCTCTCTTTCGCCCTTCTATTCAACATAGTTCTTGAAACACTGCCCAGAGCAATTAGATAGATGAAAGAAACTAAAGGTATATATATATATATATAAAGAAGAACTTAAATTAGCACTATTTGCTGATGATATAATTCTATACCTAGAAGACCCAAAGAAACTCCACCAGAAAACTTCTAGAACTAGTAAATGAATTCAGGAAAGTAGCAGGATATAAAACCAACACCCATAAATCAAAGGCATTTTGTATATCAGTGACAAATCCTCAGAAAGGGAAATGAGGAAAGCTACCCCATTTGCAATAGCCTCAAAAAAAAAAATACTTGGGAATCAACTTAATGAAAGAGGTGAAAGATCTATATAATGAAAACTATAAAACCCTAAAGAAAGAAGTCAAAGAAGACTTTAGAAGATGAAAATATCTACCTTGCTCTTGAATAGGAAGAATTAATATTATCAAAATAACCATACTACCAAAAGCATTATACAGATTTAATGTAATTCCAATCAAAATTACAATGACATTCCTATTAGATATAGAAAAAGCAATCAAGAAATTCATCTGGAAAAATAAGAGACCCAGAATAGCTAAAGCAAACCATAGAAAGAAGAGTGAAACAGATGGTATTGCTATACCAGACCTTAAACTATACTACAGATAATAGTAACAAAAACAGCATGGTATTGCCATCAAAACAGACTGGTAGACCAATGGTACAGAATAGAGGACACAGATACCAATCCACAAAATTATAATCATCTTATATTAGACAAAGGTGCCAAAAACATGCATTAGAGAAAAGATAGCTTCCTCAACAAATGGTACTGAGAAAACTGGAAAATCATATGCCACAAAATGAAATTAAGCCCCTATCTCTCATCATGTACAAAACTCTACTCAAAATGGATTAAGGATTTAGGAATTAAACCAGAGACCCTGTGTCTAATAGAAGAAAAAGTAGGCCCTAATCTCCATCATGTGGGATTAGGCCTCAACTTCCTTAATGAGACTCCTATAGCACAAGAATTAAACCAAGAATCAATAAATGGGATGGACTCAAACTATAAAGTTTCTTCTCAGCAAAAGAAACAATCAGTAAGGTGAATAGAAAGCCTACATCCTAGGAGCAAATTTTTAATCCTCACATATCAGACAGAGCACTAATCTCTAGGGTATGTAAAGAACTCAATACCAAAAAAAAACCCAAATAATCCAATAAATAAATGGGATATGGACCTGAAGAGACACTTCTCAGAACATGATATACAATCAATCAACACATACATGCAAAAATATTCATCATCACTAGCAATTAGAGAAATGCAAATTAAAACCACTCTAAGATTTCATCTCACTCTAGTCAAAATGGCAGCTATTATTAATACAAGCAACAGTAAGTGTTGGCGAGGATGTGGGGGAAAAGGTACACTTATACACTGCTGGTGGGCCTGCAAACTGGTGCAGCCAATATGGAAAGCAGTATGGAGATTTCTTGGAAAATTGGGAATGGAACCACCATTTGACCCAGTTATCCCTCTCCTACGACTATAACCAAAGGATTTAAAAACAGCATACTATAAGGACATAGCCACATCAATGTTTACAGCAGCACAATTCACAACAGCTAAATCATGGAACCAACCTAGATACCCTTCAATAGATAAATGGATTAAAAATGTGGCATATATGCACATGGAATATTAGTCAGCAATAAAAGAGAATAAAATCATGGTATCTGCAGGTAAATAGATGGAGTTAGAGAAGATAATGCTAAGTGAAGTTACCCAATCCCAAATAACTAAATGCTGAATGTTTTCTTTGATATAAGGAGGCTGATTCATGGTGGGATAGGGAGGGGGAGTGTGGGAGGAAATAGATGAACTCTAGATAGGGCAGAGGGGTTGGAGGGGAAGGGATGAAGCATGGGTTTAAATGATGGTGGAATGTGATAATAATTATTATCCAAAGTACATGTATGAAGACATGAATTGGTATGAATTTACTTTGTTTACAAGCAGAGATATGAAAAAGTATGCTCTATATGTGTAATAAGAATTGTTATGCATTCTGCTGTCATATAGAAATAAAAAGAATACGTGGGCAAAGGAACTGAACAGGCACTTCTCTCACCCATGTCCCACTTGGGCAAGGGAAAAGGTTCCTGTGAAAGGAATGGGCTGGCTGTGAAATTAAAAAAGCTAGGAAAATAGTACCATGAAATAAACACTAGAGACCATAATTAAGTTTTCAGAATGGGGGCAGTGACAGTTTAGGCCAACCAAATGCATATGGCTTCTAATAAATGAAGGAGCCCCCCACTTGCTTTATTTATACCAGTACAGATCAAAATGGATCCACAGGAGCTTCTTCAAAAAAAACAGGATATGGCTGGAGGTAAGCAGGCTGCTAGGTTCTTAACGGGTCATGCCCATCTCTGGTGCTCTGCTGAACTTGTGATGGAGCTGGGTAGGAAGCCACATGAACCAGGCATTCTCAAACCAGCAGGATTGTAGCTGGGAATTCCTGATACCAGACTTTCCTGCCTAATGGCTTCAACATCATTTTAGTTTATTCACAGTTCATGGATGGCTCCCTACACACTTTCCAGAAGAAATATGATCAGTCAACAAGTATATGAAAAATGTTCAACCTCTCTAGCAATTAGAGAGATGCAAATTAAAATGACAAAGAGATTCTCTCTCACTCCAGTCAGAATGGCAATTATCAAGAATACAAGTAACAATGAATGTTGGCAAGCATGTGGGGGAAAGGGTACACTCATACATTACTAGTGGGACTGCAAATTGGTACAATCACCCTAGAAAGCAGTATGGAGATTCCTCAGAAAATTTGGAATAGAACCACTATTTGACTCAGTTATCCCATTCCTTGGCATATACCCAAAGGACTAAAAATCATATTACATCAATATTTATAGCAGCTCAATTCACAATAGCTAAACTATGGAACCAGCCTAGGTGCCCCTCAAAAGATGAAAGGATAAAGAAAATATGGTACATATTTACAATGGAATATTACTCAGCCATAAAGATGAATGAAATTATGGCATTTTCCAGTAAATGGTTGGAACTGGAGCCTGTCGTGCTAAGTGAAATAAGCCAATCCAAAAAACAAAGGCCAAATGTCCTTTCTGATATGTGGATGCTAAAACACAATAAGGGGTTAGAAGGGAAGAATAGAAGTTCATTGGATTAGATAAAGGGAATGAATGGAAGAGAGAGAAGGGAATAGGTAAGACTATAGAATGACTAGGACATTACTTTCCAATGTTCATATATGAATACATGACTGATATTACTTCACATCATGTACAACCACAAGAATGGGAAGTTATACTCCATGTATGTACAATATATCAAATTACACTCTAGCATCATGTATATCTAAAAAGAACAAATTTAAAAAAGAAACTTCTTCCTGACAGTAGCAGTTTCACCTTAGAGGCGAAGTTGTGGATTAAATAATTTTACAAGGTTTTTTGCACCCAAAACATTCCAAGAACAAAAACTAAGACTCATCGGTTTTCAAGATTTATGGTCTTTGGCTTTTGAATAACTTTACTTGTCTGAAACATTTGTCTATATTATTTTGGATAACTTCATATTCTAAATGAAAAACTTTTTTAAATTCTAAATAACTGGAAATTTTCTAGCTACTAAACCATTCAATCCTTATTACTGTGGGAGTTTTCATTATCATTATTACTTCCATTTCAGTAGTGGATAAGTTAAATAACTGTTCAAGGCCAGTTATGTTCAGTAAGTTGCAGAGTCAGTCAGTGGTCATGCTGTCAGGGCTTACAGTCTTCACTATTATCCTCTACAGAAGATAGTGACTCACTGCTGAATCATTGGACAATGACAATTATTCGGAGCTATTATGAGGGAACACATACATAAAGTGGACTAGACAACATCTAGATTTTCCATCCTTAAGTACCTAGAAAATGTGGAGACCAACTCTCAGCATGCTATATTAAAGAGAGTATACCTTGCACCCTAAAACTCCCCAAGTCAAATTCAGTGGAAAAGATGAAGTATATTTCTTTTTTGTCAAACTTAACAGGCTAGGAGGGAAGAAATACCAGCAGCTCAACTGAACCATAGTCCTTGCAACTCCCAAGAGGTGGTTTCAAGTTATTAAGTTGAACAGAAGACAGGAGATCACAAAGAAGGTGGGATAGGTCAGCCCACAGCTGAGACCCTGGAGACACAGTCTCCAAGAAGTCTTTTTACCCATCCTACCTTCTGGGGAAGATCACTGTTGGGAGCCACTATATCCCCTCAGGGACCCACTGGAGGAGTGTCAGTGAGTCCCAACAATTACTCTTTGACCTAAATGAAGACACAGGAGAGTCATGGTTTAGGAGACTTATAACCTGGTGGCTCATTCCTAACCACCGTTCTACTAAGGCCTACCCAGCTTCCTTGAATTGGAAACTAGATCTCTCATTCTCAGGCTCCATCCTGAACAGTTCTTTCTG
Source organism: Ictidomys tridecemlineatus (assembly GCF_052094955.1). Classification (NCBI taxonomy): domain Eukaryota; kingdom Metazoa; phylum Chordata; class Mammalia; order Rodentia; family Sciuridae; genus Ictidomys; species Ictidomys tridecemlineatus. The sequence continues at coordinate 46,549,823 of NC_135479.1, read as the reverse complement.
TCCCTTCTATTCCATAGGTCAACTAAGAGTGCCTCTTTCCAAACCATCCTGGACCTGTCTTCTCTACCTCACTCACAGAGACCCAGGCAAGCTTGAACTCCAAAAGGAAGGTTAGTCTATGGTATACCAGCTGCCTGCAAACTTCCCACTTGTGGAAAAGTAACAGCCTCCTGGCCAGGACATTTCTTGACAACATCCGAGCTGACTCCACAGGTGAGGGCTGTGGACATTACAGATGGTTTATAACACCAACATCAAGATCGCCAGCATCTTCACCACATGCATTCCTTTCCTTGACCCTTGAAAAGCCCCCACAAGGTAAGTTGAATTATTATGCTATTTTACAAAATATAATTTACCAGGTGAAATAAATGGCCAAAAGTCACATTGAGTTGCAATAGTTAAATCAGGGGTAGGTACAAGCCTCATCCTGACTCCAGATCCTAAAGTTCCCAAGATATGATATAAAACAGAGATGGTATCCTCCCCACTGACCTTACTTCTCCAGGGTTCCTGTCCATGAACACAGGATCTGGGTGAAGTAGGCAAGACAGGTTATCTAGATCTTAGGTCCTATCTGTCTCCTAAAGTCGTAGCCTGTGTGGCTTGTGCTGTGTGCATGCACACTCACACACCTGCATGGCCTTAGAGAGGAGATGCTGTCCACTTGCACACTCAGTGGCACCTTGGAAAAGGCCCTTCACAAGGTGGTGGTGTCTCCTTGTCAAAGCACAGGGGAGAAAGCATACGAAGGATACCTCCTTGACCATCTCTGTTGCCCCCCCCCCAAAGCAAAGGGGAAGCACTTGGCCTCTTCTGTCAATTGTCCTCAGCACCATCACACTCAAGTCACTGACTTCTCAGAGCACAAACATGTCCCAGGAAGTGGATATTGGTGGTCAGCAGTGTCTGAGGCTCTGACTTCCCTCCAGTGAACTCAAGGTTCGGATTCTGCTTCTGGCATTCATGTGAATGCATCTCCCGCTCCTCTCCCTGGTATCATAAGAGTCTTTTTACCTTTTTCTCCAAGGTTTCTACATAAATCCTCTCTCCCTGTAACCACATTGTATTATCACACCCTTTGTCTGTCTATCCTGAAGACCATCCTGTGCTCAGATACTCTGGTTCCCTGATGCTTTGGTTGCTGCATTGATTATACCAACCCTTTTTCCTATTCTTGCACCTCTCTTTCTTACATTCTTAGCCCACCACACTTTTTTTTCTTATCCCTTTGAGGTTGTCCTTATACTGGATTGTCAGTCAAAATGTTTCCATCCTCATTGGTCATTTAGTACATATCTTCAAGCACATACATTTACAACTAAACAAACTAAAAATGGTTAGGGTAACCCACAACCACCTTATAAATTCTTAGTACTTAATAAAGACCTTGCATTAGATGAAAATCCTCTCAAAACGAAACCACAACTAGTTTTCCAAGCTGATATCTTCCCATTCCCTGTCCTGTCCTGTTCTCTCTGCTCTGATAGATACACAACACTTGTTTTTTTTCCCTGGAATCATCCTCTACTGTCTGAAAATCTTTGGTACTTGAGATTATTTCCATGAGGACATTGAACTTCATCTATGTACTGATGCATAGAAATGAGTGATTGTAAAGAAATGGACACAATTGTATCTATGTATTATATTTTTCATTCCAACAGATGACATCTCTATAAAGAACAATTCAGAAAGGAAGAATAGAGGTAAGAAAAGGAATGGTAGTTACAGTTACAGGACTGAGGACGATTCATTGAATGACCGAAGAGGGTACAATATGTTTGTCAGTTAATGGGAAAGAGCCGGTATCAAGATAGAGAATGAAAATACTACTCATTTTTCTCCCTCAAATAGCTTGATGTATGGATTTCTCTCCAAATGTACCCCCTTTTTGTTCTCAGCTTACTCACAAAGAAACCTCTATCTCCTACCTTCAGTGAGTCAGGGGCTTAAACCAGGCATGGTACTGCACACTCACAGTCCCAGGGACTCTGGAGATTGAGGCAGGAGATTACAAGTTTCAGTTCAGACTTGGCAACTGAATGAGACTCTATCTCAAAATTTAAATGTCTGGAAATGTAGCTCAGTGGTAGAGTGTCCCTTGGTTCAATCTCTAGTACTGTGGGAAAAAAAAATGGACTTGATCCACCAGCACCATGGCTACCCTACTAATGAAATCATCACCAAACATATGAAATCTCTATTTTGAATTGAATGTATTAATTATTATACTGCTAAAATACCAGAATAGCAGAGAATAACATAACAAAATTTGTGTAAAATTAATTGTGTAAAATTTCATATTTCCTCCAACTTTTTTTTTGAGAGAGAATTTTTTTAATATTTATTTTTTAGTTTTCGGTGGACACAACATCTTTATTTTATTTTTATGTGGTGCTGAGGATCAAACCCAGCATGCTGCGCATGCCAGGCAAGCATGTTACCACTTGAGCCACATCCCCAGCCCATTCCTCCAACTTTTAAGGCAAATATTGCAGAAACACTTGAAATGTCCTTGTTCCCACCCAAAAATCTTTCTGATTCCCACTCAGAGATAATCACTCTTCTACTCTTAGTAGGATACTTTACATTCAGGACTTATGCTCCTGCTACATTCCAGGTATATTACTTTACATTAACATGTACATATATTTTCTGATGTGCCATATATCTTCAAGCAACCCGCTTTCTCTCACCACATTATTTATGTCTGAGGTATCTATGTGAATTTATTTTAAAAACCATTCTATTAGTAAGAATGTAGCACAATTTTCTTATTCATCTCTCACTGAGTGGCCCATTTCTGACTTTCCTATGTAGCAATACGCATCTCATGCATGTCTTCTTGAGGCCATGTGCTGGGGTTTCTCTGGGGATAGTTAGGAAGATTAATTGCTGGGTGGAAGGTGTATGGATTTCAGCTTCCCTACATATAAGCTCATTGTTTGCCAATTCCTTCTCCCTTGTAGTTCTTCCACAAATTGTTTTAGTTTCAATCAGTTTGTTAAGTTTTATGTGTAAAGGAAACCTGTGGCAATTGCACTGGATTTCATTGAATTCACACATTAACTGGAAAAGAAGTGAGGTTTCTATAGTGAGACATGAACATTCTCTATAGCCCCAAATTTCCTTTCCTTTTTTTTTTTTGGTCCTTAATTAAAGTTTACTAAAATTTATTGATATCGTAAACTTCTTTTGGACCTCTTTAGTTATTATTTCTAGATGACTCGAAACTTTCTTCAACTATTTTAAAATTGTTTTTCTCTTTTTTAACATTTAAAAATAATTAATTAATTATATATGACAGCAGATGCATTTTGTTTCATTGTACACAAATGGAGGACAATTTTCATTTGTCTGGTTTTACACAATATAGAGTTGCACCATTGGTGTAATCATACATGTCCCTGGAGTGATGATGTTCTTCTTATTCCATCTTTCCTACCCCTAAGCCCCCTCTCCTGCACCCTCCTCTTTGCCCAATCCAAAGTTCCTTCATTCTTCCCATACCCCCTTTTCCCCATTATGAATTAGCATTCACTTATCAGAGAGAACATTCCGCCTTTGGTTTTGGGGGATTGGTTTACTTCACTTAGCATATTCTCCAAATCTATCCATTCACCTGCAAATGCCATGATTTTATTCTCTTTTAATGCCGAGTAATATTCTATTTGTATGTATACCACAGTTTCTTTATCCATTCATCTATTAAAGGGCATCTAGGTTTGTTTTACAACTATTTTTTTTGAGGAATCTTTTTGAAATTAAATTTTCTAATTTATTTATATAGCATCGATTTTTCTACATAGTGGCTTATAACTAACAAAATTGTTGAAATCTCTTTGGTCATCCAGAGAGTTCATGGATTTATTTGTATATAATCATATTTTCTATGAGTAATATCTTTTGTTTACAATCATTACTTAGCAAATTCTTTCTATTGATGTTTCCACAAATAGGCTAATACTTCAAGCATTTTATGCAGACTACTAATCTCCATGCTTTATGTGGCTCTGTGGCCACATCTACTCTACCAAGTGGCACAAACATCCCAAGCCCCAACCATGAGGGCTTACCTAATTGCTGATCACAATCCCCAAGGGGCCACCACAGCATTGACTATGGCTTATATTTCTTTATTAGGGTTTTCTTTTTGCCCCTCAACCAGGTATGCCTCTCTCTTTCTTTTACGTTTGGTTATGTTTTTGGTGGGAGTTTTGTGTTTGCAATTTTCTAAACTTTCTATGTATTTTATTAAGAATGAGACCTGTCAACATCAGCTTAGTGTGCCAGGTTGCTTAGAGCCCAACCTCTGAGATTTTACATTTCTGTATTATATAAAATAAACATAGTCTCTGAGCCTCCAGGCTCATAAGACCCTTTGAAATCAAAGGTATAGGGATTCTAGATGAAGATTAAAAAAAAGACATATTAAAATTTTGACAAACCCAAACTGCTTTAAATGTAGATACAAGAATGCATATCCTGATTAGATATGACAGAGATAAGTAGACTGACATCCCTCATACCTAGCATATAATTCACATATTACTATCAGAAACACTGAGAATTGGTGATTAAATTAATTACAGCTTTTTATTAGTTTTTAAGTGGAAACTTCTTCAGGAAAATTGGCGAGTTAATTATGAAAACTCATATTACTGCAATTAATTGATCACACAGTGTAAAGCGGTTTTAAGAGAATAAGAGATTACATCTCTCCTAATAACAGTCCATGTGGGTACTCTTCGTGGTGGGTGTCTCTCCTGGATATGAAGAACTAGGGATACAGGCTCATCCTCCCCATGTGACTCCATCATTCCATTCAGCATCCTCCATATTTGCATAGATTTGGCACAAGAGAGAATAGGGAAGCCCAGCACTGGGTCACATAAGTGGACTGGCTAGAACTGACTCATATGACCAAACCTCAATAGAAGGGAGCCTGGGAAATGTGGTCTAGTTGAATATCCAAGAAGAGAATAGTATGTATTTGGACAAGCAGCTAGTAGTCTGTCATAGTTAGTCTGTCTTAAAATGCAAGATGGGACAAAGAGGAACCTGCAATGGAGCAGTGAAGGCAGAACTAATGATGTTTCAGTTAGAAGAGTAAGATGGTGTGAGCCAAAGCACCAAGATATGAGGTATAAGGGCAGTACATAAACATTATATTAAAATAAGAATCAAAATAACCAAGGCACTGATGAAAGCTAAATTGGGAGATTGTTCTTGTGAGCATGCTACACTTAGGGAATGCAATAAACCAGGATTTCACTCAAGCAATATGGAGGGAAAACTTATGGGTGTTTGCAATGAACAGCACTTATCTATCATCAGTCCAGAGAAGTTAATATCAACAATGCATGATATTCCTTTCCCCCAAATCTTGAGTAGCAAGACATGTTGTCCAGATGAGTGGACATGAAAATATGGGAAGAGGACAACAAGCCTGCCAAACTAGACCTGTGAGTTTATTATAGGTACTGTGGAGTTACATGAGTCACAACACAAAATAACTAAGAACAGAAAGAAATCTAAAGAGAAAAGCATGGTGATTCTGTATATTGGAGGGCTTGTCAGATATAAAACAACTTAAAGGAGATGGTCAAATATAAAAGAATCAAAATAATACCATTTTGTTCTGACCTGACTCCATTTTATGTTTCCTTAAAATGTTTTCTTTTCAGCCTCCTGACAGCTGTCCGTATGTTGACAGTAGAGTAGGACCTTCCCATGACCCTGACTATGGCCCTGATATATAACTAAAATGACTCTGAAATGTATGATCAAAACAATTCTCCCACGTAATCAAAATATCTGTCTCAATAAAGTCTTTTCTCACCTACCTCCTTGTGGTTTTGGTGGGTTTTGTCTTTATAAACGCTGTGCTTCCACAATTCAAGTGCTGGGAGTTCTTTGAGGCACTAGCCTGCTCCCAGTCGCTCACCTGTCTTGCTCACTAAAGGACTTTTTTCCCTTTCAATTTTGCTCAATAAGTGTGGTGGCCTGTGATTCTCACACTCTGTAACAGTAGTAAAGTCTACTTCTAAAATGGGATACTAAGGGAGAAAATTCACTGGTCTATTTTGGTGGAATCTAAACCCAGTGATCCTTGTGATTTATAATCTCCCAATGCCCCTACAGACCCATCACCTTATGGGGACTCCGATCACTCTTTATTTGGTCTACAGAACAATTCCACATTTCCAGGCCAGTCCCTCCACTAAGAAATCCTTGCCCTGGAAAATTTAGTCAAAAACTCCAAAATGCTGTCTGTTCCCTATCATGTATAATACAATCAGTATGTGATTCTGGCTTCTCCATTACATTGTCAGGTCCTTGAGAGCAGGGACTATGACATACATACTGATGAATGAATGAAAAAACTGTATTTGTCACATGCTTACAATTTTTCCCTAGGGTCTAACAAAGACTGTAGACCATGGAATGTGAGATTTAATTATGAAATGATTGAGTCTTTGGTGTTTATGGCATGCTAATAGGGGAGAATGAGAACTTCTTTTTAATTATTTATATATGACAGCAGAATGCATTACAATTCTTATTACACATATAGAGCACAATTTTTCATATCTCTGGTTGTATACAAAGTATATTCACACCAATTTATGTCTTCATACATGTACTTTGGATAATAATGATTATCACATTCCACCATCATTTATAGCCCCATGCCCCCTCCCTTCTGACCTATCTAAAGTTCATCTATTCCTCCCATGTTCCTTCTCCCTATCCCACTATGAATCAGCCTCCTTATATGAAATAAAACATTTGGCATTTGGTTATTTGGGACTGGCTAACTTGACTTAGCATCTATCTTCTCTAACTCCATCCATTTACCTGAAAATGCCATGATTTTATTCTCTTTTAATACTGAGTAATATTCTATTGTGTAGATGTGTCACATTTTTAATCCAATCATCTATTGAAGGGCATCTAGGTTGGTCCCACAGTTTAGCTATTGTGAATTGTGCTGCATTGATGTGACTGTGTTCCTGTAATATTCTGCTTTCAAGTCCTTTGGTTATAGACCGAGGAGAGGGATAGCTGAGACAAATGTTGGTTCCATTCCCAGTTTTCCAAGAAATCTCTATATTGCTTTCCATATTGGCTGTAACAATTTGCAGCCCCACTTTTCTCCCACAGAGGATGAATACTTCTGATTCACACATTGCTCATTTTGTAGACATGAGTGTCATGGTGAATGTCAGTTAGTTCCAGAGACCAACAGAAATGTTTCTCCAAAGTTTGAGTATCTCTGGATTTTATGAAGGCAGGTATTGAGAAAGCCTATCACTAGAGTCAAAAGTGTTGCATACAGAAGATCATAATGCACAGTAATGGCACTAATAATTATCATAATATCACCTTTCATGTCAAAGGAACAATGAAGAAAGAAAATCAGTCTTCTACCATGGAGTTCATCCTCTTGGGAGTCACAGGTCAGCAGGAGCAGGAGGATTTCTTCTTCATCCTCTTCTTGTTCATTTACCCCATCACCCTGGTAGGAAACTTACTCATCATCCTCGCCATTCTCTCTGACAGTCGCCTCCACAACCCCATGTATTTCCTCCTGGCCAACCTCTCCCTTGTCGACATCTTCTTATCCTCTGTAACCATGCCTAAGATGCTGGCCAATCATCTCCTGGGCAGCAAAGCCATCTCCTTTGGGGGATGCCTGACACAGATGTATTTCATGATAGCTTTGGTCAACACAGAAAGCTACATACTGGCAGCCATGGCATATGACCGAGCCATGGCCATCAGCCGCCCTCTTCATTATACAACCATCATGAGTCCAAGGTCCTGTGTCCTGCTGGTGGTTGCTTCCTGGGTGATTGGAAACGCCAATGCCCTTCCTCACACTCTGCTCACAGCTAGTCTGTCCTTCTGTGGCAGCAAGGAAGTGGCCAACTTCTACTGTGATATTTCCCCCTTGCTCAAGCTGTCCTGTTCCGACATACACTTGAACGTGAAGATGATGTACCTAGGAGTTGCTGTTTTCTCTGTGCCATTACTGTGCATTGTTGTCTCCTATATTCGTGTCTTTTCCACAGTCCTCCGCATTCCATCCACAAAGGGCGTACGCAAAGCCTTCTCCACCTGTGGATCTCACCTCACAGCTGTTTCCTTGTACTATGGGACAGTCATGGGCATGTATTTCCGACCTCTGACCACTTACAGCCTAAAGGATGCTGTGCTTGCTGTGATGTACATGACAGTGACCCCAATGTTAAATCCTTTCATCTACAGTCTGAGAAACCAAGACATGAAGGCTGCTCTGAAGAAACTCTTTCACAGAAGAAGCTCTTCGTAACCAATGTGAGGTCATACATTGCATACAGTGCTCACCACTGGGAGGAACTTGGAATATCACCTTCAATGTTATCTCCTACAAAAAGCTTTTTTCCAAGCTTTAGAGTGATAAATCTCTAGTCTCTAAAAACTTATAGCCATTTAGTGAAACAACTTACAGAAATTATCACTTTGACCTGTAAAGGTTAAATTTAAGTATTTCTCTCCTGTTAAGTTTAAGTTTTGTTTTTCTGTAAGTTTAAGTTCTGTTTTCCTGGAACCTGAAACTCATGTTAAAAACAGTTACTTATGTTAAAATGTACCCTGACCCAACACCCCCTGACAAAACGCATGATTATTCTGTAATGGTTATTTTTGTAACAATCCCACTCTCCACCCTAACTGTCATATGAACTTCCCTGTTTAAACACTGTATAAAAACTTTGCTTAAGCTGTACTCGGGGCTCCAGTTTCTCTCAGGAGAACTCTGAGCCCCAGCATGCTGGTTCCCCTCCCCCCCCCCAATAAATCCCTTTGCTTTTGCATGAGACAGATCTCTTGGTGGTCTCTTCCTCCGACGTTTGCCAGACCCTAACAGACCACATTTCTATTTTGGTTGGCTGATCAGCAGCACAAGCTATTGGGTTCACATTCCCCCTTTGCAACTGACTAGCAGAGTAAAGTTGAAAAAAGTTTGAGCCTAGGCTTCTACATCTACATATTGAAACAACAATATCTGCCCTGCTGGTGTCACAGAGTGTGGTCAGATCTCATGCTTTGAAGACTAAAAGTCAGCATTTTTATGTGGCTATTATGTTTAATCCAGCCTAGTAGGCTTGCAAGCCTCTGAGGGCAGGAGCTGTATTCACATAAGACTATCTTCACAATCCTGGTCATATAAGGTACACCCAGTAAACGCTGGCAGAGGTGGAATGGGTGAATGACAATAATGTCTCTGATATGCAATCAGATAATGATTATAGATAATTGGAGTGGACATAATTTATCCATCTTTAAAATCTTTGAGGAATTTAGGAATATCTTTTTATGCTTCCTTCATATTAAATAGACTGTCTTTTAAGATCATAGAGTTCTCCCTAAAATTTTACTAAAATGATGGTAATGTAGGTTTTTCATGGTTTAAAGGAATAATGATTCTGATCTAATAAATGAAATCAATGCTGGTATAATTCATTCCAACAAAAAATAAAGCTACAATGACCAAAATCTTAGGTGGCACATAATAAATGAAGAAAAAAGACCAGTGTTGATAATGACGTGACTGGGATTCTCTTGAGTGGCTCAGGGAAGGAGAGGCCATGATTCTGGCCATTAATTCTGATTATGTAGGTAACATTCCCAAAACAGAGTTAACCCAGCACATCACTGAATACCCACTAAGGGACCCTATGATCTACGTTTTGTTCTACTTATGAGAAAATCAGAAAACTTTCTCAAAACATTAATGACATATAAATGATCTCTCATCGATCTCCTTTTTCCAGTAAAATAATGTTCTTAAAAGATGGCTTGAGTATATCCTAGAATAATACACAGGTTGTTTTATTATCCACTTTTTTAACTGAGAGGTAAAATATAAAATTATTATCCTCTATATTTAATTCATGTTGCCAAGAATTTGTCCATGAATGTTTGAAGATGATGGTACTCACATTTTAACATCTTCTGGGACCCTAATACACCAAGGATGAGAACTATCACAATTTTCTTCTTTTAAACAAATTATAAATTCGTACAAATGAATGATCACAGGATGCAATAAATAAAGGTATTTTATTAGGGCATTTTCAAGGTTAGGCAATGAAAATGACACATAAATTTTATCTATTCTCTGTCTCTCCCAGCCTGAATGAAGGTTGGGGGTCTGTCTTGTTTCCTGCTCTACTTCAGCGCTTAGAACAATTGACATATAGTAACTACTTAATAAAATTGTGTTAAACGAATAATTGAATCCTTCAATAATATGTTTAAATAATATATACAAGGTTAATATTTCTGCAATGGGTATACTCAATAAGGTAAAATGCAATAAGATACTTCCAATATTTTTTATAGAGAAATATTAAGTGCCCAAGAGAATTCTACAGAAGAAGAGCTGAGAAAATATATATTCTTAGGAGAAGTCCAAATACCTAACTGTTGAAATCAAACTCACATTATTCCTCTAAGTTAGATAAGGGAAGTTGACCTTCCTTTCTTTATTTCCTACAATAATCACAAGAATCTATGTGCACATGCAGAGATTCCATTGCAAATAAAAACTACTGCCCCTGTCTTTCAAGTCATTGTCTTATCCATCTCCTTTGATTCTGTCAAGCATACTGTCCTGAAATAATATTAACACAGTAATTTAAGTTACTCCATGTAAACCCTAGGATTGACTAAGTTTGGAAAAGCCTTGATAGCTGATACATCACTGAAGTTTACTTAGGATGGTTAAGGAAACAGAAATCACATCTGTTATGTTTAAACCAAAAACACTGAATACAAAGGTGTATTCTGAAAATGACTAACAGAAGGGAAAAGTATGCTGAGGTTGCCCAGTGATTACTGAGTGCAGAAAGTGACTTCCTATAGGACCAGAGTAATGATAGTGGTCATCTAGACCTAGGGACATGGAGGAGAGATGACCATATCTCTGATGCTCTAATCTCTGAGGACCACTCAGCTGCCGCTCAGTCTTCACTTGTAGAGGTGACTTCTATTTGGGGGGAATCTAAATCCTCAAAGCACTATTTAGGGGCAACTCTTATGGAGTTGCTATTTGTTTTATTTGTTGGTCCCGGAAATATCAAGAGGCATCCCAGACACAGGACCAGACAGTCCTCTTTGTCCTCCAACATATAGCAATAACATGATGTCCTTGGTCATTGGGATCAATCACCCTCACCAACAGAGAAATCTCTTTTTTCATGAGACATATTACAATTCGATTGAATCTTAGCAACAAAATACTGCATTTTAAAAATGCAAATTCCCAGATTATTATTGATACCATTTTTATAAGGCTATAAACAATTAAAACAAAAAAAATAAATATTTTTCAAGAATATACATGTATGCCATTAAAGCACATTAAAAACAAATGACCACAGGGCTCAGATGAGCAGAAATTCAAGATGGGATAGTCAGGGAAATGAAACCAGGGGTACTATGTTGGTAGGTGAAGTATATAACCACAGTCATAATCCTTTGTCAGATGAATAGCTGGTAAAGATTTTCTCCATCTGTAGGCTGCCTCTATTAATTGTTTTCCTGTGCTATGCAGAATTTTATCCATTTCTTCTAGATTTTTCAACCTGTTCTCATATAATTGTTCATAATAAAAGTTTCTATAGTTTTGGGTATCCTTATAATTTTTGGTATCAATTATAATGTCTCCTTATTCATCTCTTATTTTATTTATTTAAATTCTCTTTCTTTATTCTTCCCTAGGTAACCTGGCTAAATCTTGTCAAATTCATCTTTTTTAAAAAAAGTATTTCATTGATATTTTATATTTTTAAAATTCTCCATTTTATTTCCCTTGAATTTTTTTTATTTCTTTCCTTCTCTTAATTTGGGGTTTCATTTGTTCTTTATTTTTATTTTCTAATTCTTAAGCAGTGAATTATTTTTACCAGTATAAGGCAGTTAGAAATGTGAACCATACTAGACATTAGGTGATACAAATAAATTAGTGTTAAATTTTTAAGTGAGATAATGGCCTAGTGGTTATTTCCTTAAGAAATACATAAATATATAACTCTTTCCTTAAGCATTTCTATTTTTATAAATACACATAGACATTTACCAGTGAAATGATATGATATATAGAATTTGCTTCAAACTAATCTAAAGGGCTAGGGGATGAGGAGGAAATTGTAGATAAAAACAAGCAAATCTGGCCATGAGACAGTGACTGTTAAAAAGGGTGACAGGTATTTAAACTGACTTCATATTGGCTCACTTTTTTTTATTTAGCTAAAAATAATGCTGATGAAATCATGAGTCTGATGGTAGTTTGGGGGGGGGAGTTGTTTCAAATACATAACCTTCAAAATAAAATGTAGTAGATATTATATAATATACACTATATCAAAATATAACAGACATACACAATATAACAATTGTTAAACAATAGAGGATGTAGCCAATATTAAATTAATAAGAACAGATATTATGTGGGGGGGGGTGTGAGGAATAACTTCTGTACTTTGATACAGCAGGAGAGGGAGACGTGTATTGTAGGACAACAGAGCTATTTATACATTTTGCACAGCTTATCTTAATTAGCATAAACTAGATACATCAGTCAACCAATAAGGAATCTCACACTTAATGGCTCACTTTTGTTACTTTTCAAACCACTCCCTCTGGCATTTTGCCAGGCACCATCCAGACTTGTTTATGAACTCTAACATTCCCCTGGCAAAATACCAGGTGTTATTTTGACTTGTTTACAGACCTTAACAATATTACACCATAATGAAATATCACTTCACACCTGATGGAATGACCATTATCAAATAAATAAAAGATAAATGTTGGTAAGGATAGGAAGGGGGTGATGTGAAGGGACATGAAGGTACCCTTACAGGAAGTCATCACTATAGGAAATGCAGGTTAACCTCTGGAGTGCTATCAGTGGGCCTTTATCCTAAGTACCCATGATGTTTCGGTTTTTAAAAATTTTTTCTTAACTTTCCAGCTTCATTTTATTACCTAACACATTAGCATCATTGTTGTTCAGCCTGTGTCTGATGATTATAGAGTTCCTACATGCTTTCCACGTGTTGGTTCTTGCTTTTGGAATCTTATTTCCTTGTATGTCTACTTTGTTTATGTGTTGAATATTATGCTTAAAAAATATTGAGAAAAATAATGTGAAGTCTAAGAGACATTGTTTTCCTCCAAACAATTTTTTTCAGTTGCTTTTACTTAGTATTTGAAATCATCTTGATCCAAGATTAGTGTCTGAGATGTTCCAGACCTCTAATGGTTCAAAGCTTGGTTTCAGAATGCATGGATTCTTCTTTATTTTTCATTTATCCTTACTCCTAGGGCAACTTTTAGGACTGATGCATGGTAATGATTTGTTTACTTCTTGTAAACTAGACTCATTGCCCAAGATCTTTGCCTATAAATATCAATATTAGAACAATTGTCTGTGTTCATCTCAAGAAGCTGTCTTGGGATTGCCTCCCCAAGGCCTCTCCAAAACTGATAAATGGGCCCTTGTTCAGCCCCGTTCTACATGAAACTGGGATCCAAGCCTCAGTTCTCAGATCCCCCAGACCAACTAGGGCATAAAGAGCCTTAAATTCTGTCTCCCTTTTTATAGGGACTGAGACCCAGGGAACAAGTTCCTGCTCCTCATCTTTAGTCAAAAACATAAGTGGTTAAGCCCTGTTCAGAAAATTATGCATTAGAGTCCCTTATGCCCTTTTTATCCTGTAGAGGAGAAAAGTGGAGACAGCTGAACCAGAGAACTCCAAGAACCGCACAGAGCAGTGGGTAAGGTCTCAGGCTTACATTCTCTTCTAGTCTCTGCCACCCCCAGCCCACAGGGGCAGCTGAACTTAAGGTCGCTTGTATGAATTTCCAGGGACACCAAATAAAACACAGACTACACTTTACCTTTAAACAAGCTTCAGGAAGGCTCCTCCACTCTTGGCCTCAAGCTTCCCAAATGGGAGAGCGAGGAATAGTCTCCAGAGGCTGGTGAGAGAGAGAGTGAACACATTTGGAAGTGGGCTTTTATTGGAAGGACACTCATTCTTAGAAAGTTCCATCCAAAAAAGGTAAGAAGGGGCGGAGTTACAAGGGACATATGAGTGTCATTCAACCCAAGGGCTGTAGGGCAACGCCTACAACGTCTGAAGATGCATCCTCAAACTTCCAGGACCAGGGCAATGTCCAAGTCACTATGAGATGTAGTGATAGTCAAAGCCTCTCTCTCCTAGATGGAAGATGTGAATCATTCAGAGTGGCTCCCCACACTTCTCTCAGCCCCCTCTCTCTTCCTCTCACCTCTACTTTGTTTTTCACATAATATCTAATCTAACCTCTTGGTGTTTAAAGGTAATATAACAATCCTTCAAATCTTTTAAGTGCTGTATGGTTTTCAAATTACTGCCACATGCCCTGCTGCCTGTGATTCCCACCACCTGCAAGAACGGCTATTCAGGTGAGATGAGGGAGCTCCTGGAGGTTGTGCTCTAGTAGAAGGACAGAATGGAGGAGGTGCCAGAGCCTCTGCGAGTCTGGAGTCCTCTTCCATATTGCCCCTGCAATCTCTCCACTCACAGCTGAGCCACATAATAGAAGGGTTTGTGCCTCCAAGGACCATCTGAGCACACCAAGGTCCAGAACCTACTCACTCTTCCAGACTCAGAGCTGAGTTTCCTAAGCAAGGGATTACAACTGCCAGGTGCTTGGTAAAATGGACTTGGTTCTCAGAATAGAACCAGTACTTTATGGGAAAAGGACAGGGGATTAGCATTTTGCTTTACATCATCACAAGTGATCCTGGCACTCAGTAAAATGCAGGAGACTCTCGCATTGAGCACTAGAAAGCAGAGGCTTCTGTTCCTCTGAAGATCCTCTGACTTTTCTGATCTTGTCATCTGCCCCCTACTTTCCCTCCTGTCAGGCAGTTGTCCCAGAGAGACTGACTGAAGAAAGTAGTTTCTCCATGGCAGAAACAGACATGGCAGCTGAGGGTGCCCAAGACTTAGGTCATTGTGGGGACTGAAAGTTCCCTCTTTCATTTGCAAATTCTTTTTGTTGTTGTTGTTGTCTTTTAATTTTGGTTTTGGTTTTGGTTGTTTGAGGTCCTGGAGATTGAATTCAAGGCATTGCAGTTGGTGAGCTATACTCCAGTCCCTTCTGTTGTAATTCTTTTGTTTGTGTGTTTTGTCATTGTTGTTTTTTCCAGTACTGGGGATTGAACTCAGGGGCTCTCTATCACCGAGATACATCCTCATTCCTTTTTATTTTTTATAGAGGGTCTCACAAAGTTGCTACAGCTGGCCTCAAATTTGCAATCCTCCTGTCCCAGAGTAGCCAGGATTATAATTATGCACCAGCACACCCAGCTACAATTCTTTTATTTTTTTCTAAGTGGCAAGCAGCCTCCTTTTTGCTGGTCACAAGTTTCCAGGTTTTCTCCTTCCTCCAGGTGATGGGCTAACATAAGGCAAACACACAGCATGGTACTCCTAGTCACCCCTCCTCTCTGCCATCAAATCACACTGTGATGTTGGGCAGATCCTCAGCTCAAAGCTGCAGTTGCCCCCTGCATGAAATAATGATATAAAACCACAGAAGAAGTATATGAGTAACAAAAAAAAAAAAGATTCAGGATACAGTCTCTAGAAGGGCTTACTCTAGTTTCCACTCAAATGCCAAAAGACCACCACATCATTACTGAATAATTTGATACCTTATTATATAAAGAGACCCCAATCATCACTTCCTTGCCCTAAGAGTACTAATCAGCTCTGAAACAATCTCTCAGCCCACAGGCTCCTGCTGCCTGTCTGTGTGTTCTCTCTGATGGGAAAGTCACTTCTTCCCCAGAATCCTTTGCTTTCTCCTCCCTCAGGCCCTCTGGGTAATAGCCTCATGTCTTTTTGACTCTCTGTCATGTCCTGGTTCCTGACCTGGACAACTTACACCCCTATGTACAGAAAGCCCAGATTTCCCACACTCTCCTCTTTCCTGTGCAGTTGTACTTCAGCACTTGACCCAAATAAATCACCAGCTCAACATCCTGGGCCCTTCCCTGCAATCACGTATGGGCCGAGGCTGCTTCTGTCTGAAAGAGGGGTAAAAACAAGCCCAGGATGAAGAGGAAAACTGAAAAGGGCTGGAAAAATACCAGAAATTTGAGGAATTGGTCAAGAAGAGGACTCCCTCAGACATCCCCATGATAGTCCTTCCGATTGACAAGAAGTCTTTAAGGTTCAAAGAGTGTTTCCACATACATAATTTCCTCTCAACAAAAGAAACAATCAGTGAGGTGAATAGAGAGCCTACATCTTGGGAAAAAATCTTTATCCCTCACACATCAGATAGAGTATTAATCTCTAGGAAATATAAAAAACTCAAAAAGTTAAACACCAAAAAAAAAAAAAAAAACCAAATAACCCAATCAATAAATGGGCCAAGGACCTGAACAAACACTTCTCAGGTGATGATATACAAACAAGCAACAAATATATTTAAAAAAATGTTCATCATCTCTAGCAATTAGAGAAATGCAAATCAAAACTACTCTAAGATTTCATCTCACTCCAGTCAGAATGGCAGCTATTATGAAGACAAACAACAATAAGTTTTGTCGAGAATGTAGGGGAAAAGGTACACTCTTACATTGCTCGTAGGACTGCAAATTGGTGCAGCCAATATGGAAAGCAGTATGGAGATTTCTTGGAAAACTGGGATTGGAACACCATTTGACCCATCTATCCCACTCCTCAGTCTATACTGAAAGGACTTAAAAACAGAATACTACAGAGACATAGCCACATCAATGTTTATAGCAGCATAATTCACAATAGCTAAACTGCGGAACCTACCTAGAAGCCCTTCAATAGAAAATTGGATTAGAAAATTGGATTAAAAATGTGGCATATATACATAACGGAATATTACTCATCAATAAAAGAGAATAAAATCATGGCATTTGCAGGTAAGTGGATGGAGCTAGAAAAGATAATGCTAAGTGAAGTTACCCAATCCCAAATAACCAAATGCCAAATGTTTTCTCTGATATAGGAGTCTGATTCATAGTGGGATAGGGAGCAGGAGCATGGGAGGAATAGACAAACTCTAGACAGGAGGGAAAGGGAGGGGGCATGGGGTTAGAAATGATGGTGGAATGTGATGGTCATTATTATCTAAAGTATGTGTATGAAGACATGAGTTGGTGTGAATATACTTTGCATACAGCCAGAGATATGAAAAATTGTGCTCTATAAATGTAATAAAAATTGTAATGCATTCCACTGTCATATATAAATAAAAAAGTTTAAAAAAAGAATATTAAAACTTAAATAGTGATTTGAATAAATAAAAGAAGTAATGGGATTCAGTGTAGTATTTTGATACATGTACATAATAGGTACTAATCAAATCAGGGTAATTATCATTTATACTCCTTATCATTACTTTGTGTTTGGAGCCTTTGGGCTCCTCTCTTCCTTATTCATGAAAGTGTTTACTACCCTGCTTTAATCATTACACAGTCTATACACATATCAAATTATCACAGTGTCCCCCATAAATTTGTGCAACTAAAATAATACCTAATAAAATAAAAAAATAATGGATGAAAACCTCCCAAATCTGGAAAGAGATGCCAATGTCCAGGGAAAGGAAACCCAGAGATCTCCATCAATTAAATTCAAACCAAAGAGGAGTTCACCAAGACATACCCTGAAATTGTCAAAAATCCAAGTCAAATAAAGAATACTGAAAGCAACAAGAGACACAAAACATATCACATTCAAGGGAACCCTCAATACAGCTTCCAACAGATTTCTCAGCAGCAACCCTGCAGGCCAGGGAGAATGTGCCAAAGAAAAAAAGCCTGCTAACCAGGAACACTTTACCCAGCAAAGTGGTCCCTCAGAAATGAAGAAGAAATAAAAACTTCCCCAGACAAAAGCTAAGGGAGTTCATTATCACTAGGCCTGCTTTATAGTAACTGCCAAAGGGAATTCATTAAGCTGAAACAAAAGCTGCTAATTAATAAAAACACATAAAAGTGAAAACCTCAATGGATTTTGTAATACATAGTCATACTCAGAATTCCTTAAAACTGAGGAGCTCAAAGCTTCAAAACGCAGAGTAATAAAGAGATGGAAACATTAATTGCTATAATTTGATCAGTACAGATAGCATATATATATTGAAATATCACACTGTATCCCATAAATATATACAATTATTATGTTAATTTTTTAAAAAATAATGTTTAAGGAGATAGAAACCTTAACCACCTTTATTTGATCATTACAAACAATAGAATTATTTATAGAATGTAAAAAATTATCACACTGTAACCCATAAATTGGTACAAATGAAATAATAAAATTAATAAAAATAAAATAATAACAGATATAGCTCATCAAAATTGTAAGAAGAAATTGGAAATTTTATGTTTAATGATAAAGGACTGCTTAAAATTATGAAAAAAAACTCCTAATACTGTAAGAGTGGTGTGTGTAAAACAATTTAATCCCTAACAGGAGAGTTAAAAGACAAAATCCCAGACTAGGAACAAAGCTCAGTGGTAGAGCACTTGCCTACCAAGTAGTATGTGTAGGGCCTAGATAAAAAGACAAAATCACAACTATAATTATTTATTAACAGATACAAATTACAAAAACAAATGTAAAATTTTGACATCAAAAGAGAATGGCTAAATAGATAAGGGGAGGGTGGAGATCCAACCATATGCCATCTACAAGAAACTCACTTTACTGTTAAGGAAATACACAGACTGAAACAAAGAGATTTAAAAAAATAATAAAAGATATTCCAGGCACAAAGGAACTGAAAGAGAACAAGGATATGTTAGTCAAAATAGGATCTAGGTCAAAAACTATAAAAACAGACAAAGTCATTGCACGATAATAAAAGGATTAATTCACCAAGAAGACAATTGTAAATGTCTGTGTACCCAACTTCATTAAATTATCTGCAGGATAGATCTCAATGCTATGGCAATATGGGGTCTCAATGCCTCACTTTTAACAATGAACAGATCATCTAGATAGAATTTTAATATATGTGAACTTGAGTTACACTTTAGACTAAATGCACTTACCAGACGTTGAACTTTCCATCAAGTGCAATTGTGGCAAGATAAAAAGCCTTAGCCAACTTTCTTAGTCCATTTTGTGCAGCTATAACAGAATGCCTAAGACTGTGTAATTTGTTAAAATAGAATTTTATTTCTCACCATTTTGGATATTGGGAAATCCTAAATAAAGTGCTGTCTAGTGAGGGCTGGATCTCCGTTTCCAGGAGAGTGCCTTGTTGCTGCATCTTTCAGAACGGGGGAATGCTGCGCCCTCACATGGCAAAAGGTGGGAGGGCAAGAGAGCTGAAAGTTCACCTGACGCCTTACTTATAAGGGCCTTGACACCATTAAAAGGAGAAACTCTCAAAGCCTAATCACCTCTTAATACTATCACATTGGCCATTGAGTTTCAACACATGAATTTTCGAAGGAATCAAACTAACAGGGAGATCTGGAGTGAATAGTTACCATCAGAGTTATTCCATATAGGCCAAAATGGACAGTCTTTACACACCTGCATATTGCTTTCCATATTGGCTGCACCAATTTGCAGTCCTACCACCTACAGTCAGCTTGAGCTACCTTGGAAAAGGTATGGCTTTGGGAAAGGAGGCTAAAGCAAACCCTGTTGCCTGAGCGATCTGCTGACCACACTTCCTACAATGAATGGAAATTTATTGAAGGGAGAACCGTCCTTAAATTTCATCTTCGTGTTTCCACAGACAGGCTGCATGCCACTGACGTTTTCCATGTGTACAAAAGCTAGTAAGGCAGTTTTGTAGATAGCAACTCAAAATCTTCTAGAGCATCACCAACCAATAATGTTTATTCTGGAGTGTAGCTGCCATTTAATGTGCTTGATTTTTAAAAGTATTTCATTAATATATTATTACCATAATGATACATGATAGTAGTATGAATAGCAGTTTGGTCTATTTCATTCCCCTGCAGCTCCCATTCCTCCCTTCCCCTCTCCTCACCCTTCTCCTAATCCTCATTCTATACTCTAAGGTGTCCCTTCTATTTTCAGGAGATCCAATCCCCGGCCCCGCTGCTGTGCTTTTCTATCTTCCACAGGAGAGAAACATTCGATCTTTGTCTTTCTAAATTGTTTATTTGGCTTAGCTTGAGGTCCTCCAGTTCCATCCGTGTTTAATATTACGTGGGGTTGGGTCTCCAACAGTGAGCACTTAAGAGGCCCTAGAAGGTCTCTGCTCTGGCTGGGAGCTCCTGGCTGGGGCTGACTCCAGCCCGCCTAGTCTGGGACAGAAAGGTAGGGGCTGCCCACAGTGGAATTCTCCGTCCCCACGCAGGACTCTACCCCAGCCTCAGACCTGGTCCGCTGCACAGCACCCAAGGATCCATTCGCGACCCCTTTTCCGTATGTGTTCTATAGAAGGCGGTGTGCTGCCTCCTCCTGCCCGGCCCAGTTCCAGCTTTGTCCCTGGAACTTTCTCAACCTCCTCTAGTAGTTACTGAAGTAATGTAAAAGAATATGCGCCTCCAGCAGTGGACCTGGACCCCAAAAGAGCTATGGAGCCCTGCTGTGGTTGATCTCCGGTCTACAGCTAAACCCCTAGCACGTACTCCCGAGGGGGCGGGGAGGCACTCAACAACCCTGGACCGATAGCCAATGAGGAGATGGGTAGGACGGGCCTGCTGAAGGACGAGCCAATGAAAAGCCGGGAAAGGTCTGCTCTCAAATTACCCTTGCGCCCAGCCTCTGGCCCTGGTGCTCTGCTTCTGCAGGTTGCGCGCACCACCCAGTGGCGGTGGGTCAGAATGGAGAGCTTCTTAGAAGCAAAACAAAAATCCCGCTGTTCTAACCTTGGTGGTGCTCCCCAGTTTCAGAAGGAAACAGGACTCTGTCAACCGTCTCCGCCCTCCCGCTGGGGAGAGAAAATCCTGAACCGTCACCCTTCCTTAAAATTAAGTCATTCTTTGACTTTTGTTTTGTTTTGTTTTGTTGGTGGTGCTGGGAATTGAACCCAGGGACTTGTGCATGCAAGGCAAGCACCCATACCTAAAGTAACAACTA
This sequence comes from Ictidomys tridecemlineatus, assembly GCF_052094955.1. Classification (NCBI taxonomy): domain Eukaryota; kingdom Metazoa; phylum Chordata; class Mammalia; order Rodentia; family Sciuridae; genus Ictidomys; species Ictidomys tridecemlineatus. The sequence continues at coordinate 46,528,650 of NC_135479.1, read as the reverse complement.
CATATTATTAACTATTAAATTTATAGTTAAATTCTAAAATATAAAAAATTAAGTCATTCTTTCCCATGAATGATCACCAGGCTTCTGCCCTGCTCCTCGTTCTCATCTGTAAAAGCATTTGATACAAAGATTCTAAATAAAACAATAGGAGCTTAATTCCAGGAGTACAAAAACAACACATAATGTCAATGGTCTAACGGTCATTAGACAAACAGTCATTTGATAGAATGCAACATGGATTACTGATTTTAAAAACAAAAATGAAAGTTTCAGTAAAATAGGAATTAAAATAATTTGGTAAAGACTCAGAGAACCATAGCGAATCTTGCACTGTGCGATACGTAAGAATCATTCCTATTCAAGTTAAGACAGAAACAAATTACTCCTGTGCTCATGGGCATTAATTAATGTTTTGAAGAGAAGGGCAAGATACAAGACCTCAAAGGGGGCGGAGAAGTTTAAATGGGGGAATTAGTGGGCAGGATGCGGAGGACAAAATACCATTGCAAGTGAAACAATTTATACCTGGAATTCAAGAAGCATTAAAACCTAGAGAATTCAGTAAGTTGTCTGGAAAAAAAGATATTTATATATGAAATGTGAAAGAGTATACAGGAAGAAAGAAAAGGAAAGCGCTCACATATGTTAGCATCAAGGACTTAAAAGATTTTGGAGGATAAGTTCCCATTCATTGGAGGAAGGCAGGAATTTTTTTTTAATGTAGATGATATGATTGTATTATTTGAAACAGAGTCAATTGAAAATTATAATAGGGAATAGAATGATTTGGCTAAGTGCAAAATCAACATACTAAAATTAATAGCATTTTTGTATTAAAAGAATCAGGTAGAAAATACAACCAGGATAAAAAGGATCTCATGTATTACAGAGGCAAAAAAAAAAAAAAAACTAGGAATAAATCTACTAAGAAATCATTTTTATATATAAGCTACTGGAGTATTTTTTTTAACTTCAAATAATATAAAGATATAACTTTTGTTTACACAGGAAGGCTCAATATCATAAAAATGTCCACTTTCCTTAAATCAAAACTTTAATGTGGCCCCCATAAGAATTCCATATAAAAACCTTTGGGGAATTAGAAAGGCTGTTCTTAAGTTTACATAAAATTATAAATGGAAGGAGACCCTCATTGTTATACAAAATTACATATAAGAGGTTGTGAGGGGAATGGGGAAAAAACAAGGAGAGAAATGAATTACGGTAGATGGGGTAGAGAGAGAAGATGGGAGGGGAGGGGAGCAGGGATAGTAGAGGATAGGAAAGGTAGCAGAATACAACAGTTACTAGTATGGCATTATGTAAAAATGTGGATGTGTAACCGATGTGATTCTGCAATCTGTATTTGGGGTAAAAATGGGAGTTCATAACCCACTTGAATCTAATGTATGAAATATGATATGTCAAGAGCTTTGTAATGTTTTGAACAACCAATAAATATATATATATATATATACACTGATAAAAATATATATATAAATTTACTTAAGTTTATGTAAAATCAAAGAAATAACAAATTTTCCCTAACCCCAAAGGCACAAATGGCAAGATCCAAAACAATGAAAACATTTTTAATTGATGCCAAAACTTATCATTAAGAAATTTCAGATCAACTGTATAATCAGATCCTAAGTACCTTTAGGGGGAAAAGTAAGACATGAAAAAAACATGATCAACTACAAAAGTCAAGAATCCGAATGGTTATTCCAGATGCTAGAATTGTGGAGCAATACTTATATAATTTTGTAAAAATAAATATTTTCAACCAAACTAGCAATTTAGATAGAGTAAAAGCAGAATAAACATATTTTCAGATGGGAAAGAACTTAACACATTTGTCTCCCATTCTTCTTAAGAAGGCTCTAGGGGATGGCCTCTGGGGAAAAAACAAGGAGCCAAGTGAAGAACAAGGAATTCATAGGATTCCCCCAGAGGGTTCAGTGCCAGGGAAAATAGAGCCTCAAACTGAAATTATGTGCATGAGAAATTGGCAAGGAAAATTTGAGGTGATTATTCACTCTAAGGAAAATGAACAGCAGTACAAGAAAGAAAATAGAATTCTACTTAACTTCATGATGAACTATATATCATTATAATGACTGGTATCCCTTCATTACCCTAATAACTAAAAATATTGATTTGGGGAAGATGATGAAAGGGAGGAGAGTTAAAACAACTAATTTCCTGTCTTCCTAGGAGGAAGAAAATAAAAAACTAAAATTAATCAACCAATAAACAGCAGTACAATCACATTATCAAATAATATTGCAAAAATAAACAGGGAAAAAAAAAAGGTTCAGGAGAGATTGCCCCTAGAGAGCAAAACTGGGAATAGGAAAAAGTGAACCCAGGTGAATAATTTTTATTTTAAACCTACTGGTAGCTACACACACACACACACAAAAAAAAAAAAAAAAAAAAAGATGTAAGAGAATACTTGTTGTACTTCACTTCCTGAATAATAAAGTTACTTATTTAAAAAACCCTACTGGTATCTAAATTATTCAACTATGATTAATTTATTTTAATAATGGTATAAAAAATAAGGAGAAATCTGGAAAAATCAGAGATCTAGGGAGGAAGGGAGTTCATCCCTATCAGGGATTTTTAAAATATTACCAAGTTACAGTCAGTTAAATAATTGGTACTAACATAGAATAAGGCAAGTGAGCACAGATATGTATGCAAGACAAAGATGGCATTTCTGCTCAACAAGAAAACATTGATATTTTCACCAACTAGTGCTGGGAAAACTGGATAGCCATCTAGAACAACAACAAAAATAAATAAATCTTCACCTCACTTCTTCCTGCATACCTAATTCCAAATGAAACAAAGATTTAATTTTTGTTTAAAAAATTAAATGAATGTTTAAGACAGATGCATGGATAGGGAGTAAAAGAAGATTTTATAATCTTAAAGACAAATTAGATTAGTCACTAAATCATGAAGCCGTTAAAAACATTTGATTTAGGGTATACTGCTTGTTCCCTCCCTAATCTACTTTCCTCTCTTTCCTTATTAAAAAGTCTTGATTTTGATGTTAGAAGAGTGTGAATCATGTGTCCAATTTCTTTCGAAATTCCCTTGCACTCAGGGGTAGCCATATGATATAGTTTTAATTAATAAGATGTATATAGAAATGGATTTCTGTGAAAGTCTTCTTCCCTGATATAGCTCCAACCTCTTTATTCTTTGCCCTTCCATATGTGGAACACAGATCCAAGGACTGGAGAGGCAGCAGCCACCTAGTGACCACATGGGATTGACAAAGAGTGCATCCTAAGGACAGTGAAGTGGGGAAATGCAGAGAGCCTGGTTCTCTGGTGGCATCACTGAGCCCCCAGACTGCCTTACCTCCAGGCTTCACATTTGTACAAAAACAATTTAGAAAGAAGGTAAAGTTATGGCTCTTGTTCAAATAAAAATGAACAGGTATTAAATGTTTTATTTAATGCATCAATGAGGAGATTGACAAGGTGTTATAATCCAAAGAACAGATACACTTATTAACAGAATGTATAAACAGAGGCAAAGTGTGTAACAGTGAGGGAGAGCTGTCTTTTCTGCTACATAATTCAGTTGCATATGAATAGACTAGATATGAATAGACTAGAACTATTTTGCTTTATTATCAGTTATCTAAAACTTATTTTAAAAAGAAAAAGAATAGAAGCTCCCATATAATCAGAATTGGTTAACCTAGAAAGGTGTGCTCTGGACAATACAGTTTTCTGAAGAAGAACAAATTCTTCTCTGCATGTTGCTTGAAGCAAATATTCTCCCATTGGTTAAAAAAACATAATAAGGCTATTGTAAATGGGGTAGTTTTCCTAGTTTCTCTTTGGGAGGTTTTGTCACTGACGTTCAGAAATGTTTTTGATTTATGGGTGTTGGTTTTATATCCAGCAGTTTTTCTGAATTCATTTATTAGTTCTCGAAGTTTTCTGATGGAATTTTTCAGATTCTTTAAGTATAGAATCATGTCATCGACAAATAGTGATAGTTTGAGTTCTTCTTTTCCTATCAATATTCCTTTAATTCTTGTCTAAAAGCTCTGGCTAGAGTTTCAAGGATTATGTTAACTAGAAGTAGTGAAAGAGGGCATCCTCTTATTCCAGTTTTTAGAGGGAATGCTTTCAATTTTTCTCCATTTAGAATGATGTTGGCTTGGGGCTTAGGATAGATAGCTTTTACAATGTTGAGATATGTTCCTATTATCCCTAGTTTTTAGAGTATGTTAAACATGAAGGGGTGCTGTATTTCATCAAATGCTTTTTCTGCATTTATTGAGATGATCATGTGATTCTTTAAGTATATTAATATGATGATTATGTTTATTGATTTCCATATGTTGAACCAACCTTACATCCCTGCGATGAACCCCTCTTGATTGTGGTGCACTATCTTTTAAATGTGTTTTTGTATTCAATTTGCCAGAATTTTATTGAGAATTTTTGCATCTATGTTCATTGGAGATATTGGTCTGAGGTTTTCTTTCTTTGATGTGTCTTTGCCTGGTTTTGGAATCAGGGTGATATTGGCCTCGTAAGAATAAGTTTGAAAGTATTCTATCTTTTTCTATTTTACGGAATAATTTGAGGAGTATTGGTATTAGTTCTTCTTTGAAGATCTTGTAAAACTCAAAAAATAAAAAAAATCCTTGGGAATCAACTTAACAAAAGAGGTGAAAGCCCTCTACATTGAAAAGTACAGAATTCTAAAGAAAGAAATTAAAGAAGACCTTAGAAGGTGGAAAGATCTTCCTTGTTCTTGGATAGACAGCATTAATATGTCAAAATGATCATACTACAAAAACACTATACAGATATAACACAATGCCAGTCAAAATCCCAATGACATTCCTCAAAGAAATAAAAAAAAGCAATCATGAAATTTACCTGGAAAAATAAGAGACCCAAAATAGCCAAAGCAATCCTTAGCAAGAAGAGTGAAGCTGATGGCATCACAATACCAGACCTTAAACTATACTACAGAGCAATAGTAACAAAAACAGCATTGTATAGGCACTAAAACAGATATGTAGAACAATGTTACAGAATAGAGGATGCAGAGACAAACCAACATAAATACAGTTATCTCGTACTAGGCAACGGTGCCAAAAATATACATTGGAAAAAAATAGCTCCTTCAACAAATGGTGCTGGGAAAACTGAAAATCCATATGCAGCGAAAAGAAATTAAGCCCTTATCCCTCATTATGCACAAAACTCAACTTAAAGTGGATCAAGGACCTAGGAATTAGACCAGACACCCTGTGCCTAAGAAGAAAATGTAGGCCCAAATCTTCATCATGTCTGAGTAGGCTCTATAGCGAAAGACTCCTGTAGCACAAGAAATAAAATCAAGAATCAATAAATGAAATGAATTCAAAGTGAAAACCTTCTTTCATCAAAAGAAACAATAATGCAACAAGAGAGCTTAGAGAATGGGAGTAAATTTTTACCACACACACACATCAGATAGAGCACTAATCTCCAGGATATATAAAGAACTCAAAAACTTTAATACCAAAAATCAAATAATCCAATCAATAAATGGGCTAAGGAACTGAACAGACACTTCTCAGAAGATGATACAATCTATCAACAAACATATGAAAATTATTCAACATCTCTAGCAATTAGAGAAATTCAAATCAAAATTACTCTAAGATTTCATTTCAATCTAATCAGAATGGCAGTTATTAAGAATACAAGCAACAATAAGTGTTGGCGAGGATGTGGGGGGAAAGGCACACTCATATTGTACCATATTGCAGTCCCACACATTACTGGTGGGACTGCAATATGGTACAACCAATCTGAAAAGCAGTATGGAGATTCCTTGGAAAACTGAAAATGGAACCACCATTTGACCCAGCTATCCCACTCCTCAGTTTATAACCAAAGAACATAAAAACAGCATACTACGGTGACACAGCCACATTGTTGTTTATAGCAGCACAATTCACCTTAGCTAAATTGTGGAACCAAATTAGATACCATTCAATAGATGAGTGGATAAAGAAACTGGTATATTTCAATCATGAAATTCATCTGGAAAAATAAGGGACCCAGAATAGCCAAAGCACAATGGCTACACAATGGAATATTACTTAGCATTAAAAGAGAATGAAATCATGGCATTTGGAGGTAAATGGATGGAGCTGGAGACTATCATGCTAAGTGAAGTAAGTCAATCCTCAAAAAGCCAAAGGCCAAATGTCTTCTCTGATAAGTGGATGCTGATCCATAATGGGGGTGAGTGGGGGGGAGCATATCCAGACTGGGCCTGAATGAAACGGGATTGTATTAATAACATTAATACAATTACAGAATTAGACTGTGAAGCCATTATTGGAATGGGAAGCCCAGAGAGCAGAGAAAGGCTCATCAGTGCTCAGTGGGTCAATAGCATCTTTGGACCCAGTAGGCACTCAAAAACTAAGACTCAGGGGAAACCTGAGCACAATCTGACCATACTCGTCAGTAAAGCCTTCCCCTGTGTAGTAGGTAGAATGATTGCCTCTCCACCCTCTCCCACATGCACACACACATACACACACATACAAGATGTCCAATGATTGCTGCAAGCTGTTGGACCCTGAGGTCAGTGAACAGGTTTCAGGGTCTTAAGACTGAGCCCTCATCCTAGAGGAGTGTCTACTTGGTGAGAGAGAACATCTGAACACAGACTCCTAGAGTAGCACGTGAGCTTTCAGAGCATTAAAAGGGTCTGAAGATTTGGATAGACAATTGTTGGCCCAGCTGAATGGCATCCATTTCCCTACTGCACTTTTCCACACAGGCTTCAGGAAGTGTTTAGTCCCCACAATCCTCCAGCCGTGAGTGACATCTCAGCTTCTGGAAAGAAAGGCTGAACCCAGGAAAAGCCAAACCATGAGGTACAGCCAGACCTGGAGTATTTGTGTGAAAGATGAGGCTTCACTTGCAGCCATGGTGACAGAACAGCTGGAATCTAAAATGCTGGGAAATAGGAAGCCTTAAACCACAGGCTCAGAGGAGATGCTGCTTAACATGAGTGGGATGGCCCCAACCTAGAAGGCTGCAGACATGGATTCCAAGACAGGGACTGCCAGCTGTGCAGGGAAATCAGAGAAAATTGGGATGCACTTTAACTGGAGCATTCTATGTATCCAAAACTCTCAACATTATGGAACTTACCTTCATGTTGACATCAGTCTACTAAATTTGGGTCCCAAACTGAACGGATTCTGAGCCCTTACATTAAATGGAAAAAATAACACATCTTAAAGGGTTGTTTGGATGACTAAATGAGAATAGAGTCAGTCAGAATAGTGTGAGTTTTAAGAAGGGGTTTCCCTGAGTGTGATGATGCATACCTCTAATCCCAACTATTCAGGAGACTAAGGCAGGAGAATCTCAAGTTTGAGGCCAGCCTAGTGAACATAGTGAGACCTGCCTCAAAATAAAAAGGGCTGGGATTGTGGTTGAGTGATATACACTGGGTTTAATCTTTAGTGCCACCAAAAAATAAAAACAAAAATAGGAATTGATGCCAACACAATTGATACAATAGGAAATGACTGGAGTATAATGCAAAGTGTATTATATAAAGTGATTTTATAATTCACCCATGAGAAATGTGTGGAAGTAGAAAACTGAACCTAGTTAAACTGAGCTGCATGGCACACATCCAATTTCAGAAATATATCCCCTCTATGTCTTCATACAATTCATAAATGGCAACCCTTTTAACACCCATTTCCACAAGCAAACTTCAAGACTTTTTCAAGCTCAAATGTCTGTGTATTATAATATTTATGTATTTTTAATCATAAATATGTATAAAATTATTAGCATTTTTATTAAGTATGTTATAAATATAACCTTTTATGTTTATGTGCCACTGATAAAGATTTTGAGTGTTATGCATCTGTCCTCATTTTTTCTGTAAGTTCTATGGTTGCATGATTTCAAACAGTGTTGTTTTTAGAAACTAGTATATTATAACAAAATTGACTATATATGTAAAACAATTACCACATTGTCAGGTTGCAATAAATGTCATCTGCTACCATTGATATCATCATAATTATTGAATTTCTGGTGATTAAATAATACTTTCCATTTTTTCAAAGCTCTTCCCAAGTTATGAATTCATTTTTATCCTCATGCTTGGCATGTGGGTTAGATTTCTGATAATACATAAAAGAAATGCAAATTGTGTGAAGTAATTTGCCCAAGATCACAAAACCGATTCCTATCAGATATTCAAATATTTGTTCCTTGTCTTCAAACTTCTGAAGAAAAAAATATATATTTACAGATATTACTTCTAAATCTAGACCCAAAACAGTATAAAGCAATGTGTATAAAAGAGTGTGGCCATTTAGGAGTCAAAGAATGATAGGAACAGAAGGATATTAGTTATGAAAGAATCCTTAAAGAAGTAAATCAGTAATTTCAGAAAATGGAAAGAGGAAAATAATTGCACAATGGAGACAAATCTGTGAATGCCAGAGATCTAAACTCATACCTAAAGATGCAAAAACAAACAATGGGAAAGAGTAAAATTCTCCAGAGATAGACAATAAGGAGTTGTGAAAACTGTAGTGTAATCATGTCCCACCCAAAAAGACAGACTCCAGTGAACTCTGATGAATTTATGCCTGAAAAATGGATTCAGTATCTGATTTTTCAAGAGAAACAGAAAATTGAGATTTTTATGTAAAATGTCTAGGTGTAGTTTTGAAAGTTGTGGTTAGTTTTTTAAAAATTGATGACTCATTTTTTTAAAAATTTAAATGCTTTTCAGGCCAAAGTTAACACATCTATAGTTCAGATAATATTGCAACCTCCAGTGAACTGAAAGGTGATACCCAGGCCTGGGGCCACCAGCAAAAGAAGTTTGAACACTGATGGACACAAAATATGTTATTTATTGTCAATTTCTGCAAAGACACATTTAAGCAACAAAATATACATTTGTCAACCTTTTAGAATTTGTTTTATACATTAACAAATACAATATGCTACCATAGCAATAAATTAAATGTACACTATTTACATTACATAGGCAGTCAGGGTCTACAAATCACCTCCTCACTAAGAGGAAAGAAAGAAACGTCATCATCACAGGGGTCACTTCCAAGCTACACTTCTTAGGTTCTGTCACACAGGAATCTCTTCACATGAGGACGTCAGCACTCCCTGAGCTGGAGTGTCGAAGGGTAACACCCATGACAGCGGAGAGTTGGCACACATGCTAAAGAGTGGGAAGCGGGGGTTCACCCCTCCAAGCAGAAATATCACAAAATCAAAGACAATGGCAATTAAATTCCAGTCTTCCAGCCAAACATCCTCTCCCCAGGGCTGATAAGGCACAGGACAGGGCCTCTGTCCCAAGAGCCTCTCAGTAGGCAGGACTCAGCTGCCTGTGGCCCTAAGTGGAGGTATCTTCTTCCTCTCAAAGGGGTACATGGCCCAGCAGAAAGGAGAGGGGTGGGAATAGGGGTGGGCGAGGGGCTGATGGTAAAACAGACACTGGAACTGGGTAGAGGAATGCCCCCACAGGCCCCCACCAAGCTGCAGGGGCAGCCTTGGCAAACTTCACTGTCCTGCCCTTGACTTTGATAAGGAGTAGCTGGAGTGAGGGAGGAGCCAGAGGGTCCTAAACATGGATGACTGGCCTGGTCCCTTCCAGCCCCTGGAGCTGTAAGATCTACTTGAATCCCCCACCATTCCCCACAACACAACCATATCTATAGATTAAGAAACAAATGAAAAAGGTAGTGTTTGAGTTGGCACCTTTTAGGTTCAAGGTAAGGAAAGTGGAATAGGCCATGTCCCAAGGTAAGGAAAGTGGAATAGGCCATGTCCCATCTCGTCTCTTAAACATAGGTTTTTATTAACCATTTTTCTTTAAGAACCAGAGAAAATTGTGAGAGAGTTTTCTCTGGCCACATTGTCTTAATTTGCAGCAAGGAAGCTGAGGTAAACTGCATCTGTGCCCTGGCCTCTGCCACCTTACAGACTGGAGTTGAAGAGCAGAGGGCACTGAGGAGCTGTTCCCTGGAATCCCTTTCCCTCTCCGTTTTCTTTGTTCAAGCTTCATCCCAGATCTTAGAGTCCTTGCAAACCAACCCAAGAGAAAAGCCCTCCTGACAGAAAACAGCATAGACCAAGGACTCACCAGCAGCCTTGACTGCTGGCACCTTCCAGCCAGTGCCAAGGCCCCCAAACCTGGATCCCTGGAAGTACAGTCACTTTCTCTTTCAGTCATACAAAGGAAAAAAAAAACAGTGCAAAGGAAAAAACCCCAGTCCGTGAGTTCTAGTCTCAGCTTTGCCATTAGTTGGCTGTGGCTCTACTGGGGCTAAGGTTTCACATTTGGCTCACGACATGGTTGAATAAGATGCTAAAAGAGGACAGAATGATTGTGCATCAAGTCTATGCCCCAAAAATTGAACCATATAATATTTCCTAAGAAATGCCATTTGACATTCATTAGCATAGACAGAAACTCTTGATATGGCCTTCCATCTCAAGTTTTTCTGCCGCTGTTTTTGAGCATTAGTGGAACTAGAGACATCTAGGTGCCCAATAGCACCTGCAAAGTATAGTTTCTTCTGTTACTAAGGTGGTCCCCAGAGCCAGAGATATACCCGGGAGACTTTATTAAATTTGCTAGAGATTATCATGCTTAAGAGAAATAAGCCAATTCCTAAGAAACCGAAGTTGAATGTTCTCTCTGATATATAAATTTTAACACACAATAAGAGAATACCAGTTCAGTGGGTTAGACAAAGGAGAATGAAGGGAAAGGAGTGGGAATAGGAATAGGGAAGACAGTGGAATGAATTGGTCATAATTTTCTATGTTCATATATGAATACACAACCAGTGAAACTCCATGTCATGTACAACCACAAGAATAGAATCCTAAGATATACTCCATGCATGTATATTATGTCAAAATACACTCTACTGTCATGTATACCTAAAAAGAACAAATTAAAATAAGTGAATAAATAATATAGCATTAAACCTTTTTTTTTAAGGACAGCTGAGAGTTTTGGAGAAAGATCTGACCTTCAGATAAAGTAGTGAGGTCAGGAGATTATATGAAAGGAATGGATTTGAAAATCATCAGAGGGGACAATTAAGAAAAGGAATGGACCAAGGCCAGAAAAAGTCCATGTCATGGTGATGCTAAAATTTTTAGAAAACAATGGATGCTATCCTTCATTTGGAAGTGAGAGAAAATGAAAAGAATCTTCAGTCTCTGATCTTACACAGCCTTAATAACTAACCCACTGCATGGCCTGGAAAGTGTTGAACTTCACAGATGTTAGTCCATAAATAAGTGATAATATCTTCTCTGTTTCCTTCGAATTGTCACAGGGATACAATAAAACATATTGCAAAGTAAAACTACCAAACAAAACAGAGGTAACTTTAAAAATTAAAATTTTCCCACAGCCTCTAACTTTTTGCCCATTCCTGGGTCAAAAAATTCTAGGGTTCCTGGATTAGTTAATTACAAGGGAACACAAAATTGTTCAATGACACTATTGCACAGAGGATTAGAAAAAATTTATTGTCAGGACAGGGAATAAAAGACAAGGTAGACATGAAAATAAATAAGGGGTACAGAAGAAAATAGGAGATAAAATGATGACAGAATTTGTGCAAGAATATTATGTACAATATGTTAGAGGTTTGCTGGGAGATTGAGATATAGAGAAGTTACTGAGTATCGATATAAGATTATGGAGCACTATTTAAAAATTGTACCATAGTCAAATCAGATTTGAGATAACATTAAAAGATCTAGGAATAATTTAAGGAATGTAAGAACTGGAAAGCACATAAAATGTAGCTTTCACATAGGCTTTTCACAGCATCACCTGGGAAAGACAAGGAGGAAGGCAAAGTCAGGTCCCAAAACCACCTTTCATAGTTCAGCACTCAGCTATATCTTCTTTCTTTTGCCTGTTGAACAATAATGTACTATGTTACTTCAACTGAAGTTCCCATGGTGAGGGAAAATTCTAGGAAAATATTCCAATATTAATATCAATAATAATGCTAATGAAAAATTATGATAAAACCCCTTTATACTCAGAAGAGAAATTTCTTCCTACAAAGGACCCGTCGGAGGGCTCCCTTTATATCTCTGTTCCTCAGGCTGTAGATGAAGGGGTTCAGCATGGGAGTGACCACCGTGTACATCAGAGCCATGACAGTGTCTTTCACAGTAGAATTATTAGCTGATGGACATAAGTAGAGACCAATAATTGTTCCATAAAACAGTGACACCACAGAGAGGTGGGAGCCACAGGTAGAGAAGACCTTGTAGATACCACGAGCAGAAGGGACCTTGAGGATGGAGGACACGATCTTTGTATAGGACAAAAGAATGAGTAAGAATGGGATGACAGCAAAAATTCCTCCTACGACAAGTATCACCAACTCATTAACACGAGTGTCAGAGCAGGCCAGCTTGAGCAGGGCAGATATTTCACAGAAAAAGTGAGGGATCACATTGTCTGCACAGAAGGATAATCTGGGAAGAAGCAGGGTGTGCAACAAGGAATAGAATGTGGTCAGCACCCAGGAAAACACCACCAGGGAGAGACAGAGCTTAGGGCTCATGATGGTGGTGTAGTGCAGCGGGAAGCAGATGGCCACATAGCGGTCATAGGCCATGGCCACAAGGATGAAATTCCCAAGGTGTCCAAAAAAAATGAAGAAGTAAATTTGGGTTAGGCAGCCTGCATAGGGGATGGATGGAACTGGACTCTGCATGTTCTGTAGCAATTTGGGCATGGTGACACAGGAAAAGCAGAGGTCAGAGAAGGACAAGTTTCTGAGAAACAAATACATAGGTGTTTGGAGATGGGAGTCCAGGCAAATGAGGACAATGATGAGGAGGTTCCCCAGGATGGTGGTAAGATACATGGCCAGGAATAAGGCATAGAACAGGTTTTGGTGCTCTGGCTGAATGGGCAGTCCCAGGAGGAGGAACTCTGAGATGTGAGTTTGATTTTTTTTCATTATTATCTGTCTCCAATACCTTTAAGAGAAATAATAAGGTCCTTTAAAAATCCAACAACAATGATCGTTTTTCTCTGATACACAGTCTTTATGTGTTCTACATTAGTTGATCTCACCATCATCATATTAAGTATCATCTTACAAGTGTCCTTAATCTCTATGATCATGTATTACTGTATCTCACCTTCTTTTAAACATGTCTCAGTAGTCATTCTTTCCTAAACACTTATCTATTTGCTTCTATCACAAAAGGAGTGTTGGATTTTCTCTTACCTCTGTTTTCATCCTAAGGAACTATAATTGGTTTCTGATTTATAATATCTTAGAGTGATAGTCCTCAAATATTTTGTTAACCCTATCTTCTTATAATTCTATGGTTAACCTAGGAAAATCTCATTTATGCCAAATATGTAGATTACCATTTAAATTAAGACAGAGATGTCTCTCTCACCCACAGAACTCTGTATGCCATTGCTTAATGGTCCTCTTCCCTTGGATGTATCATCACAAGCATTTTAAGCTCAACATGTTCCTAATGAAACAGCATGTTGTATTGCATCCATACTACTCTCCTCCTCTTTTAATCTCTCACTTTTCAGTAAAAGGAATGTAGGATCCAATCAGAAATCTGTGAACTTCATTTCTTTCATTCTTCTCTGTCACCATCAATGCAAATCAAATCTACCACATCCCATATATTCTACATTTTATTCCTCTGCTACTTCCTCTACTTCTTATCACAAAACCACATTCCTAGACCTTTGTGATATCTAATCTCATCTGGACTATTTAATTATATCAAGATTCAATTCAGTTCCCTGTTTTCCATACCTTAAATATCCTCCTTCAATATGCTTCATTCACACCATGTCATTCTGAGATGGAAATTGGATCATCTCTTCTGATTCATGATCTGGGATATTTTCATTGCTTTTAAGATCAAGATGAAATTTCTTCCAAAGGGTACAAATGGTGCTTCATTATCTGAACTTCATCTCCCTCCACAGTCTCATCTGGCCCCCAAGTGATACAAGTCTTCCATTCTCCAACACTGCTGGATCGAAAATCATAATCTATTGCCTCTAGAATTTCATACGTGGTGTTCCTCCAACCTATTACCTTCTCCCCTCTGCTTCCTCTTTGTTAGCTTATCCTCACTTATCTTTCAGGGACATTAGATGGTACTTGTGAAACCAACAATTCCCTTGTATCTCCACCCTCAGTGAGTTCTGTTGCTGTCTGCACAGCCTCCTGTTCTCATCCCATAGTAGTAAATGTCCCGATCACAGGTAGATGACTGACTTCCCACCAGGTTGTGAACTCTACGCAGGAAAGACCATGTCTGCCTCTTGCCTGCAGCAGGGCAGCCCCTGACATGGTGTCTGATGTGGCCAATGCTTATTAGTACTTGTTGGCTATCCATAAGGATGAGAGACAGAGTCCTTTAACTTTAAAGTCAGAAAACTCCCATTAAGTAAAATAACCACAGTTATTAAATCCTTCCAGAGTACAAACTCACTAGACTTTACCATATAACACTAAATTTTGACACTCCATTACCAACTTCTCAGATATGATTTTATATTTATGAAAAATATTAGGGTGTTTCAAGAGTATTACACTTTTCAGTCCTACAATGACTTAAACATCTATATGAATTAATCCACATAAATTTAGTGATATTGATGTGAGATAAAAAAATATGATGAGCATTTTATAAAGTATGGGGGAAGCAAATGAAATGTTACATATTTTATAAGGTCTCATTTGAGGTCTTCCTCAGATGTTCATATCACATGTGATGATTAGTTTTATGTCAACATGGCTAGGTTCCGGTATCAGGCTTTTGTAAAAAAAAAAAAAAAAAAAAAAACTAGTTCTTAATGTTGGTATGAAGATATTTTATAATATATTGAAATTTAGATCAGTAGACTTTGAGTGAAGTTGATTGCCCCCAAAATGTGATGAGCCTTGCTACTGTCAGTAGAAGGTCATAAGAGAAAAGACTTCACTCTCCTGCAGAGGAGGAATTCTACCTCCAATATGCTGTGGTCTCAAGTCTGTACTATCTACTCTTCCCAGGAACTCCTATAGGCATAACTGCCCTACAGATTTCAGACTTAATAGTTTTAATTTTCTGTGGGCTATATCCTAAAAATAATTCTGGCAGATTGGGATGCTGAGGGAAGAGGATTGCAAGTTCAAAGCCAGCCGCTGCAACTTAGTGAGGCACAAGGTAACTCAGTGAGACCTTGTCTCTAATAAAATATAAAAAGGGCTGGTGATATGTATCAATGTTTCAGTGCCCCTGAGTTCAATTCCTAGCACCCAAAACAAAACAAAACAATAAAAAAGTATGTCTCAAAGCCATCAAAAATGCAGAGGAGGAGCACTAAGAGATGTGGGAATCTCATTCACTAAATGATATACTGCTGGGAAGTTCACTCCACTGCTGATGGTATTTAACACAACTGAATTAACAGTTCATACCTTTGGACACCATGTGTAGGCACCATAGTGGGAAGAAACGTGAAGAAAACCATGTACCTGGTTTCTCAGCCTTTTGCTTACCTTTTGAGTTTGTGGGACTATCTTTGTGTCAAGAACTTGTGCAAGGATCACAAAACCAGAGATAGCAGCTGCAGACTGATGATCCACTGAACTTCCTTTTCTTCAGCCATTAAATCCAATATCCTCACCCTGGGCAGCACATAAGGATCATATAGGGCAGTGTTTCTACACTTAACACAAATGCAGATTGCGTACCATTAAGACATTCCATTCATTCTGGTGCTGTAGTAGTAGTGTCAATACTGTGATCACTGGAATGCACTTGAATAGCAAATACACACATTGTCATTTAATCAGATTACTGAGCACCTTCAGATAACTTAATTGGAATCTCTGAGAAGTGGCCTGTACAAAGTTTTTTAAAGTTCCTTAGGTGAAAAGTTAAGAACTGTTACTGTACTGAACCCTACTTTAAGGGCCTGTTATGTCAAAATGTTATGATCTTTGAGGATTCACTGCAGAGTATGTAACATTAATGAGCACTGTTATCAATAAAAAAATTTATAAGTGATGAATGTTCATTAGTCAAAATATTTCTATAATGTGGCAAAGTCTTGGAAGAGAGCTAGATGGAAAGAGGAAGTCATCATACCTGAAAAATTACCTTGCACAACATCATACAACTGGGCAAATCAAGACCCTCAGGTTGGAAAGATACCAGATCATTTTCCATCCTGACAACTTACCCAAAGTGTCTGAGAGTGACTCTGGGGCTTTGACCCAAGATCCTTCTCCCCTTTACTCATTATAAGCATATAAAGTTACATCCTCTGTAGTCATCTCGTACCTATACCATCCCTTCTCATGTCTTGCCTTCTAGCCATCCAAGGACCCGAGAGGCTCTGCATCCCAGGAGAGTCTAGATTCAGGCATAACTCATTAAGCACAAACTAATTATCCAGGACTTGTTTAAGACAAATTCTCAGAGTACTGCAGGGTGACTCATTACAGCCTCTGATCACACCTGAGTGTACTTTGGGGAAAGGTGGGGTTGAAGAACCCAGGCATGAATGATCACTCATTGCCCATTGGGGAATGGACAGGAATCCTGGGCTGGTGGGGCCTACACTGGGGACTTGAAGGAAAATGGTTGGGCAGTCCATAAAAATAAATCAAGTACTAGACTCTGAATGTTTTAAAATATCTTAGGAGTTTAGCAATTTATACAAGTGGCATCAGATTCCGTGTTATTGCACTGCTGTGCAATAAGTAAACCTTACATAATAAAACTTACTTGGTAAGGTTCAAGTGAACCTTCGAGTGAGCATTATATTATGGAGTTAATGCTACATAACAAAGCATATGTCATTCATCTCATTTAATCTCACCCTGTAGGTATTTATCATAATACAGTGTGACACCAAGAACACCTGCTTGGCCTGCACAAAGTAGCACAGTGTGCATGTTTATGAATAAATATTGATCTTTCCCTGTGCATAATTTACTACTGTTTTAATGTTGCCTGTTCCCCAAGGGTCCATACTCAAAGGCCTAGACTAAGGATTGCAGATTAGGAGTTGCTGTGGTTAAGAGGCAGGACCTTATAGAAAGTCCTTAGGTCATTGAAAATGACTTTGAAAAGGATTATAGAACTCCATTCTAGTTTGAGATGTGATCTGTATGTGCTCTGCCATCCCTATCCTGCACCATAAGGAGATAATGCAAGAGGTGATCTTAGCCAAGGCTGCACTAAGCCATTTGGCATTTGAATCCTTCAAACTGTGAGCTAATGAACCTATTTCTAAGTTGATTGTACTAAGATATTTCATTTTACTGGTGTAAATCTAGTACAGTAGTCTCTTTAATAAATAATACTGGAAAAAATGAATTTCCATAGTCAAAATTTTAAAATTTTGATCTTCACCTCACATTCTGTATAACAGTTCATAGAAATGATTAGATCTTAATGTTTGTTTGAGTGCTGAGGAGATTCCTCATGACATCCTGCTGTGTGGAGCCAGAGATGTCTCAAAGCAAAAGTGTAGATGGAGCGGGATGGATGTGCAGTGCTTTCAAGTGGTAGCCACTGAAGTCAGTTGAGATTGATTGGAATAAGAGACTGAGAAAACTTAGAACAGTGCACCATCAGTGTGTAGTTCTTAAGGGACATGTTGTTATGCAAATAACAATTTTTTAATCTACCATTTGGCCATTCTCTGATTCATTTGCAAGCTAATGTTGCAAATAGCTGGGTAGCTGTTGCACATGGGGTAGTTTATATTGATCACCAAGGGGAAACATGGTTACTTTACACAACTGGAATAGAGAACGTGATGTCTCAATCCTGTGAATACTTTCGGGGACACTTTATATTTCTAAGTCCATTAACAAACATAATGAAAACTATAAAACCCAATAAAAGTTACACCAGTAAGGATGCAGGTCCCTAAGAAGGAAGTTTGCAATGTGTCACTAAGTGAAGATCCTCCAGCAGATGATGGCCAAGGAGGAGTGGACAATGAGAAAGTGAATTATATATGCCAAACCTGGCTTCTCAATCAAATGCTAGGAGAGAATCATCTTGGCATTAGGAAGTGACATGATATAGATGGAGGAAGGGGTGATGGTTGTGCTGGGTGCTCTTAATGATTTCCATAGAAAATGAGCCAAATGTGGTGCAAAAGTCAATTAATTTTTCAACCCTACATGAGGAAGAATTGGAAATGGTCTGGAAAGTTTGTTTTTTCTTATTCTTCTGATTTCTTTGTATCTGCATGTGCCTTAGTCATAGAAGTCTGAACCTTGTTAAATGCATTTCTTCCTCTCCTACTGACAGTGAGCAGCAAGATGGGGAGAAATAACAGGTTCTGCCATCCTTGGAATGTTTCTGAAACATGAGTTTCATGGCAGTACTCTACTCAAAGACCACAGTATGGTAATATGGATCCCTGTTATCCACAGGATAAAGCCTAAACTTAAACTCCTAAGATAGGTTGCGACATTCACAATATGATCCCTGACTATGCTGCTGGCTTCTGCAGCCATCCACCTTCAGATCCTGATATGTAGGCTGCAGCCACACAAGTCTCCTTCCCCTTCCCTACACAGGCAATGAGAAAGCATCTGTCCTGAGATGCTTGGCATCTTCACTTCCCCCAAAGGATGGTCAGGCGTGAACAGAGGCTGTCATGAGTCACCACTACAGGACTCTGGGAGAATTTGTCCATGATGGGTCCTGGCTAATTGTTTTGCATTTATACTCCTCTGGGATGTAGAGCTCCTCAGCCTCCTGTGTGTAGAAGGGAAGAATGAGAAGGGATGGTGCAGGTAGGTGAAAACTACAGAAGCCTTTACTTCCTGTGCCTCTAAAAAATAAAGGGGAGCAGGATCAGGGCCCTGGAATCACAACCACCCTGAGCTCTTGTCTGTCTTTCAAATGTGATTGTCTTGAATTCCCAGGTTGTATAATGTTCTGCAGAATAATTTTTTAGCTTGTTAAGTTTCTTCTTTTCCATTTTTTGCCTCCAAAGACATTGTCACATAGTGTAAATAATTTAATTAACTTTCAATATTTTCATGTTTTATTAATAATAACTTTCATTACTAAAACTTATGGTACAATGTATTTGCAATGATTGTATTATTTGCAGATAAAAATAGTCTTATGAATAAGAGTTCAGTGCTGTAATAATTCTTGAGCATTCTTTAGTTTACATTCACCTCTGGAGCTTTAAAAATCTTTGCATAGGCCTCCTGTCATACATTATGATTAAATTTATCTGAAGGGGCTAAATAAGCTTAATTTAATGACATTGTATGAGTTTGCAACTTTAGTGAAGTTCAGTGACAACAGTACTGACATTACCTTGGATGCATTTAAAATGTAGAAGTTTTAAGACCTGATTAGATTTTAAACAGAATCCCCAGGTGACTTGCATGTATATTAAATACTAGAGACACTGCCCTAGGTGATTCTTATGTTCATATAGATTGAGAACTATAGACTTAACAGCTGTAGAAGTTCCTTGGGTCATCATTGATGACATCAGCAGGTGATGTCTATAGTGTAATCCCTGTAGGTACTTCCGATACATGAAATCAACCCATTCATTCACCAGGGAATTCAACATTCTGAGAGACCAGGTACATAATCTACATGTTTCTTCCCACTGTAATGCCAACACCTAATATTCAAGGCACATACTGTTAATGTGGCAGTGTTGAGCACCAGCAGCAGGGTGAAGTTACCAGCAGTTGTACTCATTCCTTTCATTTTAGCAAAATGAGCTTCCCACATCTGTTAAAGCCACCCCTCTGCTTTCATTCACAGCTTTTTGACATATTGGGGTTTATTAGTCAGGGCCAAGTAGAAGAATCAATATTATGTGTATGTGTATGATTATGTGTGCAATTTTATTTTAAGAACATAGTCCACTGATATTGAATATTTCTAAGTTCACAATCTACAGTGAAAAACAGTGGACTTTAAAGGAAAGAATGGATGTTACACTCTTGAATGCAGAGCATTCTGGGATAAAAGTCTTTTGGAGACTGAATGCTTAATCAGGAGAATAAAGTCTTTATTTACTGTAAGTTTTTCAACTGATGATACAAGGTTCCTCATATAGAGGGTAGTCTGTTTTTGTTAAAGTCTATTTATTTAAATGTTAATCACATTACAAAATATCTTCATGGCAATATAAAAGACACATTTGAGGAAAACATGGCCTCAAGACCTAGCAAATTTGACACATAAAATTAGCCATCATATATGGTATAGATATCTGAGGAGGAACTGAAGGGAGAGCTTTAAAAATTATGTTTCTTTCCTCTTTTACAATAATTTGCATAATGCTCTCATATTTAATCACATTGATTCAATGGAATCTGTGTATTAAAGCATAAGAATGTTTCATTGACATCAGTATTGCTGAAAAGAATAGGGCATCTGATATTCTCTAATATTTTCCATGAATAGAAAGCTACATCAGAGAAGTTGGTAATGCAGTGACAAAATGTAGTGCTAGGTGATAGACCCAGTCTGATTACCTCTTAAAATTGGGAGCCATCTCACAACAAAGACATGAAAAGCTAATTTTTGCTTTACTATAAATTACTGCAAATTCTGAACTAGCTTGGAATGCGTGCCCATGCCTTGAACTCACCCATGCCTGGCTCTCTGACCAGATAGCAGCCCTCTCTGAAACTTTAGTGATGCCTCATAAATCTTGGCCTTCCCTGGCCAGATAATGACCCTCTCTGAGGCTCTAATGACCTTCATAAATTCTGATGTCGGGGCCAGCAAAAATGTAAGCTAGTCTTTGTGTTATGCTCATCAGAGTTTTGTTATCTGTAACCCCCCCCCCTTTGTGTAACTTTCTGGGCTATAAAGCTGGGCTGTAAGAAAGTTGCAGTGCTGTCTTGTTCCCACAGTTTTTGTTGGGAGAGGCAGCCCAGCTGGTCAAAATAATAAACTGGCTTTAATTTGATTTTAATTGGAGTCAGTGGTCTTTTCTTTACATTCTTGTCTAATCTAACACTAGGTGGTGAAGTCTAGAGACTTTGTATTCTGGAAGGATGAAAGTACCAATTATTCTATTTAAGGGAAGTTGATTTCCTTAAAGTCAAAGGGATATGTCTCATCCTGAGGGACAGCCAACAAATATGGATGAAGCACTGGCCACATCAGGCACTATGCCAGGGGCTTCCCTGCTGCAGGAATGAGGCAGACATTGCCTCTCCTGTGTGGAGTTCACAACCTGGTGAGAAGCCACATATCAACCTGTGATCAAGACATGAGCAGTACTACATGAAAACAAGATACTCTGAAAACTGCCGCAGGACTCACTTAGTGTGTAGGCACAAGGGAGTTTTAGATTAGCAAGTGTCATGCAATATGCATGAAAATAAGTGTGGGTAAGCCAGGTGAAGAGAGAGCAGAGGGATAAAGTGATAGGCAGGAGGAACAATTGAGTACGAAATGCTATTAAGTCCAGCATTGTTTCGAGGTGGATTGCAATTGTCACTGTGGGGACAGGTGAGACAGTGGAGGTAGGTGCTGGTCAGGAAATAGAGCAATATTTGTGCCTTCAAAAGGAATGTAATCTTAAGATTACAGTAATTACATTACTCTTAAGAGTAATGCAAGATCAGCGGAGGGCGGGAAGATGGTGGAATAAAGGAAGTCCTGTTTCTGGTTTCTCTGTGACATGAAACCAAGAAAGCAGACAGGCAGCTTTTCATCAAGGTCTCACCTAGATGGAATACAACATCTCAGAGAGTGTGAGAAGACCCTATATAGTGGATGTTCACAGAAATCAACAGCGCTGTGACCACCTGCACAGAAATCAGAGCCTCTGAGCTTAAGAAAGTCTCCAGACTCTGGACCAAAGTCTGAAGTTCTAGCTCACGCAGGTTCACAAGCAGCTTAGCAGAACCACCTATTAGCACCTCTGCAGAACTCCAGATTGCACTCCGCTCCCATGCAGGTCATGCAACTGCTACCTATCCACAACACAAGGCCATCGCCCAGCTCCCCCCACATCACCAGACACCCCGGCGCTGGGAACAGACCAACTCCATCTTGGAAAACCTTCCTCACCATTTTTGGTGGGAGTGGCTATTAGATCAGATTGCCATTTGAGCAGGTACCTGATTTCCAATTCCCCCCATTCCTCAGCAGCAATAACTTGGCACAGTGGCCAACCAACACAAAACAGCTATCAGTTGGACAGGAGTGCAGTGGGAACAGGCACTGTCCACCAGGTGTGAGCCTGGGAGTGAGACATCCAGGACCTGATAAGTAAGAGAGGGGAGGGGACTAAAGTCTGGAGCATAACAGAGAGATCAGGATCTGGGAAATCTTCAGACAAGAGAGAGATGATACCAGGGGCTCGAATCTGATGATTGGTCACAAAAAAAGACCCATGAGGCACTATCTCCCTGCTGGGACTGGTGAACAGTACTTCCCATTTCCAGATGCTCCACAACAGGTCCAGTCTTCTCACCCTGGTTACCTACACCATCCTGAGGGCAGAGTCACCAGCTTAAAACAACAACTCTACCTACTGGATGAGAAGAGAAGCAGTAAAAAAATGAGTATTTTTTCCTCTTCTTCTTTCTCTTATACCCTTCTATCCTCTGGCCCTCACATCCCCAACATATGTAAAACCAAGAACTTTGCATGAAATAGGACTTTAAGGACTGAGTCACTTGAATAATATAATATAGAGAAATTGAATTAAGACCTTTTTTATTTTTTCTTCTCTTTTTTCTTTCTTTTTTTCCCTTTGTTTCTCATTCTTATTCTTTCCCCCTCCAAATTATACTATTTTTACATCCTGTATTTTTTTTAAATACATGTATGTTTGTTTTATGTACTCTGTCTTCCCACATAATTGTCTACTCTAAATTACTTCCTGTATATTCTCCTGCTACGAACCCTCTTCACTAGATTTCTCCATCACATTTCCTAAGATATATTAACTCTATACCCTCACATCATTTCCCTAAAAACTGGAACAAGACATGGATGCCCTCTTTCACCACTTCTATTCAACATAGTTCTTGAAACCCTGGTCAGAGCAATTAGACAGACAAAAGAAATCAAAGGGATATGTATAGGAAAAGAAGAATTTAAATTAGAATTATTTGCTGACAATATGATTCTATACCTAGAAGACCCAAAAAACTCCAGCAGAAAACTTCTTGAACTAGTAAGTGAATTCAGCAAAGTAGCAGGATATAAAAATCAACACCCATAAATCAAAGGCATTTCTGTATATCAGTGACAAAGACTCTGAGAAGGAAATGAGGAAAACTACCTCATTCACAATAACCTCAAAAAAAAATAAGATACTTGGGAATCAACTTAATGAAACAGGTGAAAGATCTATACAATGAAAAATACAGAACCCTAAAGAGAGAAATCAAAGAAGACCTTAGAAGATGGAAAAATCTACCTTGCTCTTGGTTAGGCATAATTAATATTATCAAAATGGCCATAGTACCAAAAGCATTATAAATGTTTAATGCAATTAAGATCACAATCCCAATGTCATTCCTCATAGAAATAGAAAAAGCAATCATGAAATTTATCTGGAAAAATAAGAGACCCAGAATAGCTAAAGCAATCCTTAGGAGGAAGAGCAAAGCAGGTGGCATCACATACCAGACCAAAGAGCAATAGTAACAAAAACAGCATGGTATTGGCACCAAAACAGACTGGTAGACCAATGGTACAGAATAGAGGACACAGAAACTAACCAACAAAATTCCAATTATCTTATATTAGACAAAGGTGCCAAAACGATGCATTGGAGTAAAGATAGCCTCTTCAACAAATGATGCTGGGAAAACTGGAAATCCATATGCAACAAAAATGAAATTAACCCCATATCTCTCACATGCACAAAACTTAACTCAAAATGGATCAAGGACCTAGGAATTAAACCAGAGACTCTGCATCTAATAGAAGAAAAAGTAGGCCCCAATCTTCATCATGTGGAATTAGGCCCCAACTTCCTTAGTAAGACTCCTATAGCACAAGAATAAAACCAAGAATCAATAAACAGGATGGAATCACACTAAAAAGTTTTTTCTCAGCAAAAGAAACAATCTGTGAGGTGAACACAGAGCCTATATCCTAGGAGCAAATTTTTACCCCTCTTCATCAGAGAGATCACTAATCTCTAGGGTATATAATGAACTCAAAAAGCTAAGCACCAAAAAAACAAATAACCCAATCAACAAATGGGCCAAGAATCTGAACACTTTTCAGAAGAGGATATACAATCAATCAACAAATATATGAAAAAATGTTCATCATCTCTAGCAATTAGAGAAATGCAAATCAAAACTACTCTAAGATATCATCTCACTCCAGTCAGAATGGCAGCTATTATGAAGACAAACAACAATAAGTGTTGTCGAGGATGTGGGGAAAACGGTACACTCATACATTGCTGGTGGGACTGCAAATTGGTGTAGACAATATGCAAAGCAGTATGGAGATTCTTTGGAAATCTCCACCATTTGACCCAGCTATCCCTCTCCTCAGACTATACTCAAAGACTTACCACAGGGACACAGCCACATCAATGTTTATAACAGCACAATTCACAAAAGCTAATCTGTGGAGCCAACCTAGATGCCCTTCAGTGGATGAATGGATAAAAAAATGTGGCATATATACACAATGGAATTTTACTCAGCAATAAAAGAGAATAAAATCATGGCATTTGCAGGTAAGTGGATGGCGTTGGAGAAGATAATGCTAAGTGAAGTTAGCCCATCCCCAAAAAAGAAATGCCAAATGTTTTCTCTGATATAAGGAGGCTGACTCATAGTGGGGTAGGGAGGGGGAGCATGGGAGAAATGGATGAATTCTAGATTCTAGGAAGAGGGGAGGGAAGGAAAGGAGGTGGCAGGGGATTAACAAGGATGGTAGAATGTGATGGACATCATTATCCAAAGTACATGTATAAGACACGAATTGGGTGTCAACCTACTTTATATACACAGATGAAAAATTGTGGTATATATGTGTAATAAGAATTGTAATGCAAAAAAAAACAAAGGACATGTATAAAGACATGAATTGGGGTGTAAACATACTTTAAATACAAAGATATGAAAAAATGTGCTCTATATGTGTAATAAGAATTTTAATGCATTCTGCTGCGGTGTATTTAAAAAAATAAAATCAATTTTAAAAAGATAAAATGCAAAAAACAACAACAACAACAAAAAAGAAAATTAGGGTAAGGGAGTACAAGCCTTCCCAGTCAACACAGTCCCCACACCACAGCACCCTGCCACTTGGTATCCACATTAGTTGGGTACCCTGAAGGAGTTAAAGAAGTAAAAGAGAGGCCCCAGGGGCCGTTTGCAGAGCAAATGCTAGAATCACTCAGTCTTGAACTTAATTGCCCTCAAGACTGGAAAGACCTAGCCAGAGCAGCTCTTGAGCCTGCAACATTTTTGAAGTGGAAGGCATTCTTCTATGATGAATGTGAACAGCAAGGGGATCATAACCACACCACAAATGTTAACCTCCCAGAATTGTAATGCATTCTGCTGTTGTCGTGTATTAAAAAATTTAATAATAAGATCAATTTTTTTTAAAAAAGGAGAGTGTGGCTGCAGAGTCACTAATCAAAACCTCCAGAGACTGAGCAGGAAGCAGGTCTGATTTTATTGCACAGTAACCATGTATATATACTCAGGTGGTAGCTAAGCAGATTACAGGCAGCCACCAATACAATTTCTGGCCAACTATCCCTGCAGCAACCAATCGAGGAGTAGGCCATGGAGCAAGCACAGGGATTGCAACATCTGGTCTCACGCCCAGGGCTGTGCCTACAGGGTAAGCAGTTTTCTTCTGACAAGCCTAGCACGGGGGAGTGGTTTGCCACTCAGACATCCTTAATGTATGCCATGTATGCAGTACTCCATGCACTTGTCCCCACAGTGATACACAGAAGGGAAGATAATGGTTATGGGACACAAAGATATAAAGGTTACTGGCTGATTCTCATTTTATGTTGTAATTTATTTTTTTGGAGTGCTGGGGATCAAACTCAGAGTCTTATACATACTAGAGAAGCACTGTATCACTGTTCTACATCCCCAGACCCTACATCTGAGTTTTAAATGGTGATATAAGACATTGGAGTAGAAGAGTTTATATCTAGTGTATACAAATATATACTAGTATAGCATATAAAAATCCTTGAGAACATCAATATATAAGATACAGATGGAATAGCAGTCACTTATGTTTCCCTGGAATTACCAGCCGAAACAGGTGTGAAAAATAACAATGTATTTTGTCTCAAAAGTCAATAGTTAAGAGTGTTTAGGAAAGGATGAAATACTCAAACATGCTACAGAGAAGTTAAGAAAAAAGACAACAATAATTATGCAAAGAATATACTTTTGAGCTTTAACAATTCCAATTATTATAAAGAAAATGAGATCCATTATTATCGAGTGAGTATCAGACAATGTATGATAATAAAACAATATTCATTTCTTTGGATTGTTAAGGGATTCTATTATTTTCTCTTAAAAATACTGGAGATAGAGCATGACATGAAGGCATCAAATTCTCATCTCCGACTTTCTCCTCCTGGGCCTGCCCATGAAGCCAGAGCACCAAAATCTGTTCAATGCCCTGTTCCTGGGCATGTATCTTATCACCATCCTAAGGAACCTCCTCATCCTCATTGTAATTCAGCTGGACTCCCATCTTCACACAACTGTGTATTTGTTTCTCAATATCTTGTCTTCTCTAACTGTGTATTTGTTTCTCAATATCTTGTCTTTTCCTCTGTCACAAAGCTCCAGAACACACAGAGTGAAGTTCCATCCCTTTGCAGGCTGCCTGGTTCATACATACTTCTTCCTGCTTTCTGGAAGTCTTGAGAGAATTCTCCTTGTTGCCAAGGCTTATTACTGCTATGTGGCCATCTGCTTCCCCCTGCACTGTACTGCTGTCATGAGCCCTGAGCCCTGTCTCTCCCTGGTGATGCTGTCCTGGGTGCTGACCATGCTCCATTCCACGTTGCACAATCTCTCATGGCCAGACTATCTTTCTGTTCAGACAACACGATATTACACTTTTTATATGACATATCTTCTCTGCTGAAGCTGGCCTGCTCTGACAATCATGTCAATGAGTTGATGACATTTATTACAGGAGGACTCATTATTGTCATCCCATTCCTTTTGATCACTGTGTCCTATGCATGAATTTTCTCCTCAAAATTCATGTCCTATGCATGAATTTTCTCGTGGTATCCACAAGGCCTTCTACCCTGTGCCTCCCAACTACTGGTGGTTTCAATGTTCTATGGGTGCATTATTGGTTTCTACTTATGCTCATCAGCTAACAAATCTATTATGGCTCTGATGTACACCGTGGTGATCCCCATGCTGAACCCCTTCATCTGAGAAGTGGAGACATGAAGGGAGCCCCAAAAAGAGTCTTTTGTAAGAAGACAATTCTATTTTCTGGATGGTAACAGTTCTAATATGTACACTGTGTTGTCAATTACAAATATTGAGTTTGATATTTGAATATTTTTGAAGGCCTTTCTTTCCATGAAGGTGAGTGCCCCTCCCTCACTAGTGTTCAGCCTCCTCTAGGTCTTTTGGGTAAAATAAGTGCCCCTCACCCAAAAGTGCTCTGTCTCCTCTGGATTCTATTGGTGAGCACCCCTGGCCCACCAGTTCTCAGCCCCCGCTGGGTCTTGTGGGTAAGTGACCCTTGACCTCCACTGCTTAGACTTCTCTCAGCCATATGCCACCTGGATCATTAAATAAACTGTGTGGGTGAGTGCCTTTCCCTCCAATGCAAAGACACCTTCTTTGACCTTAGAAGACTATTCACATCAACACTACTGAGGAAAATTGGAGAAATCTAGATAGTTCCTCTTTCAAAAAACCTTGCTTCACTTTTGGTGCTTCCATTCAGACAAGCTTGACAACAGAATCTGAAACCAAATGACAACTGTTACTTGATCTCAATTCCAAGAGCACTGAGGACCTGGTTTCATTACTCATTATCCTCCATTTCCACACCTTTGTCATGTGGCTGTGCTCTTATTGATGATTAGGACATGTCCAGGATTTCTGAGGTCCCAGTGACCAGTGGATTAAAGCCAAGTTTCCAACCATAGTTAGGATCTTCCATGACATGCGACTGGGCGCTATATTTTCACCAGAGTAGAAACACTCTGGGAACTATGGATCAGGCACAATTCCCATCTTGACAGGATAGTGATATATGTGGCAAAGGAAAGTTTCCCACCATCATGGAAGATATCCTGAGACCTGTGAAAAAGCACCCATGTCCCACCATCACCAAGGTACCTGAGATGTTGCACCAAGGCATTTGCACCCTCATCCCCCGCAGGCGGTAGAATTTGGGTTTCTTCTTCATGATGCAGGCTGGCTGCAAGATAAAGCTAAGAAAAGAAGGTGGCAAAAAAAAAATACATGACACAGAAAGTAATTTTGAAAAGTGAGGGCTGAATGGCTCTTTGATCGTAGAGGTCGAGCTTCCACACTGGAAAGAGAGCCCGCAAGAGCCCGCATTTGGTTTATTTATATGGGGGAAATATCAAAAGGTTTTTCCATAGAATGTTCTTCACCATTTAAGGTAGGAAGTGGGCTGTCCAGGCCCAGTAGGTTACAACCAGTCTCCTTAGCCCAGTGAAGAGTGAGGTCAAGTGCATTGTGTAATCCATTAAATGGGAGGAGCCACAAAATAACTTGCAATGCCAAACCAAAATCTCCTTGGCTCAAGGCCAAGTGAAGATGCTAAAATATCTCAGGGGTGACTTCCCACAAGTGATATTCTCCATGGACTCTGAAACTGAGGGTCAGCATCCTCGTCCTCCAGCCTGCAGTCTCCTCAATGTCCTCTGGGTGATCACCTGTCACCTATAAGTGCTCAGTGTCTTTTGATTCCTCTGGATGACCTCTCTTTGCCCACCAATGCTCAGACTCCTCTGGGTCCTTGAGTCTCACCCCAGACTGTCCTCATGGAAGTTGTTCCTTGGTCACCTGCTGGTGAGCACCACCCTCTCTCTAGTGTTACTTCTTTATGAGAATATGGTGGGTGTGCTTCCTCCAGTTCCCTGGCACCTTTGATATTTGCTGTTGAGTGAGTATTTTCTTTCTGGCATGTCCTTTGTAGAGCTTATTGTGTGGCTGATTTTGGAATCTTAAGATGCTGGAAGTTTGAATTTCTTGGCTGCTTCTCTTGTGGTGCATGAGTGCTCTAAACCTGTGGTGGTCCTTCATCTTCCCAGATTGTGATCATTCATGGAGGCATCTGGCTGTCCTGGCTGGATTATTCTGTACTCTGACATAATGGATAGATCTGTAGCTGCTGACAGACTTTCTTCAGGGCGCCTTTCTGCACTGTGTCCGAGCTTGCTCTGAGGCAGAGATTTCCTGCACCCACCCCTGAGCCTTGTTCTGCACAGGCTACATCCTTTCCAGGGGCCTCCCTGGGAAAGGCTGGGAGCATGGACTCTGCCCTCCTCTCAAGCCCTCTTCTTGTCCCTCTTGGGCTCTCATTCACTGATGGCAGCCACTGTCAGCCTCATGGTCCACCTTCTCTGTCACTTGGATTCTTTCCTAGATTGGTCAGCTCCACCTTGGAGGAAGTATTGGGGATTGAGCGTAGGTTCTTCTTCCCCATCTTGAGTTCCAGCATTGTGGGGACATACTCACCATGTTCTGCTCTGTACCCAGTGGGAGGAGCAACTCTGAGGGAAGGAATAAGAGCTCCAGGCCTAGCAGATGAGTGCAGAAAATATCTGAGTGGGGTGGGCCAAGGTCCTGCTTCCATCCTGGGCCTCACCCAGTGGTGTGCCATGCTGTGTATCCCTCCTGGGACTTCAAAGGCCCCCTAACCCTAACCCTGCACACTATCTGGGGTGCCAGCGAATTTCTATCAGCAGGCTTTCTGAAGAATACTCACATACTCAACTTCACTGGTACAAAGGATGTGACGTGTACTTTACAAGTAACCTTAAAATACACCTCTGTCGATTGTGGATTCCACACATGAAGTGTGTCTCACTGAATGCTTCCATTTTGGATGGACTCTTATATCTGTAGCCAGCTGCCAATTGCCACAGAACTACCATGGACAAGATCAGGCTTGAAGTAAATGCTTTACTGCTGTCTGATTCAAGAGAGAATTCACTCACAGTGTTCACTGGCTGATAGTTGGGTATAGTTCTGACAAGATTGTTGGTTGACAATTTTATTTATAAATAAGACAAAAATGAAACAAACAGAACATTCATGCTAGTGTCAAGCACTGGAAGTGTAGTTTCACACATTCACATTGGAATAGCTACATACATAAACATTCCTGCATTATTAACCTTTTCTCCAACACTGTATTAAATTGAGACAATGCACAAAACAACAAACCAGACCACCACAGGCTGTGGCTGCCCATTCCCATTTGGCAGATGTCTCATGCCACCTGTGCTCTGCATGACTAGGAAGGGACCTGGAGTACAGCAGCACCATGTTTGCATCTGAACATGACTCAGGTCTGAGTCCTGAGCATGGGTGATATCAAGAGTCAGTGGAGAGCTCTGCAGGTCCCAGGCCACGAGAACAGTAGTGCATGGGATCCTCAGTTTCTGGCTCCTGGTGGCTCAGGGTGGGCTGACAGGTCCTAGAGTGAGCACCCAAGGACACGTATGGCTTATACACACAAGTTCCCATGTACATGGACATATATGCACAGCACCAAGGAAGGGTGCAACAGAGCTGGCAGAGTTTGGGACCGCAGAGCCAGGTCTGTCCTGTAGCCCAACTGTGGAGGCTTATCCCCTCTCACTGCCTGCCTTGCTCTCCTACAATATCTGGATCTGCTCTCCCTCCCCAGGTTCCTCCTGGCCCTCAGTCTCCTCCACATTGCCCTTCTCCTGGCCTCTCTCACTGTATTCCTCTTGAGGAACCCAAACCCATGGTCAGAACTGGGCTTGGACTCTGCATGACTCCTCTGAACCTGAAGTTGAAGTCTAGGGAAATCATACCTACCTTCATTCAGAGCAATCAACAGGGACTTTCAGGAGAAAAAAGAATCCACTGAAAGTTAAGAGATTTGGCAAACGCATCCACCCTTTTTGAGTATAGTTGGGACTCAGCACTCAGAAATAAAAGCCATACCAGGAAGTCAGATCTCACCCTCTTGATTGGTGAAACCATTCCAAAAATTAAAAAAAAATCAAATACCAGTGAACATGAGTTGAAATGGACATTTCCAAATATGCTAAAATCCCAAAGCCCAATAAGCCAGTAGGAATTATTTGGAAAGCAAGTTGTTAATGACAAGTACGCAATCAAGCCTTAAGCTCACATTCCTTGGGCTCAATGATGCAGACAGAGCAATCAAAAGAAACTCTGCTCACTTGACCATTTCTAGAAATTGTAAACACTTGAAGGGGAGGAGGTGGGTATTTATCCAGTAAGGCAAGATATGCTCAGGAAATGTGGGATACAATGTTATATGGAAATTTTGTTTCAGACCAAGGGAGGAAATGCTTCTGTGATGAAGAGTGAAGGTGAAGGAACTGAGAAGCTGGACAAAGTGCTCAGAGCCATGGTTCACTGCAGAGAAGGCCACAGGGAGCAGGATCAGACCTGCCTGTTGGATGGACTCAGGCCAATGCACTCCCAGCTCTGCACATTTCTGGTTCTGAAGTTTTTGACCATGGGCTTGCATGCTTTTGTTCATAGGTATGAGCTGGTGGAACACTCTGTGTGCATTCATTATCTTGGCCTTTGGGTAACATCTGTCTGCTAGATGCTAGACAGTGGTCATTCCCACACAGGCTCTGTCCTAGCCACTTGCCCTGTGCCTGCAGAGCTTTGCACTGCTACATGCCACTCCCTTGGCTCTCTCCCAGCATCCCCAGTGTCGGTCTGTCTGTATGTCTATACACAAAGAAGTTGAGGCAATAGGAAGTTTTAATGAGAATTGTGTCAGATATTTTGAAGCAAATAATACTTGGCCACTGTGATTAACAATAAACGTGGTGTCAGTCCAAGGTTGAACAGTTGGGGCAGATGTCCTTGCACTGGTACTTTTTGTATAAGGTTGTGGCAGCCCCTATTCAAGCTAGTGACTCCAGCAGAGTGTTTTATGATGTTTACTATCAGGCAATCATGTGAATCATGTGTAAGAATCCTTCTTTCGTAACCTCATGGCTTTGTTTATTTATTTTTGATTCGGTTTGACAAAAGTGACTCCATTTTGATTCTGACAACAGTCAACATTTTTTTCACAAATGCTCTGGGTGAAAAAAAAAACAGTCAAAATATAGAGTTTAGATTTGATAACTTCACCCACTTAGTGCACAGTTGTGTTATTTCCTCACATGCTTACAGCTGTGAACCACCACCATGTCCATGACAGGACACCAGCAGCTCCACCAGACCAAAACATTTCTCTGAGCAATTTTACAGGAAATTGCCAGCCCTGGCCTGAGAACCACTCATCTGTTTTCTCTTCTGGGTGGCTTTTTAGTGAGCAGGACTAGATGGTTCTGTGAGTCCTGGAGGACAAGGTCTTATCCAGTCAGTTTTGTGTACCCATTGCCCAGCACAGGGCCTGATTGCAGTTGGTGAAGAAGAGAGGGGACTTCCTTGCTGGGGCTAAGATGCCACAATGTCTCAAATGCTTTGTGCCTGAGCATTTCTGTGTAGTGCTGGACCCAAGCAGAAGCTGAATGTCTGACCCTCAGGGCCTTAGGCCTCTCCTGTGGACAGGTGTTCCAGAACGGCTTCTCTGGGCTCAGAACCCATGGTTGGTGCTTCCCAATTATGGAAAGACCCCAGCCTGTTGATTGGGGTGCAACGCTGAGCCATGTCCCTAGTTAAGAGTGTGGCTTCATGAGGCCCTGTCTGACTTGTATGATGTGGCTGAGGAACTCATGGGTGATCTGGGACCTGGGGGAAGACTCTGGCTGCAGCCATGGTATGGTCTGAGATTAAAGTCAGGACTCTGGTTCCTTCCACGGGTCAGATCCATAGATCAAGCCTGTTCCTCAGCTTTTGAGCCTGGGAGGGGATGGTAGCTCCTAGGAGGCTGCAGGGGAA
This sequence comes from Ictidomys tridecemlineatus, assembly GCF_052094955.1. Taxonomy (NCBI): domain Eukaryota; kingdom Metazoa; phylum Chordata; class Mammalia; order Rodentia; family Sciuridae; genus Ictidomys; species Ictidomys tridecemlineatus. The sequence goes on along the minus strand of NC_135479.1, from coordinate 46,495,433 downwards.
TGGCAGCTTCGAGCAATCACAGCTGTGCATACCCCTCCCTGGTCAGCTGCCCTGGGGGCTTTGGGTGCTGTTCCAGTGGCCAAGGCTGGGGACCATAGGAGACCTATTTATTCTCCTGTTGGGGGAGAAGGAGATGGGAATGGCTTCAACAGAGGAAAAATTATGTACCGCCTCCCCCTTCTCCTCCCCACCCCCTGGATCACAGCCTAATGAGGGATTTAGGACTCATGGTGGTTGCAGATTTAGCCTCCTTCCATGTCACTGCATGCCACTATGGCACGTGCTCTCCCTGCCACCCCAGCTCAAGGAGGAGCCTTCCTGTCGAGAGAGGCGCCTGCAACCTTCCCGACTCTTAGGAAGTGAAGAGTGCAGTGACACTTAAGCAGACCCTTCCCCTGGGGATTTTATAGGCTGGGCTGTGTGGTGGGGAAACCCAGTCCTAGGAGCTCTCTATGTGGGCTGAGGAGAACTGGTTACCACGAGAGATGGCAAGGGAATATTGCTAGATCATGCAAGATCCATGCTGTAACACCTCCCACCCCAACAGCACCTCCTATTATGTCTTAGACTCGTGATTCAGGAAGCCCTAGACCTAACCTTGAGTAACTCAGGGCCCAGCCTTCAGGCAGTAGTGAGCTGGAGCGTGGTGGCCCTCTAGTCACCTCTACCTAGTAGTCCCTGGGTCTACCCTCCCACATTGCAATCTGGATTTCAGTAGTTGGCAGTGGTTTGGGAGTTTTAAAACTTCCCTCAGAGACTCTAATACGTAGCAGAGTTTGAGGATCACTGACCCCATAGGCCTTTCCATAAAGGCTGGCATTTTGTGTCACTCTTGTCTGGCCAGAGCCTCAGTTAGACTAAGGGTGGAATGAGAAACTGGAAATCAACTTCTAGCTTCTTCTCAAGTCCAGACCAATTGGAAATTGTTTCCAAAAATGATCATTTCTGGCAAGGCACAGCACAGTGGTACACACCTGCAATCCAGCAGCTCGGGAGGCTGAAGCAGAATAGCGAGTTCAAAGCCAGCCTCAACAACTTAGCAAGGCCCTGTCTCAAAATAAAATATAAAAAAGGGCAGGGGATATGGCTCATTGGTTAAGGATTCAGTTCCTGGTACCAAAAAAAAAAATCGATTCCTGGGTCCTTCACTGAACTGGAGCCCCAGCTGGTACAACAATTAGGAACTGATTATGCAGCTTTGTGCAGCCTATGAAGGGCCTTCACATCTTTGGTCCCCAGTGAGATGGACAGAACCAGAAGTTTCCCACCCATTCCACAGATACAGCAGGGGTCCCGGGGTCACGGCATCAGATGCAGATGCGAGACTCAAACCATCTTGGTGGAAGCATCTTTGGGGCCTGCCCTGCCTCTGGCTGGCCCAGCCCTGTTGGGTCCAAGCCCCATCCTGTGGCTGACAGTTGTTCCCCTTCCTGTCCCCAGATCCTGAAGTACATCCTCGGTCGTGAAATCAAGGAGAAGCCACTCCAGAGCCTGTCAAGAAAGTTTACTGACTGGGCGTATGGCCCTGTGTCGTCCTCACTGTATGACCTCACCAACGTGGACACCACAACAGACAATTCTGTGCTGGAGATAATCGTCTACAACACCAACATCCATCGATGTGTGTCTCCTGGGCAGTTGGGAGGGGCAGGGAGCTAGGGCAGGACCTCAGTCTGCCCACGGGAAGACCCAGACCGTTAGCTCCATGGTGCCTGGAGTCCCCAGGGCTTTCTCTCAGCAGCAGAATTAGACATGGAAGCAAGGGTTGGGGGCTGGGGAGACGCTGGGCTCCACTGTTCCTGGTCAGCCTCAGATTGCAGATCCTATTTGGTGAAGGGTCTCTGGGTTCCAGAATCCTGGGCAGTTTGGGGCATGTGTGTAGTCCATATGGCCTGGCTTGGAATCCTCTCTCCTCCCAAACCTGGTTCTACATGAAGGTCAGGCAGTGCATGGCTTCCTGGAGGAGGTTGGAGCAGGAGATTAGTGAAACTGGACGTGAAGAGAGAGGATCAGACCTGAGAGGTTTTCAGCTCTTGGGAGAAGGGAGGCAGCAGGCTGAGGCTCCATTCTTCATATTTTACCAAGTCTTGCTTCCCAGAGCCTGCCTTGTCTAAGGAGTCCTGGAGCCTTGCAGCAGCCTGGTTGGTAGGGCAGGGATTGTTATTATTTTATAGATGAGGAGATTGAGGCACAGAGAGAGTCAAGGGCTGTCCTAAGGACACACAGTGCAGTGGGGGATTAGCAGTAGAACCCCTTTCTAGCCCTCCCTCCCTGCTGTGCAGCAGATCCCCCTGCTGGAAACCCCACTCTCCTAGAGCATTTAACTGCCACATGCATACTTTAGGAAGGATCCCATGTGCCAGAAACTACCTTTTCAACATTTTCAGCCAAACCAGTCCATTGGGCATAATGACTGGTCTCTTCAACCAGGGGCCCCAGAGTTCATGATGGGCTCTTTGAAAGTGGTCCTTCCCTGTTGCTTCATCTCCATGGTGACTGGTGGTGTTATTGCCCCAGAATGGGCATGAGATGCTGACCCTGAAGCCTCTGCACATGCTGTTGCTCATAAAGTAGAAGAAATCTGCCAAGTACATGTTCTTCCTGTCCTTCTACTTTTATTTCTTCTACAACATCACCCTGACTCATCTTTTGCTAAAGTCCCTGGGAGGAGGGTATGTGGGGCCTTGGGGGTGGATGGGGAGGTCAGACATGGAGGAGTCTGAGCTGTCCCTGGGAAGATGGGGAAACTGAGGTCCACAGAGGCTTAGAGATTTTTGGTGGGAGTCACCTTCAAAGCTTCCAGGGAACTGAACGGGTCTTTAGAACTTAGGAGGGCTAAGCTCCAGGTATTTAGCCCCAGGGGAACTCATATTGGGGAACAGTTGGGGAATTAGGAGCCCCAGGCCCTGTCTAGGCTTCCAATCTGAATCTAGAATGCATTGGGTGTTTCTCTGTGAGGGCCACAGGAGGTGGGAGGAGGGTGTGGTCACTTGGCCAAACTTCCCCACTACTCCAGGCCTTGGTTTCCCACCTAACACCAGAGCACAGCCTGCCTTTATTGATTGTGTTAGGAGGCCCTGCTGAGTGTCTGGTGATGGATGGGTTCTGGGAGGGATGAATGCCACGGGGCATGTGGAGGAGTCGCACAGATTGGCTCATCCTGCTCACTGTGGAGTTCTGGTTCCCACCAAGGGTAGGGAAGGCAGGGGCAGGGGCCTTCCATTCGCTCTCAGGCTCTCTACAGAGATGGTGTTCCAGGCTGGCTTCTGGTCCAGCTTGAGGGTTGTGTGTGTCGTGGCCCCTGGAGTTGGTGCTGCCCACCCTCCTCACTTTTCTCCTCCCCCCTCCTCACTTTCCCCCACAGGCCCTCCCACACCCCTTGGCCCTGACGCACAAGATGGGGTGGCTGTAGCTGTTGGAGAGGATGTTCGTGCTTATATGGGCCACATGCATCTCTGTGAAAGAGGTGAGTGAGCTTCTGAGCCTTTCCAGACTGTTCTGTGAGGCAGGCAGGGTGAGGGCAGGCCTGCTGCCACCCTGCCCTACTCTGCCATTCCTGATGGGCATGTGGGGAGGAATTTCCCTTCCAAGCCTTAGATCCCAAGTTAAAACACGGGAATAAGTGAATAAGGCAGACCTGGTCTACCTACTTCATTCCCTCTGTCCCCCTGTCCAACTATACACCCTTTATCTCTTTCTAGCCACTCAGTGAGCATCCACCTCTCCCTGTCCTCACCCATCATCCCCCACCCACCTGCTCTCAGCCACCCAGCCACTCATTCATGCATCCATGTACCTATGGTACCTTACTCACCATCCTTCAATCCTCTATCCAAGCATCCTTCCATCTATTTATCCATGCATACATGTATCCATCCATGCATCCATCCATTCATTCATTCATCCATCTACCCATCCATTTATCCATCCAGCCATCCACCCATCCATTCATCCATCTAAGCAATTAATCAACAGGTATATTCTGAGCATCTTCTACATGTGAGGACTTGGGTGGTAAGGACAGAGTTTACCCTCTTTGGGTTCACAGTTTGGTAGGAGATAGATCATGGGCACAGACATCTAGATTTTAAAGTAGACAGAAAAGTGCCCTAAGTTGGGTTCTGACCAGTGCTCAGAAGAAGGGATTTTTATCTAGGGATGGGGGCGGGAGGAAAGCTTTAAGACAATGAAAGCACTCAGGCTGGTAGGGTAGGGTGCGATACAAGGACGTGGGGACAGGATCACACAGAGTAGTTGTGGGAAACAGCATGAACAAAAGCTCAGAGGTGGAAAGCTAGGCCTTTTTTGGAGAATGGAACTGTCGTGATTATGTAACTTTGCAGGTTCTCCGGTGAGGATGGGGGCCAGGAGTTAGAGAGGTAAGAAGATCTGAAGATGCAAGCCTCCTTACTGTGGGGCCACCTACATGTCCCTCCCCTGGGTTCTGACTTTGCACACTCACCTCTCATGGAGTCTCAGTCCTAGGGTGAACTCTCTCCCTGAAGTCCTCCAGTGAGCGGCATGCAGAGGACAAATTTTTCTTTCCCTTTATCCCTAGGGTAGCACCATCTTCCTGCTGAGACCCTCGAATCTGCAGTCCATCCTGTCAGATGCCTGGTTTCACTTTGTCTTGTAAGTACGTCTTTCCTCTTGGTCACATCTCAAAGGCAGGGCTCAAGTCCTCTGTTGTGGCTGTCATGTCCCTCTGGAGTAGCTACTCCACCATTTCACCATGTCCAGGCCTTCTGCCATGGTTACATCCCAGGGATCCCTTCTCTTGCATCTAGTAAGAAGGGCACACAGATGTGCCACATAACTGTGGAGCAGATCAGAAACCCTTAGGACAGCACCTACCATCTGATGAGAGTGATGGCTGACTCTGTCCACTCTGTCACTGAGCCTCAGGTGGCAGGCAGCATAGAGAAAGCATGAAAAGGCGTACCGGTTCTGCTGTCTTATTTACAAAGTGATATTCCAGGGCAGCCCCTCCTAGTTGCTGGGACCTCAAAGTCGCCATCTGGGACCTTAGCAGATCAGGACTGGAAGGCACCTGAGAAATTACTGAGTCTCATGTACAGATCCCCTGAAGCTCCCAGAGCTAGGAACTGAGTCACCAGCAGTCACATGGCACTTCAGTGACACTCCAGTAGAAGTCCCAGCTCACTAGTCATTTTACTCCCAACTGATGCATACTTGATGGCCACAGGGCCCCAGGCAGAAAGCCCAGCTCAGCAGCCTCTCTGAATGAGGTCAAGTGCAGCTAACATCAAAGGCTCATGTGACCTTTGTCACTAAATGAACAGAGGCTGATTCAGCTTTACTGCCATGGTAATGGGATAGAATCTGCAGCTTGGAATGAAGAATGCTAAGCTCCTCAGACTGGAGTCTCTCTTCTGAGCTTTTAAGAGACTGGGTCTATGGGACCTTGAATCTGGGCCTAATGCTTCCAAATATCTACGTATTTTATTAAGTATGCACCTGCCTTCCAGAGACATGAACCCAGTTCTTTATCCCTGTGGGCAAATGGGATACCCAGATACTGCAGTAAAATGGATGGGCCAGGTGCAATACTGCTCCACATGCAAGTTGCATACACATCTGTCATCTTTGAAGAAGCATGATTCCAGAGAAGAATGTATTTATACAACTATTTTCAGTGCTTTGTCCTGTTCTTGTGCTTCTTTTTAAAATTTTTTTTGTTTTATGTTGTTGATGGATCTTTATATAATTTATTTATGTGGTACTGAGAATTGAACCCAGTGCCTCACACACGCTAGCAAGCACTCTACTACTGAGCCACAACCCCAGACTCCTTCTTCTGCTTCATAATTGTTTTGTTAGCATAGAGAAAGATGGAGACATTCTTCCTCATTTCATTCCCAAATGCAGTTGATCAATCAGACTTTTTTTTCCTCCACCCTGCCAGAAAAACACACTTGCTGAGTCTTAATTTTGTTTAGACATTTTATAATTATGTAAAAATGTCAGATGTTATAAGCAAGAGAGTGTTTTCAACCTGATGTTGGCAAAGTATATGCACTATTTATGAGTGTATTGTCTTATATTGTGGTATTTATTGTACCTTAAGAATATAATTATAAAGTACACATAAAAGTTACAATCAACCATTTTTAAGGGTACAGCTCAAAGTTGTGAAGTACATTCAGCTGGTTGTACAATCAATCTTGCAAAACTGAAACTCTGTACCTAGTAAACAATAATTTTCTTTTCCCCCAACACCTTGGCCACCATCTTTCTATTTTCCATCTCTGTAAATTTGATTAGTCTGAATACTTTATGTAAATGGAATTATATAGGATTTGTCCATACATCTAAACTCCAGCATTGTAGAAGACATCATTACATGCAAGTCAGGGCCAATCGTGGCCTGGTTGTGATTGACAGGGATTTTAAAAAAAAAAAAAATACAGCAGGGATGATGGTGCACACCCACCATAATTCGAGTGGCAGAGACAGGAGGATCGCAAGTTCAAAACAAGTTAGCAAGTTAGTGAGGCCCTAAGTAACTCAATGAGACCATGTCTCTAAATAAAATACAAAAAAAATGGCTGAGGATGTGGTTCAGTAGTTGAGTGCCCTTGGGTTCAATTCCCAGTGTGTGTGTGTGTGTGTGTGTGTGTGTGTGTATATATATATATATATATATATATATATATATATATATATATATATATCCTTCCTATCTAACAGAATTTTCATGAGGAGGATATGAGAAAATGAGTATGAAAGAGCTGATACTGTTACTATATTTATTGCCCATCAGCCCAACTCATGTGTATGAGCATTTTTCATTCTTTTTAGTATTTTATAAAAATGATTATTCTCAACTTGATTCTCCCCACACTGCCTTATCTTCATGGGTGTGAGACATGAGACCAATTTAAAATTAAGTGAAATATGGCATTTAGTGAATTACTTACTTGATTTAGGTGATTCCCAGAATATCTTCCTTCACTGTGGCAAGTCTTCTTGAGGGGCCAAGAAAAGGCCACTATGCCAGGCACAGGTGACACATTAAATATCGTAAAATGTTTTATAATATGTAACTAAGGTGGCTCTAATATTTTTCTTTCTAAATTTTACTTTATATTAATTATATGTTAATCATAGCAATCCCCTATAGATCCCAGTTTTGTTTTTTGGTTTTTTTTTTTTTTTTTTTTTTAGGGGGAGGTTACATTACTAATCAAGTCCCTGTTCTTTTTCTCAGCTAAAAGAGGAAATACCAATCCTGTTTTTCAGTTTGATGGGGTGTAAAATCCTGGGCTGTGCCATTCACTTTGCAGTTTAGGGGATTACAGCCCTGCTTCCCTGGAGTTGTGTACTGTGTGACCCAGGAAGCCTTATGTGGCAGCCCTGGGTGAAATACTCCATAGAGAGCCTCCAAGTCATTGATCTGATGTGTTAAGGAACTATTATTTGCCCAGTACTGGACTTTGTGTGTCTGTGTTGGGGTGGGGGTTATAAAGAAGGTCTCTATGGGTAAGTTATGAGTCTCTTTTGAAGGCAATATATGTGGAAATACAGGGGTATTAAAAGGTTTGGGGAGTCCCTAAGCAGTCAATTCCCTTCAGACTGTGCCTAGATGGGGTCTGCAAATGCAGGCCTTGCAGATGTGCCCTGGTCCAGTTGCCCTGGTGCCCCCAGGGCTTGTAGGCTCTTCTCCCAGCATCATGGCCTTGGTCACCTCGGTCTTCAGAGTTTCCCCACTGCCCCTTCCCACTTGCTCTTCCTATTAGAGCAGTAACTGTATGTGGTTCACCATACCTGCCCCAGGCATCTAGTGGTATCCAGGGTCATCTTCTATGGTCTCTGAATCAATCTGCTCTTCGGAGGAAGCCCTCTGGGATAGTTTTACTCATCAGATCAATCTCATGTATCCATCAAGACTGATTGACTTCTAGGTGGTAAGCAATGTATTCAAAGTTACGGATACTTCAAAGAACTAGACACTCTCCCTGCTCCCTTAGAGCTTTTGCAGTTTAAGTAAACAAATAATTAACTGCCCTCTACCCCAGTTTCATAAATTAGTACTTTTAAAGTTGTGGTATGTGCTAGTCTGATATAAAAGTTAGTGTGTTTGTATAACAGAGAGGCCTAACCTAGGCTGAATCACACTGAGGACAAGTGTCATCTGGGTCAAGGGATGAGAGGGTGGGACAGACTTTCAAGAAGTGAAAACACATGGGCAAAGACCCCCAGGTAGTAAGGAGCTTGATGCATCTGAGGTCTGGAGAATCAAGCCTGTGTGGCCCAACTGCTGGAGCAAGGAGCCAAGAGATATGAGATGATGCTGGAGGGGTGGCCATGCCCAGAGCATGTAGGGCTTGTCCCATCAAGGTGAGGCTTTGACACTTCATTTTAAGGGTAAGGAGAAGCCACCAAAATGTTTCTCACATGGGAATTACTGAGTGAGAACATTTCCCTGTTTAATCCTATGGGGTTGTAGACTTATAAGAGTGTTTTATTACTATTATTTTTCTTGTGCTGTCCTTTGAGATATAGTAACAGTTTGAAGAGTGTAGAACTGAGTGAGTTTCCCTCAAGAGAGGTAATGAGAAAACCCAGGAAGTGACTGAGAAAGAAGGAAAAAAGAAGGCAGGGATATTGGTGGAATGTGGAGATGTTTAGGTGGAGAAGGGTATTTGGGCTCACTCATTTATTCAACTCACCTTTATTAGGCACTTAATAGATTGCAGTCTGAAAGACTCTGTTAATGTCCTTGAGATGGCATAGATGGAAGGAAGGGCACAGGGACAACTAAGTCAGATACAGAGAAAGAAGGCTTCATACCTAAAATAAGAGTTGTGTTGCATTTTGAAGGAACCACAGTAATTAGCTAGAGTAAGGCCTGGGGTGGGTGTGTGGTCGGGGAGGAGGGTAAAGATACAGGAAGGTGGGAAGTAAATTTTAGGGGGAAGAATTAGTTTGGGTAAAGGTGTTATAAAACAACACAAAGTGCCTTGGAACAGAGACAATGGGAATGGAGATGAATCTAGAGAGCTTGTGGGGGAGGGTAGGAGCTCTTTTGTGCTAGGTTTGAACTGAGTGCTAGGCACTGAGCTAAGTGCTCGTACGCATTAACTTGCTTAATCCTCACAGCAACCCCCACGGCACAAGCATTTTATTATGATCACCCCCAGTTTATACATGAGAAAATGAGATGGCAGATAGTTAGAAATAATAAAAATAAAACTGAAAATGACTAACTACCCAGCCATGAGTTGTAGATTAAGAAAAAAAATCACATCTAATTAAAAACATTGACGACTATAACAATTGAGTCAGGAAATATTAGGCTCAATAGAAATTATGAATCCCCAAACTGAAACTACAGTGATCTAAATGACATACTATAAATTTTATAGATTACTAAAACTGGATGGAAGGATAGTTTCCTTGCCAAAATCTGCATCTGAAAAAAAAAACTGAACCTGAGGATTTGGACTCAAGATTAAAAAAAAAAAAAAACAGAACATTCATAAGGAAAGACACTGGGTAAAACTTATGTGCTAAAGAAGATTGACACATTTTTTACTACAACATTCAAAGGGAAGTTTATTCCAGTGAAAATAATTTTGGCAAAGTACACAATGATTTAGAAATCATTTAACTGTGCTCTATAAAACAATGAATATGGAGTGAAATTGGCTTAGTGGAGTTGGCCTTGGAAGAATGAAAACATTTATGTATCTATGTAAGTCCCATATAATATTTTTGGTAAAACATTTGAAGCCATAAACATGTTTTTGGGGGGTTCAAATCATAGGATAAAGTTGTTCCTTCCTTGGCTGCTATGACCTAAAAGAGGGGAGGAGGAGGGTCTTGAGAACAGTGTTTTGCCAGAGGTCCTTTGAGGACAAGAGGTGAGGGATTTCAGCTTTAAAAAAAAAATGGGAGAATTTCTTGAAAGGATGTGTTTGCAAACCAGAGACATGGGTTAGGGTCACATTTCTATTGGTGTCCGCTGTTCTCTGTTATGGGTCTTAACTATCTAAGCTGACAGCCACTTGATTCCAAAGATCTCCTCACACTTTGGCTAGGAGTAAGAGTGAGTGTTCATTCAAAAAGAGTAGCAGATGAGAGGAATTTGCCTCTTCCTAACTGTCCATGCTGAGAAGAACAGGTAGCTTCTCAAGGCCAGTGTAAGACATCAGTGTTCTGGATGTATTTGTCACCTTTATAATCAGCCCTCATTTCTCTTCAACATGTCATCTGAAGAAGAGCAGCTAAAATCTATTATGGATATCACAACTATTGCTAGTTTATGGACTGAATACTTAATATATTATCATTAACTCAATCATGAAAAATTTGAAAATAGTGTGCACCATTAGTTTCTAGTGGCACTTAAACATTACTTGAAAACATACATTTCATGCCATGTTCAAGTTAATAACTTTGCACATAGTAGCTATATTTTTTATACATTGAAAGTGAAAGCTGTTTTTAAGAATATTAAATTATCAAAGTGTAAATGTATAAAAATCTATGCAGAAATAGGAAGCACACTTCTTTGAAGAAGCTATCTACATAAAATACAATAACTTTAAAAGACATTCATTAATTTATTCTTTTCTTTAAGACACTGGTGTGAATGCCAACTGCTTGGGGATTGGGTCAGGTGCTATGAATGTGAACTTGAATAAGGCACAACTCTGTTCTTGAGGAGCGTACAGACTGGTCTGTTTTCAAAATGCCCCACAAAAAGTAAGCTAGCACTGATTTCTAGTGGAAAGAAGAGCGAATACTTTTTGCATTGAGAGTGAGTTTTGTTGTCTTTGCGAAAGCTTCTTTCTTTTCATAATAAGCAGCCTCGTTCACAAACACAGGGTACACGGTACAGTCTCCGCCCAACAGGATAGTCTTTCCATCAAGAGTCACAAACATGGGGTCCCCAGGGTGCAATGGTTTCCAGTCTTGATCCTTTCGGAAGACAGTTAAAATAATAAATTACAAAATTTTCATGTCAGATTCTAGATGGTTAATAAATACCATTCTGTTCTTTAAAAAGTGATCCTTGAAGGGTGTCCTGAGAGGCATGCATGAGACCTGACTCCACTGGAACCATGTAACTGTGTTGGGCAGCAGTTTTAAGAGTTTCCCTGTTAATTCTTACAGTTGACATGTGTAATTAGAGTTTCTCTGACACCAAGTTTGCCTTGAATGTGACCAAAGAGGTTTATAATATTAAGAGGAAAAATAAATTTCAAATCCATCTAAGTGCATATTCTACTTTATGCCATCTGAAGTTAAATTCTGTTCAGCAAAATTTAGGAAATATTCATTCAGAGCCTTCTTTGCTCAAGACATTCTACTGTCGGGGACATAAAATGAGTCAAATGTATTTGCACACAGGGAGACTTTATTCTGATGAGGATTGGTGAGTGGTTTTGGGAAAAGTCTAAGTCGAGGTGGATGTACTCCAGGTGTGTCCCCACATTATGTTATCAACTGTGTTATCTGACAGGTCCTGCCCAGGGATTTGGCCTTTTGATTGAAGGATGTTCCAATGTTGTCTGATCACAGGAAGTCTAGAACAGTTCTTCTCCAACTTGGATGTGCTTACAAATCACCTGAGGATTTTGCTAAAATGCAGATTTTGATGCTAATGATCAGGGTGGTGCCTTGAGATTCTGCATTTCTAATATTTTCTAGAAGCATTGGCATTACTCAGGAGTTTGTTAGAAAAGCAAAATTTTGTTCCTCTCTGCAGACTTACTAAATCAAAATCTTCATGTTGTTAACAAATTGTCAGAGATTTACATGTAGAATACTAAAGTACACATGGCACTGCATCTCAGTGATGTTCTCAACTCTAGCCATACATTAGAATCACTTGGGATATTAATATATATTTACATGGGATCAGGGCTGGCCCTATCTCAGATACATCAAATCCGAATCTAAAGCGTGGCTTTATTTTTAATAAATACATTTTTATTAAAATTTTATTTTAAAAATCTACATACAGTAAAATTCATTAATTTTATGTGCAGTTGTAAATTTTGATATATACATAGCATAGTCATATAACCTATAGCTTTGTAATAAAAACATCTATGTTATCACCCATCTCCTCCAGTCCCTCATTTTTATAGTTCACTCTTTTCTTTCTCTCCCTTCCTTTCTTTTCCTTCCTTCCTTCCTTTCTGTAAGTCCCCGGTTATTTTACAGGGTGGCCTGGTTGAGAATGCTCCACTGAACAAGTGCTTTTCAGGCAGAGATATGCCCAGAATCACTGAAGGAACTTCCACGCCCATTGGTCGATCACATCTGCAGAGGTTCCCGTGTAGTGCAGTGCTCCCCAGACCTGAGTCCTATGGAATCACCTGGTGAAGTCATTTGATTCCCTGTGTCCACCTTGTAAGTTAAATCAGAACCTCTGGGGTTGGGACCCAGGAACCTGGGCTTTTGAAAGGCTCCTCAGCTGGTTCTTACATGGCCTGAGTTTGAGAAGCTTTAGTAGTTTGTGGTGGGTTCCATGCATTTGGTGATAAAATCCCCTAGGTAATTCTGATAAGACTATCACTCTTAGACTCTAGACAGGTAGCCTGTCCCTGCCAGTGTCTCTGGCTCCAGGGCCAGCATCCTCTCTGCTTAGCTTATATTCCACTGACAGTGCTCTTCCTGCTATTCATCAAACCCTCCAAGTCTTTTCCAGCCACAAGGCCTTTGCACTTATTTTCCATATGTCTGGCTTCTCATCTTCCAGGTTCCTGTTTCAGTGTCACTGTAGGACATGGCTGCCTGCTTCCCAGTCTTGGGGCCGCACATGTGGCTGGGATGGCTCCTGGCGATCAGCCAGGAGGCGGTGCTGTGGGCGGTGACGGAGGAGGCAGACCACCTCCAGAATAGGTCCGGGACTCTTCTGCCCTTGTGGACAGCTCATGCCTTCCCTTACAAACTATGGGATGGGTGTACACATGAACTTGCTCCACCTCTCTGACCTTTATTCTGATTGGCTCCTGGGCAGTATATAAGCTGTGTGTACTTCCTCATTAAAGGAGATCCTGCTTTGACTGTTCTCCCTGGCACGTCTGATTGTCCTCCTGCGAGGGAGGGCTGGGTGTGGACGGCCAGTCGACCTTTACCTCTCTTGGCTCGTCTTGGTCGGGGCGATCTTTCCCTGCTTCTCCCACTGGTCAGGAGGAGACAGGGGGCTAAAAGCCCCGACAGTGTCACTATTTCAGAGACTACTCCATTTAATTGGAACCCTTTGTTGTCCTCTGCTACATTGTTCATTTCTTTCATAATACTTATTACAGTTTGAAATGATCTGTTTTATGTATTGCTTATTCAATTAATATGGAATTTCCAAGAGGACTTTGCCTATCTTGAATCTCAGGGCCCAGAACAGGTTTAGTAGTCATTCAAAAATATTTACTGAGATAACAAACCAATCGATCCCTCCTTGTAAAACACCAAGTCATTCCTTATTTCTATCAAATACAAATCTAAACTATTTTTCTAGACTTCTGAGACCTACCTCTAATGCTGTTAGCTGCTGATCTCAATATCATTTCTCAGTCCCCCAGAATTGCTTTTTTTCTCCTCAAGAGTATTAAATGTTGTGCCATCATCATTTTGGCCTGTGTCTCCTGTGCTGAGTGTTTTAGTCACCTACAAGGTTTTCTTCCTTTCTCTCCTTGAGTCTTTACCTCTCTTTTAAAACACTGCTGAAGGTACCTAGCTCTGGTTTCTACTGGGATCCCATTAAACCACAAAGCAGGGTTTTCCCCACTGGTGTGTATTTGGGGCAGGATGATTTATAAAGTTGCAAGTCCAGATGACTATTAGGGTCATTCAGTGGGGATTTGAATTGGATCAGTGGTTTTTAGCCATAATCACCCAAGTCAGTAAGATCAGTTTATCTCAGAGTAGAGTGTTGGCATTTTCATTTTTAGAAAGTTCTCTAGGAAGCCTGCAGTCAGGGCTGAAAGCCCCACGCTAGGTAACCTCTCGACTCAGGTCTGAGAATGTGTGGGACACACCATGTGGGGAATGGGCATCTTAACTTTTTGGAATTGTTGCTCTGCCCTATCTTTGTCTTTTCCATACTAAATCTCCTGAGCCTCCCCCTTCTTCCTCCCTCACTCTGCCATCATGGATCAGTCCAGGCAGGGGGTGTGGATAGATACCTCAGTTCTGAGGAGAGTCAGGGAATGGTGGCAGCAGTGCCCCAGAGAAACAGGTTCTGTCTTGCTCTAACTTAGTTGGTTGTGACCACCTCGGGAGGTAGAAGTAATGTGGTCATCTGCAAGGACATTAGTTCTGTGGTTTTCATTAATAATTGTGGCTATGGGATGGCTCCAATTTCTGTCTCCATTTTCTTTTATTACAAAAGATATAACAGTTCCTAACCATTGCACTTGGAGAGGAATTTCACTTTTGTAAGAAGCCTTGTCTGACCACCCTTCTCCCACCTCTTTATTCTGTTACAGAATCTGGTTATCATCATTTCTAGACCATAGTTTAGATGTTTTTATATCTAGACTATAAATTCCACGAGACTATAGACTGTGTTCACTAATGTTTCCCCTGAGTCAGTACAGGTTATACTCAACTAGTATTTATCCAGTAAAGGTCTGAATAGCTTCCTTCTATAGGTTGAATATAGGTAGTGTATCCCAATAGTTGAGGTGTTAAAGGCTTGGTTCCTAGGATGGCACTCCTGGGATGTGCTAGACCTTTAGGAGGTGGGGCCTTGTGGGAGGCCCTTAGGTCATTAAGGGTGTGCTCTTGAAGGAGACTGTAGGACCCAGCCTCTGAGCTGCTCTCTGCTGCCCGACCCCAGATGTGAGCAGTTTGCTCTAACACACACTTCCCACTATTACCATTCAGTACCCAGACCAGAAGCCCAAAGCAACACAGTTACCCAATCAATCTTCGACTGAGACTAAATAAAACCTTTCCATGTATAAATTAATTGCCACAGGCATTTCATTTTAGTGATGGAAAGCTAATACACTTCTCTACACTGCAGTGGTTTTGTGACCATCAAATTAACTAATGCATGTAAAACTCTGTATGGACTGTGAACTTCTACTCAAAGGTAAAACATTATCAAAATATTTTCAATATTTTAAAGAAACAGCAGATTAGTTACCTGCAGATTAGGATGGATAACAGCAGTTATTTCTCCACTTTCATTCCTGGGATAATCAACCTTCTCCACTACTTTATAGACCTCAATAGCACAGGGAGGAAATTCTTTTCCTACAACAATAATAATATGTATTATAGCAACTAAAAAAAATCTTCTTATAAAAGAGGGAAGTTGATACTTTAAGGAAGAAAGGGAGGAAGAAGAATACCAACAACAAAATGAAGACAGTTACAAGGAGAACACACTAAGTTTAGTTAAAGATGTTCATAACAATATAAAGCCAAAAAGTTCTGCAATTATTCCTATCAGTGCATGATGAACTGATGTAAAAAACCGAACATACAAAATCCAGTGTGGGAGAAAAGAGCTTAGGACTGAAAGTCAGGAGCTGAAGGCTCAAACTGCATGACTGGTGGCTGGGGTGTCTGAGTCTTCCATTCTATGACTTTTAATCAGATTAGTGCGGACTGTGTCACACAATAGCCACACAGGGTTCCCAAAAGCCACTAGAGGGCATGTCCAAATGCATAAGTCTTTTTCAAGCCTCTTTTGTAACACAAAAACAAGCCACCTGGGTAGCCCAGATTCAAGATGAGGGTGACTGATGCATGCAAAAATAATGAGAGCAGACTGTCCTTGAGTTAATGTTCCCCAGCCTTGTGGTAGGGATCTATGGACTATGATTTGTAAACTGTTTTCCACTCAGGTTTGTGGCATTCTCCCTGGGGATATAATTTCTTAACATATTAGAGTTCCATGCTTACTATTTGAAAATTTCTTGTTAAATATGTTGTGACCTTCCCAATACTACTTCCATTGGACAGTAAAAAACCTGTCCTCATACAAAGTTGGTGAACAGCTCATTTTCGGTTTTTATGATTTTTGAGTCAAAGGACTGCCAAACACAAAAGAAGTTCCTGTGATCACAGGGGGCTACACAATCTGAGGCTAAGGAATTATGTTCCCCACAGACACTGAACTACACAGTAAATATGTCACCATAGTTATGTTTTGTCAACAATTTTTTTTCTTTTATTTTATTGGTTGTTCAAAACATTACAAAGCTCATGACATATCATCTTCCATACATTTGATTCAAGTGGGTTATGAACTCCCATTTTTTACCCCAAATACAACCGTATTTGCAGAATCACATCGGTTACACATCCACATTTTTACATAATACCATATTAATGACTGTTGTATTCTGCTACCTTTCCTATCCCCTACTATCCCCCCTCTCCTTCCCTCTCATCTTCCCTCTCTACCCCATCTGCTGCTGTTTAATTCTCTCCCTTGTTTTTTTTTTTCCTTTTCCCCTCACAAACTCTTATATGTAATTTTGTGTAACAATGAGGGTCTCCTTCCATTTCCATACAGTTTCCCTTACTTATATGCATTCTAGCAAGTGATCATTATTAAAGTAAATTTGTATATCATATTCTGGTCTAAATTTTCTTTCTTTTAATCAATAATGTGTTTTGAAGATTCTTCCATGTTATTATTATTTGTACACCAACTGATATACATTTGAGTCATGTCCATTGCAAACAAAGCTATAATAATCACCCTTAAGTACAAACTATTGGGATTCATGAGCTTGTGTTTCTTTGAAATGTGGAACAGCTGGACATAAGATTTGCACAATTTAATAAGTAGATATAGCAGATAATTATAAAATTACCCTTTAAAGTGTCTTAACCAATTCAAATATTTGTCAGCAGGGAATGAGAGTATATCTCCTTTTCCTATACCAACACTTAATATCATCATATTCTATTTTCTCAAATCTAATGGGAAAAGTGGTTTCTCACTCTGATTTGCATTTCTCTGATTACTCATGATGTTGAAAGTCTTTTCTACTTTAATAGAACATTTATATTTCCTATTCTGTCTTTGGTTTTTAAAATGGAGTTTAATAGGAAAATAGGATTTCATTTGGTTGTTTATTTAGCAACTGTTTTTCTTGTATGTATCTATTCTGGTTATTGAGGAATAGCTGAAGTGAATAAAAATTTGAAAAAACACCTAACATTCTGAGCACAAAAAATTCAACCTAAATTTCAATTACTACTTCAATGTTTAGTGGTTAAGTTTTAAACACATACACACACAATTAAGTAATGTACACTGGTGTGTGTGTGTGTATGTGTGTGTGTGTGTGTGTGTGTGTGTGTGTGTACACACACACTATATATATAGATAGATAGATAGATAGATAGATATGTACTATATAATATATGTATAGTATTGTTGTGGCTTGGATATGAGGTATCCCCCAAAAGCTCCTGTGTTAATGCAGGAATATTTCAAAGTGAAATGATTTGATTGTTAGAGTTGCAATCTAATCAGTTCAACCTGGTTTGAACAGGCCGACTAGGTGTTAACTGTAGACCGGTGGAGAGTAGCTGGAAGAACTGGGTCACTGGAAGTGTGCCCTGGAAGGGTTCATCTTCTTTGAGGCCCTTTCCTTCTCTCTGCTTCCCAGCTGCCATGTTCTGAGCAGCTTCCCTCCACCATGCCCTTCTGCTGTGATGTCTGCCTCACCTTGGCTCAGAGCAGTTGCTCCAACCAACCATGGACTAAAACTTTAAGAATGTGTCCAAAATAAAATTTTCCTTCTCTAAGTTGTTATTGTCAGATATTTTGGTCATAATAATTAAACCTAACTAACACACAGCTAAATATAAATACCCACAATTAAACAAAACAACCCTTACCCACTATTTACCTTCATTGAACTGATATATAAAATCAAGAGCATGTTTAATCATTTTTCTCATTTGATCCAAAATATCAGCTCGCAGAACACCCTGGGGTTGGGGACCAACTTCTATACCTAGGTACAGAAAGGAAAATAGTAATATTAGAATGTATTGTAAAATTAAGTGTTTTATTATATCTAGAACCCCATTATTAAAAATTATTTAAAAGTTAGACCAGTAGCATCATCGAAAATATTTGAGACAGAATGTTAGGCACAAAATAAAGCAGAATATTTACATGTTTAAATATGCATAGTGATAAATGTAAAGTGAATAAAGGCTAGAAGAGAATATGAAAAAAATTCACAGACTTGTGTTTGAGTAGTTAGAACTTAGGGTTAATTTTTCTTAAATTTATTTCAATATGATTCAAATATTTAAATATCATAACATAGAAAAGAGGTAGAAAAACCTGCATATGACAAAATAATAGGTGGCCACAAAGAGAAACTGTCACAGACCTAATGTTTAGCTTTCACGGGAGGAAAGACATCTAGTTGGTCATAGAAATCTAGCTAGATAAACTATGAATTTAAGTTAACATGCAATCTATGTGACTTCAGGACATTTTTATACTTAATATTAACCCATTCTGACAAGATAGTGCAATGGTTCTTATTTTCTGTAGAAAAATTTGTATTTCCTCTAACTATGCTTGTACTTCTAGGTCTGTTTCCTGTAGCTATCAAGCATCCATCCTTACACCTGCAAAATACTCCTCCACCTGCTCAAGCCTCCCACAGAGTCATCCCTCCAGTCATTATTTTCTCCATTTATCAAACTGTTTACTAAGTATATCACCCACATTCATTCTCTTCCATCCAATTCAAATATATTCTTTTAACCCATTCTATTTTCACCCATTTCTATTACTTTCCAATTCAAAAAGCTCATTATGGTATACTGTGTAATTTTCTTGTGTATATGTACAAGCACTCATTTAAGTATATGATATCATAAGTGTGGCCAAGGCATGCCTCTGTGCATAAATGATGTGTACATATCAATGAAAATTGTGTTCATAGATATGTCTGTGTGCATTTTGTAGAAGACATTGTTGTTTGCCTACCCCAAATGTATTCCATTTTTCTCTCTTCTAATACAATCATAATTTTGGTTGAATATCCAGTTTTTAATGTGAATGAACTTTTCTTCAGCTTTAGAATAAATATAAAATAGTTTAAGGCATTCATAATAGTCCAATTATCCTGATCATGTTATAGTTCAGTCACCTTGGCAGTGGAATGCAAAAGTGGTCCTTGTACATAACTTATAGAAGTTTATATAAGCAATATTTTTATTATAAAATGTTGACTCAAAAAGAATGCCTGAGATCTTAAGTGCTTTTTCCAATGTGTGTATGACATAATATATTTCAAATATAAAAGAGTAAAGTTGGAAGGAGAACATGCTAATATTTTTAATAATACTCCCTCATACTGAAATGTTTTAAAGCTTTGGTTCTATTTGTAAGGGCGAAACTTATCAGCAGATATTTGTTCCTGTTAAAACAGCATTGCCCAAAAATATCATATTCTAAGGCAGTCTCTCAAAGTTTGGAAGTCTTACACTTTTATTTGGTATCAAAGAGAACCATGATCTCTATTTTTTTAATTTTTTTTAGTTGTAGATGGACACAATACCTTTATTTTGTTTATTTATTTTTACGTGGTGCTGAGGATCAAACCCAGTGCCTCCCAAGTGCTAGGCAAGTGTTCTACTACTGAGCCACAACCCCAGCCCCTCTATTATTATTATTACTTTATAGTGCCAGGGATGAAACCCTGGATCTTATACATGGTAGGCAAACACTGTACCACTGAGCTCTGTACCCAACCCTATCTCATATAGTAAGGTTTTGGTTTATTACATTTATTACAACTTTGTGCCTATATTTGAATATTTAGTTTTCTCCAATTATAATTAATAATTAATTTCTCTCCTTAATCATGAACCAAAAGTATCAAACAGGATAATTTCATTTGCTTATATTATTTGCTAACTTGGTCTTAAATTTACTCTTGGTTAAAGCCTATGAGATCTAACAAAAAAGATCTTAAGTTGTAATAGATATTTTAATTATAGCATAGTTTGCAAACACTTAATTATGCTAGTGGGTCTCATAGGAAAGAGAATAAATTACTCCTACTATGGCCATGTATCCCTCTATGCAGTAATGACCTGGTTAATGTTCCCTTCTCATTAGATACTAAGCTCTTTGAGGGATTCTATGTGCCTATATCATCACTATTTTCCCAGAACCTAGCACAGTCCAATAAATGTCTTTTGAAAGTATAAATTTTAGAGTGATTAATTCTGTAGAGTGAAGCTAGACAGAAGGTTCTATAGAAGGTGACATTTCACTTAAGTCTTGGGAATGAGAAGAATCTGTCAGACTCATATGAAGGACCAAACCTAGGTAAAAATATAAATAGAACCAGAAAGCTACTCAGGGATATTGAGAAAATTAAGTATAGTTTCTGCCTGGGGTTAATTTGCTTATTCTCTGATAATTATAAGACTTAATTATGTGCAAGGTAGCTATAAATATTCTTTAATTTTTCTTAAAGTTTCAGATAGGGACATATTTTATTCAGCTATGCCAACAGACTTACCAACAGGATACTTGGCTACAGAAGAAATGGTTGTGTATTTCAGGGAAGGATGCTCAATGAGATAAACATAGCAGGGTAATGGAGCCAAAGAAGTCTGAAAAGAATTTTTAAAACATCTTTCTTATTATGTAAGGACCATATGTTTTGTTCTCTTTGATGCTATGGAGTCAGTAATGCTTTCATATTCTTTGCTTCATCAACCAAGAATAGTCAGACAACTTTATGGAACACTCTAAAATTCAATGTAATAGCTTTGAAAACATACAAATAAATTACATATGAAATTGAATTACATGCAGCCTTCTAGGTAAAATGTACATTAAGCAATTCTTCAGAGGCATGACCAAAGAATAGGAAATAAATTTTCCTTCTGAATGGATTTGGTTATTTTTGTTTCATCATTGGTTACCCTTACTATTCAGCTTATTTAGTCTCTTAAAGAGCTCTGTTTCTGCCCCTGTAATTCAGGTTCTATGAATGTCATGTGATTCCTCTTCCTTCTGCTTATTTGAATGAAAATTTGATACAGGTCTCTTGGTTTGGATAACTGGGTATAACTTGTGTCTTCTGTGAGTGGCAATCAAAGAATTCAGCTACATAAGGATCTCCAGCCAGAACCACTAATATTTACTGTCCAGAGGTCAAGGGAAACAAAAGTAATAGTTACCACAGGGTAGACATTAGTCTAAATGCTTTGAATACTTTTTCTCATTTAAAGCTTTTAGCAGCCATATGGAGTGAGTATTGTTATACTAATTTTATAAAATAAAAAAAGCTATTTTGAGATTTGAACTTCTTGTTCAAGGTTAGTGAAGGAGAAAGCCAAGATTTAAATCCAACTTCTGGCTACAGGGGTTGAACTTTTCCCACTAAAACATTTTAACTCTCTATATCTATTATATAAAATCAAAAACAAAATCCATTATTTGCATTTTTGCTTGTTTGATGTTTTCTACCATTTTTTTTAGTTAAAGGCAGTAAAATGCTGAATTTTTAATCTTACAGATTCCTGAGTCTTAAAATGATTATCTATATGAAGTACGTGACAAAAGATTGGGTGTGTAATCCCATTGGCTTGGGAGGCTGAGGCAGGAGAATGGCAAGTTCAAAAGCCAGCCTCAGCAAAAGCTAGGCACTAAGCCACTCAGTGAGACCCTGTCTCTAAATAAAATACAAAATAGAGCTGGGGCTGTGGTTCAGTGGTGGAGTGCCCCTGAGTTCAATCCTTGGTAATCCCCCCCATACACACACAAAAAAAGATTGGGTGTGTTTTAGGCAATCCCAATCAAATGGTGACAAGGCAGGACTAAAGGGACACAACGTTTTCACTGCTGGAAATGACGATTTTTTGAGCTTCCTAAAACCCTGTAATTTTGATATTTCAACCACGCCATTTAAAATTCTGATATTCATTTTTCTTGTTTTTTTTTTTCGTTCAATAGCTTATGAATTTGTGACTTTTGGAATAAAATTTATAATTTCAAGAATCCACAAGGATCTTATCATTTTGTTCCTTATATTTGTTATTTTACTGGTTTCTCCTTTTCTCCTGCCTGTCACCACCACCTCTGTATCTGAGTATAGCCTCTCCCATCCAGTCTCCCAGCCCAGCTGTGGAATAGATCCCATTTCTCTTGGACCTTTCTTCCTGACCCTGTTCTGGTTGTCTCTCATCTATAATTGACTTATGTAAACTTATAAATTAATAACATTGACATTACCTTAATATAATGATACATCTGAATTAAAAAGTCATTCCTGGAATCTTCAAGAATAAGGGTGCACCCCATGTTAGAAGTTGTGTTGTGAAGGTCAAAAATGATGTCATAGGAATCTTCACTATTTTTTGGACCAAATAAATGATTTATTTCTTGAGCCCTTTTCACTTCATATGGCAAGTCCTCTGACATCTCTTTGCTATTATTAGCAGAAAGAAAAACATTAACAACATTTGTGGCTAAGATAATATAAATAGTCAATAAAAACACAATATATAAAGAACCAGTTGCCAAACCTTTAATATGCAAAATCTGTGAGGGTAGTGAAAATATCTAAAATTGTTATAAATGAAAAATATTTTTGCTCCATTTGATTCCATATAACTAATATTGCACTGATATTCTTAAAAATAATACATTCATTTATGTTGCTAGTCACAGGTAGGACTTTTCAAACAGAATTTACCATTTGACTTCAACCTTGAACAAAAATTTTCCATTAACCTTATTTATAGTTTTTTTGTAGTTATGGTGCACTTGTTATTTATTATGGGCATAGATCATTAAATGCATCTTCCTCCCAGTCTTCACCCTAGGTAATTCAAGTTCTCAAAACAGTCAAACTTAGATGCTCACATCATCATTAGGTATTTTTAATTGAGGCCCAACAGTCATCAGTGGTCCAGGGACAAGGTTTACTGATTAGAGTCTGAAGACACTCCAAAAATACAAAAATTTACAGGTACATGTGTGTGTGTGTGTGTTTGTGGGGCAAGTGTTAATATCTGTTATTATATTCTTAGACGGAGTCTCAATCTAACCCCTCCTCACTTTCTGAAATGGTTAGGATACATTTTTGCTTGCTGTACATGATAATGGTTTAAATTTATTTTTTCTCATTAAATCACTCAACCACATTTTCATGTAATTCCATCTCTTTCTATTCCCTGGCTATTTTTACCAGTATCTTTAAAGGACCTACAGTTTGTACCTGAGTGTTTTCTGTCTGGAATGCAATCAAGAAGGTGGATTAGCCATTTTGCAGTTATGAAGCAAAAAACATGAGTACAAAAAGGTACATGTGAAGATGAGAACAGGGGGAAGAAAGAAGCAACCTGTGGCCCTGATGATATCATGAAGCCACCCCACCAGCCCTAGACTTATTATTTGTGAATAAGAAACTCTTATTTGCTTAAGCCAGTATGTTTGAGTCTATTATACAAAACCAAACACAATTCCTAAAGGATAGATGTGCCTGTATTATACAAATACATATTTATACCCATGTTATAGATATACATATTATACACATGTGTACCCACACACACGTGTGTTTTAAAAGTTAATTCATAAAACAAGCCCATGAGGCTACTCCAACCCTATTTTCTTTTACATCTTCCTACCCCCTTTGAGTAAGTGGCACCACTGCCCACCCAGCCGCTCAAAATTTAGGCTTGACAATGACATTTCCCACGTCTGGAGTACAGGTACCACTGGAACAGTTCCAAGGGATAAGGCTAAGAGAATAGACAGACACAAGACCCCCAAGGGCACTATCAGCTATACTAGCTAGCTTACATCTATTCTGAAGATGAGAATGTTTAAAAAATTGAGAGGGGGAGGCCTAAGATCTTCATGTTAGGATGATCCCTATGACTACCATAAGGGATGGCAGAAAGGATTGGCACAAGTCTCCAGGTAGAGAGAGTCTGTTAAAAGACTATTGTAACTGTCTTTAGGAAAAATAAAGGTAGTGAAAAGGGAAAGAATGACTGGATTTGTGAAGGTCTTGCAAAGAATATTTGGGAGGACTTACCCACTAGACATGAGGGATGAAGGACAAGGACTTCTATGGGGGATTTTCTATGGTAGGTGATAGTGTACTTACTGAGATGAGGAATATAGGAGAAAAAATGGGGGGATTAGGAAAAGATAATTGGTTTATCTATTTCATAAATTTTCATAGCTGTGCTAAAAAAGAATGCTTGGCCTCTGAAAAGGGTTATAAATACAAAACAGAATGTGAATTTAATTTAAAAGGCTGCTCTCACTGAACGGCATACTATACTGGGAGGCCATAATAAGAAAACTCACCCCAATTCATTTTAGAGTTAATGTGTGAAGTTAATATGCTAACAAAAAGTTATTCTTCAACAAATTACTACTTATAATACAATATATATAATAGCCATTTTAGATTAATGTTTGTGTTGATATCACCTCAATCATAAAGGTAAAGCATTTCAAAAATTAATATTTACGCCAATAAAATTATGATTCAATACAAAAATGATGACTACTAAATAAAACTGCCTTGCAATCTCTTCCATAAATAAGGATATTTGTACTAAAAGTAGTATTCACCTTTTGTTCCATAGTGACACTAAACCCAAAGACTTCTCTAAATCAGAAAACAGGTACAAAACGTATTACAGCTGATTGTTACTGTGCATATCTTATATCTTGGCTAGCAGTCTACCAACTCCCTGGGGGGGGGGAAGTATCTTGTATACAGTGTTGTACTCCCACAGTACTTGGCATAATGAGAAAAGTTGTTTAATAATATTTTTAGATAAATTAAAGAAAGAAATGGAAGAGGCAAAGACTTAGAGGCATATACAGGGGTAACTATCAGAACATTTGAAAAGGCAAAAATAATTAGTCAGGACCCATCTGGAATATTAGGATTAAATATATTGTATTCAATGTATTAAAAATCAGCTGCAACTGAAATTCAGAAAGTTCAGGGTAAGTGCCTTTGGTTCTCATTATTTAATCCATCCTGGAAGGTAAATACATCCATTCCTCAGACCACAGGGTGGTCTCATGTTTTCTGAAAATGGATACTTATTCACTCTTTCATTCAACAAACACTAATTAGAACATTATATTTTTCTTAACTAGAAATTTATGTGCTATAACATAGTTGAAAATAAATGTAGTGAGTTTCCCACACAGCTAACAAGTGTGTATATAAACATAGTGGTCAAATACTAACTTATGCAAAGGATTATTAGATCTGTCTTTCAAGATATAATTTAAAAATAAAACCTTTCTTATATATTTTTGTAATCTACAGAGGATATATTTGAAAAGAAAAACCAAATAATATAGTATTTTAAAAAAGTATGAATGCCCAGTTTCCATAATTGTATAATTCACAATGCAGCATGATTAGAAATTAAAGCAATCTTACTCATTACAGACACTATATGTATACATGAATATTCATCACACATATGTATACAAGTTCTCTCACACACATACCACATTTCACACATACATGTATGGACTCTGTACAAAATATACACTTACCCAAGATTTTCAAGGTCACAAACACGATTCAGATCACAGTCGATATATCTGGTACACTTCTTCACTGCTCTCGGGTTGGTAATAAATGGTTTTACTTCCAGCCCTGTTCTCTGAATCTCAGCGTCATTCTCCAGCCAGTGCTTAACTAGAAATACTCCCGTTAGCTCATTCCCATGAGTTCCTCCAAAGATAGCAATCTTTTTTATAGGTTTTCCTGTAATGTGAGGAGAGGTCATTTTACCAATAGTTTTATCTGATTTCTGCAATTCAGAAGAAAGGAGATCAAAGGAAGCTTAATGTCCTAAGAAAAGTTTAGAAATCTAAATTCAAATGAGAATTTAACCAAAGTACAAAGTACAGAGTTCCCTTGAGTGGAGGACTTTAAACACCTTCTGTTACAAGTTGTAAACCCTGTTTATTATATGAACACTCCCCTTTGTAGCCCTGTCCTTTACCATATTTGGATTAAAATATGCAAAGATCAACCAGAGATACAGTTGTTGACTTCTAACTCCCTCAGATGGTCAGTAGATCTAAGTACAATAATAAATTGACATCTCCTACCAGTACAAAAAGTCAGTTTCCCCTTCAGCTAGAATGCCATCCAACAGGGCTTTCATGATCATTTATA
Source organism: Ictidomys tridecemlineatus (assembly GCF_052094955.1). Taxonomy (NCBI): domain Eukaryota; kingdom Metazoa; phylum Chordata; class Mammalia; order Rodentia; family Sciuridae; genus Ictidomys; species Ictidomys tridecemlineatus. Next base: position 46,469,259 of record NC_135479.1, on the reverse strand, counting down.
ATAATAAAAATAGTTTGTAAAGTTCTAATCCTCTAAAATAAAAAAATTAAGTGGCTCATTCGATATTTTTTTCCGCTGGCATTAAAAAAACATTTCTGAAGTGAATCCAGGAAATTTCATGATCTAAGGGCATTGAATCTCATATCTAGAAACAGTCAAAGGCAGATACTCAGAGCCTCTTCTTGAGCCAGCACCTTCTTTTGGATTGCTTTTATGCAGTTAGAGACACAGGGACCCAATTGGTGATCACTGGGTCTTGAAAAGTTACTTTGAAACATCCCTTATAGTTTCTTTCTCATGATGTTATTGGTTATTCTCTGTCAATTTCCTTAGGAATCTTGCCAAAGTACCAAAGGAAAAACAACTGTTAGTAATTTTCAAATCCTTTTAATGCACGAAAATGTCTTGGGACATACTATATATATTAACACATGATATGAATTTATAAAGACATGGCCTCATTTACTGACAGAAATCCTCTCCACTGGAATGCATTGTGTGAAAGGGGGTCTTATTAGAGGAAATTACCCAGAATACCAAGATGATTACATGCCTTTGGAGAAATGACGCTGAGCCAAATCTGATTTGATTTCATGCTCAATCACTCAGAAAGTCAAATATGTTCAAGTATTAAAATTCTATGTATTAGTAATACCAGGCTGTTTTATAGGAGTACAAGCATAATTCATTACAATTGCAGAGTACTTAAATTTATGATGTTTTTCCACTTTGTAAGATAGGACAGAGAAGGTATTGACATCCCTATTGCAGGGATACAACAAAGAGAGGTTAAGCAACCTGAATAAGTTTCCACAGCTACATAAAAGAAAACTAGGCCTGGGGCCCATGTTTCTGATTTAAGTCCAGTGTTTTTTCACAGGGCAATAGGGTGCCTCTTTGTTATTTTTGGTCCCCTCTGAAGTTCTACTTTTGCTCTTTCAGAATTCACATAAACAACCACTACAGTGTGCTCAGGAAACAAACAAGCACACAAATAAAATACATGATGGAAATATGAATATGAATGCTATTTAATATTTAATATTTAATGATGATTAATAAACCAACATGATATTTAATAAACAAACTCCCAAATTTTTCCTTTAAGAGACCATAATTCAGAGATAAAGCAAAATAACAATATAAATTTACAAATCAAAATTACTATTCTAACACAAAGCTCCACAGTCTTTGATTCCTGCACATATGAGTGTACACTAAACACACATAAATGTAAAGAGACAACAGCTGTAGTGCTACTTTGGTTTCAAGAACAGTAACTATGGTAAATTATTAACACTGCTATGTTTTGTTTTTTTCCTTGCCAATTTGTAGTTTGTACTGTCCTTTGCCCTAGTCTCTCTGGAAATGCTGCTTTAGTTATCTCCTTTAGCTGGCACAAATGACTTGAATTTTAAGGCTTATTTTATGGAATTTTAACAGATCAGCATTTTGAAGCACACTTCACATTGGTAAAGTTTCTGTTACATGTCCATATGCAACAGAAAGTTAATGAACTGTAGTAATTCTTCCTTATACTTACCTTGTTAATTGTGTACAGTTTTGTCTTCTGTGGAAAGCTTTATTACAAAAAGGAGAGCATTTCCTTAGAACTGGAGCACCAGAGGCTTTCTATACTCTTAGACAAACTTAACTTCCAAAACATTTTTAACCCCCTGTCTCCCAAAGCACACTTGAGTTTGGATCCTTGTAAAAACTTTGCAGTTTTATTAGTTCTTTTTGAGAGCTTAGAGAACTGAGGGTATAAAATGAAACCTTTTCACTAACTCCCTATTAAGTTGAATATTTAAAGTATTTTAAAGTAGGTGTTTAATAACTTCCAGCACCTGAATAAGTTTCCACAGTCTTAGTGTTTTCCTTGCTCTGTGGCCCATTCTGATCAACTTTTCACGTAGAAATAAATGAATGATAACCAGAATGAGACAGCTATAGAACAGATAAGTTTATAAACTGCTAGCAAAAGCCGGGCATGGTGGTGGATGTATATAATCTCAGCAGCTCTAGAAGCTGAGGCAGGAGAATTGCCAGCTCAAAGTCAGCCTCAAAAATTTAGTGAGGCCCTAAGCTACTCTGTAAAACCCTGTCTCAAAACAAGATATAAGAGGGCTGGGGATGTGGCTCAGTGGTCAAGTGTCCCTGAGTTGAATCCCTGGTACAAACAAAAAATACAAAAAAAAAAACAAAAACACAAAATTGCTAGCAAAAATTCCATATTGTTCATGTCTACATTCCTTATTGCTCATGTCTGAATTCCTTATAGACATAGCAGATATTGTTACTCCTGGGCTTAATGTTGTTGTTTTAATGAGAAATCATTTTTTTAGGGAGTAGGCTTTATACATGTATGTATATAACATGTCAAAAGCAGCTTCCTTTATGTTCATGTTTTGGGTAAGTCTAATTGTAACTATGATGAATAAGAAGTCTTTTCAGATATTTTGTTGTTTGAACTCTTCTTTCCAAATTAAAAAGATGAACCTCTTCCTTCTAAACTTATTCCTTAAGATGGATATTATTACCCTAAGTACATGTATAAAGACACAAATGGTGTGTATATAACTTGTATACAACACAACTATGAAAAATTGTGCTCTATATGTGTAATATGAATTGTAATGCATTCTGCTGTCATGTATAACAAATTAGAATGAAAAAATTTTAAAAAAATTAAAAAAAAAAAACCTTTTCTTTTACTTTTCTTTACTCTGGCATTCAAGGCCTACTATTGTTTGGTGTCAATCTATCTCTGATTTATCTCCAAACATTCTTATTTGACTTAATTTTCAAAGAAACTAGAAATACATTTTATTGTCCCATAGTCTTAGACTTTTATTAACAACCTTCTTCTCAGCTCTCTCTCCCTCTTCCTTTTACCTATCCCAGCCTTTGAATAGCAGAAGATATAGTAAATAAACAAATAAATATCACCCTATTTGAACTCAGGTCTAAAATTATTATACTTGGCCTATAATAAATGGCAGCTACTATTATGAAATAAGGTCTAACATTTATTGAGCACTTACTGTGCATTAGGTAGGACTGTTCATTGTCTCATAGAATTTTGGGGGAATTAAGTAAGTATTGATACTGCTATTTTACTGAGGAAGGAAATGTAGATCTAGAGCAGGTAAGTTATTCAAAATCATAGGCCCAAGAACCCCCAAAATTCCCAGGCAGGAAGCCTGTAGCTGGAACTCAAGAGCTCAGAGGTGCTGCACCACTTTGCTTCCTTTGTTGAGTATCTCCGTGGCTCATGGGCTCTTTTGCTCTAGCAGCATTGGCTCTGCCTTACTATCTGCCTTGCACAGTTGTCACTCACAGGCAGGCCTCAGCAATCCCACCAATTTCTTGGACTCTTATCCCAACAAAGAGATCTGACTCAGAAATGCAGCCACACCAAACAAGACACTTACGCTTTGGTCTTGTGGTCCTGGGAGTCTTTTTTTTAGACACAGTCCAGGTTGCCACCAGCATCTTGCAAACTGAAGTCTAGAACCTAAGAGATGACCAGGGGTGCAGGAAAGAGGGAGCCATAATTTTCTGACGCAGCTGGGGAAGAGGATGACTGGATTGAACATCTGTCTCTGCCTCTTCAGTGACCAGTACGGGTTCCTTCCCTGTCTGGGCAAAGGGTTGAAGAGGTAGGCCCATCTCCTTACATCGTGAGAACGCGGACAGGCGCTTTAACTTTGCACTTCCTGCTGTTCTTGGAGCTCAGGTGGCCTGTGCGCCTGCGCAGTGAGCAGCGAGGTCAAATGCGCCTGCGCACAGCCCCAGTTCTTATGCTTTTTGAGGAGGTAGGCGGTTGCTGACTGGGGTCTCTTCGACGGTTGACCCAGCCAGGAGGACTTGAGGGTTCAAGTTGTGTGTCATGTTGTGATGAGGTTCAAGAAGGGAAAGCCCCTGCCTTGACCCTAGTTACAAAATGCTGCTGGTCCCTGGGTGGATAAGGAAAGGTTTTTGGAAGATAAAGAAAAAGACCCTGATAGGGACATGGCCTCCTCCCCCGCAAGGAGAGGCCCAAACATGCCCTTCTGGTTTCCACCTGAGACCAGTCTTTGAGGACCGAAGTGTTTGCAAACTGAACAAACTTTACAGCCAGTGCCACATAACCGTGTCACTAAGCCACTGGGAGTTAGGGATCCGAGGGAAGATTTTTCACTTTTTCTATGGAAAAAAAACTTTTTTTGTTTTCATACAATACTCAAAAGATGTAATAATGGCCCTTGTAAGCGCCCTTGTGTTTAGCATGTAAGTTGCATTAGTATTTCTGTGTTGAGAAAAAGTGGCATAACCTCTGTTTTGGTCCCTAGAATAGAACCAAGAATATTTTTTAAAAGGGCCTATTATATCTAGTTTCAAGTCAAGATAGAAATAGAGGCAGTCTCTCACCTCGTGTTTCCCAAGTTTTATTTTTAACAGTGGTATTTAGAAGTTAATATTTACCTAAGTCTGATTTGCATCATTCTTTAGTTGTGTTTATGTCTGTATGTATTATTGGTAGGGAATTTGGAGCAGAAAGGATCTTAAAATTAAGTTTATATCTTTCCTTTTCATCCACACAATGGGCAAGTATTTGTTGAATTGAGATTGAAATATATTAAGAGGCTATACTCGGAAAACAACAGCAATTAAGTTGTAAAATTAAAAAAAAATACAGGGAAAAACCCCTTTATTTAAACTGAGTGGAAATTTATCATTGTATTTGTTTTGGACATTAATTGAGGATTTAGTCTTTGGTAGTCTCAAACTAATTACCAAAGCAGGTGATTTGCATAGTGCCATGAAGTTGGACACACACCATGTTCTCATATGGCTAGGTTGATACTGTATATTTCCTACCTGTGAGTTTGCCAATGCAATTGTAATTTGGTGGGTTGGTCTCTGTGTCCTCTATTCTGTACCATTGGTCTACCAGTCTGTTTTGGTGCCAATACCATGCTGTCTCATTACCCTCTTTATAGATCTGATTCAGAATTCTCATGGTGTGTCCTTGATTCTGAAATAAATTTTATAGACCATTTGAAAATCTGCATCTACTAGGAAGCAAGGTGGTAATCACCCCAGTCATAGCTTAATTTGAACAGAGCTGGAAAAATAAATTTTGTTGTAAGTACTTACTCAGAAGCAAAGGGCTCCCTCAGGTTTCAATGTAGTTTTCAAATGTAATTTTCTTAATTGTATTCTGGGAATTTATTTTGTTGTTGATACAATATGAGTTATAAGGTTCTTTCTTTGAAGGTTTGGTTAAACAACTTTGTTTTGTGAATTTAGAATACAAAACAAAAATTAATAGACTGATACATAAGAAAATGAAAATTCCACTTGAAGTACAGCAGGTATTGAGCAACTTTATCTTTGAAGCTTCCTTATTTTGTGTATGCCATATTAAGTTTGTGTAGTTTGTAAGTGAAACATTTTGGAAGGAACTTTAATAAAGATGAAACATTGAGTCTTGCTTCGTTTCTTTTTAGGTCAAAGGAGGTAAAATAAAACTTATTCAACCCAAAGTATTTAGTGGCAGAGGTGGATATAACATAAAAACTTAGATTCACCCTGGTGTTCTACAGATTCTATGTGCTTGAGTTGTTCTGTGCTTTTAAGATGAAAACAAATCAATAGATCGATCTTTAATTATATTTGTGCCTGACTTGTTAAAAATATTTCCAGAAATACATGTTTCCTAGGAGCTATCATTTCTAGTTTTCTTAACTTATTAGGTAAAATCAAGACAGCACAAGACTGATAAGAATCAGGGGATGAATATGATGCACAATAAAGATAATAATAACTATTATTTATGGTGACTGTTTCTAGACATTTAATTATACATATTAATTCATTTGATTCTTCCACCAATCTTCTAAGATATATTATTATTGTTGTCCCTGTTTTTCCTATTAGAAACAAAAACAAAATAGTTAAACAGGAAATTATTAAATGGTAGTACTAGGATATAAACTTAGGAATCTGGCTCTACGGTTCATGTCTTAATAATTATGTTATTCTGCGTCTCAGTTTGTATCATGTTGGCACAAAGAGTTTAAGGAAATTGCCCATGTTTATACTGTTTTGTCATTAATTGTTTTAAAAAACAAATGACAGATGAATGCATTACAATTCTTATTACAAATATACAGCATAATTTTTCATATCTCTGGTTGTATACAAAGTATGTTGACACCAATTAGTGTCTTCATACATGTACTTTGGTTAATGATGTTTATCACATTCCATCATCCTTGCTAATCCCCCATCCCCTGCCTTTCCCTCTCTCCCCCTCTTCCATATCCCCTCTTCCCTTCCCTATTCATCTATTCCTGCATGTTCCCCTTCCCTACCCCACTATGAGTCAGCCTCCTTATATCAGAGAAAACATTTGGCATTTGTTTTTTGGGGATTGGCTAGCTTCACTTTGCATTATTTTCTCCAGCATCATCCATTTATCTGCAAAAGCCATGATTTTGTTCTCTTTTATTCCTGAGTAAAATTCCATTGTGTATATATGCCACATTTTTTTATCCGTTCATCCACTGGAGGGCATCTAGGTTGGCTCCACAGTTTAGCTGTTGTGATTTGTGCTGCTATAAACATTGATGTGGTTGTGTCACTGTAGATGCTGTTTTTAAGTCCTTTGGGTATAGACCAAGGAGAGGGATAGCTGGGTCAAATAGTGGTTCCATTCCCAGATGTCCATACTGCTTTGCATATTGCCTGCACCAATTTGATTCCTATGATTTTTTCCTTTTTCCCCACACCCTCACCAACACTTATTGTTGTTTGTCGTCATAATGGCTGCCATTCTGACTGGAGTGAGATGGTATCTTAGAGTAGTTTTGATTTGCATTTCTCTGATTGCTAGAGATGATGAGCATTTTTTCATATATTTGTTGATTGATTGTATATCCTCTTCTGAAAAGTGTCTGTTCAGATCCTTTGCCCATTTGTTGATTGGGTTATTTATTTATTTATTTATTTATTTTTGGTGCTTAACTTTTTGAGTTCTTTATATTCCCTAGAGATTAGTGCTCTATCTGATGTGTGAGGGGTAAAAATTTGATCCCAGGATGTAAACTCTGGGTTCACCTCACAGTTTGTTTCTTTTGCTGAGAAGAAACATCCCATTTATTGATTCTTGGTTTTAATTCTTGCACTATAGGAGTTTTATTAAGGAAGTTGGGCCTTCATCACATGATGAAGATTAGGGCCTTCTTTTTCTTCTATTATATGCAGTCTCTAGTTTAATTCTTAGGTTCTTGATCCACTTTGAGTTGAATTTTGTGCATGTGAGAGATAGGGGTTTAATTTCATTTTGTTGCATATGGATTTCCGGTTTTCCCAGCACTATTTGTTGAAGATGTTATCTTTTCTCCATGCATGTTTTTGGCACCTTTGTCTAATATAAGATAATTGTCATTTGGTGGGTTGGTCTCTGTGTCCTCTATTCTGTACCATTGGTCTACCAGTTTATTTTGGTGCCAATACCATGCTGGTTTTGTTGCTGTTGCTCCGTAGTATAGTTTAAGGTCTGGTATAGTGATGCCACCTGCTTCACTCTTCCTGCTAAGGATTGCTTTAACTATTCTGTGTCTCTTATTTTTCCAGATGAATTTCATGATTGCTTTTTCTATTTCTATGAGGAATGACATTGAGATATTGATTGGAGTTGCATTAAATCTGTATAGTGCTTTTGGTAGTATGGTCATTTTGATAATATTAATCCTGCCTATCCAAGAGCAAGGTAGATCTTTCCATCTTCTAAGATCTTTTTTGATTTCTTTCTTTAGGGTTCTGTATTTTTCATTGTATAGATCTTTCACTTGTTTCATTAAGTTGATTCCCAAGTATCCTTTTTTTTTAGGTTATTGTAAATGGGGAAGTTTTCCTCATTTCCTTCTCAGAGGAAATGAGGAAAACTGATATACCGAAATGCCTTTGATTTATGAGTGTTAATTTTATATCCTGCTACTTTGCTAGATTCATTTACGAGTTCTAGAAGTTTTCTGGTGGAGTTTTTTGGGGTCTTCTAGGTATAGAATCATATTGTCAGCAAATAGTGCCCATTTAATTTCTTCTTTTCCTATACATATCCCTTTAATTTCTTTCATCTGTCTAAGTGCTCTGGCCAGGGTTTCAAGAACTGTGTTGAATAGAAGTGGTGAAAGAGGACATTCCTGTCTTGTTCCAGTTTTTAGAGGGAATACCTTTAGTTTTTCTCCATTTAGAATGATGTTGGCCTGAGGCTTAATGTAGATATATAGCCTTATGAAGTTTAGATATGTTCCTGTTATCCCTAGTTTTTCTAGTGCTTTGAACATAAAGTGGTGCTGTATTTTGTCAAATGCTTTTTCTGCATCTATTGAGAGAATCATATGATTCCTATTTTTGAGTCTATTGTGCTAATTTTATTTATTGATTTCTGTATGTTGAACCAACCTTGCATCCCTGGGATGAATTCCACTTGATCATGGTGCACAATCTTTTAGGTATGTTTTTTGTGTTTGACTTACCAGAATCTTGTTGAGAATTTTGCATCTGTGTTCATTAGAGATATTGGTCTGAAGTTTTCTTTCTTTGATGTGTCTTTGCCTGGTGTTGGGATCAGGGTGATTATTGGCCTCATAGAATGAGTTTGGAATTACTGCCTCTTGTTCTATCTCCTGAAATAAATTGTAGAGTATTGGTATTAGTTCTACTTTAAAGGTCTTGTATATAGAACTCGGCTGTGTATTTATCTGGTCCTGGGCTTTTCTTGGTTGATAAGCTTCTGATGGTGTCTTCTATTTCATCACTTGATATTGGTCTGTTTAAATTGTATATATCTTCCTGACTCCATCTGGTTAAATTGTATGACTTAAGAAACTTGTTTATGTCTCAATGTCTTCTATTTTATTGGGGTATAAGTTTTCAAAATAATTTCTAATTATCCTTTGTATTTCTGTAGTGTCTGTTGTGATATTACCTTATTCATCATGTATGCTGTAATTTGAGTTTTTTCTCTCTTTCTCTTCATTAACGTGGCTAAGGGTCTGTCTATTTTATTTATTTTTTCAAAGAACCAACTTTTTGTTTTGTCAATTTTTTCAGTTGTTTCTTTTGTTTCTATTTCATTGATTTCAGCTCTAATTTTAATTATTTCTTGTCTTCTATTGCTTTTGATGCTGATGTGTTCTTTTTTCTAGGGCTTTGATATGTAGTGTGAGGTCATTTATTTGTTGACTTTTTCTTCTTTTAGGGAATGAACTCCATGCAATGAATTTTCCTCTTGGTACTGCTTTCATAGTGTCCCAGAGATTTTGATATGATGTGTCTGTATTCTCATTTACCTCTATGAATTTTTTAATCTTTTCCTTGATGACCCATTGTTCATTCATTAGCATGTTGTTTAGTCTACAAGTGATGCAGAAATTTTTATTTTTTATTTTTGTCATTGATTTCCAATTTCATTCCATTATGATCTGAGAAAATGCATGGTAGTATCTCTACTTTTTTGTATTTTATAAGAGTTACTTTGTGGCATATTATATGATCTATTTTAGAGAAAGAATACAAGTGCTGCTGAGAAGAAAGTGTATCTGCTTGATGCAGGTTGAAATATTCTATGTATGTCAGTTAAATTTAAGTTATTGATTGTATTATTGAGTTCTATAGTTTCTTTATTCAACTTTTGTTTTGAAGATCTTTCCAGTGGCGAGCAAGGTGTATTAAAGTCACCCAAGATTATTGTGTTCAATTTGGCTCTTGTACTTGAGGAGAATTTCTTTGATGAACATTAGGCTGCACCATTGTTTGAGGCATATATATTTATGATTGTTGTGTATTACTGGTGTATGGCTCCCTTAAGCAGTGTATAATGTCCATCTTTATCCCTTTTTATTAATTTTGGCTTGAAGTCTACTTTATTTGATATGAGGATGGAAACCCCTGCTTCCTTCCACAGTCCATGTGAGTGGTATGATTTTTCCCAACGTTTCACCTTCAGTCTGTATATGTCTTTTCCTATTAGATGAGTCTCCAGGAGGCAGCATATTGTTGGGTATTTTTTTTAATCCAGTCTACTAGCCTATGTCTTTTGATTGGTGAGTTTAAGCCATTAACATTCAGGGTTATTATTGAGACATGTTTTGTATTTCCAGCTGTATTTGTTTATTTTTATTAATTAACTTGACTTGATTTTCTTCTTTGATTAGTTTTTCCTTTAGGGTACTACCTCCCTCTGCTGATTTTCATTGTTGTTTTTTGATTCCTCTTCATGGAATATTTTGCCAAGGATGTTTTGTAGTGCTGGTTTTCTAGCTATAAATTCTTTTAACTTTTGTTTATTGTGGAAGATTTTTATTTCATCTTCAAATCCAAGGCTTAATTTTGCTGGATATAATATTCTTGGTTGGCACCCATTTTCTTTCAGAACTTGCTATATGTTGTTCCAGGATCTTCTTACTTTCGGAATCTTTTATTGAAAAATCTGCCATTATCTTAATTGTTTTTCCCCTATATGTAATCTGATTCCTTTCTCTTGTGGATTTTAAAATTCTCTCCTTATTCTGTATGTTGGGTATTTTTATTGTAATGTGCCTTGGTGTTGATCTGTTGTGATTTTGTACATTTGGCCTCCTGTAGGCTTCTTGAATTTGGATTTCCAATTCATTTTTCATGTTTGGAAACTATTCTGATATTATTTCATTGAATAGATTGTTCTTTCCTTTGGTTTGGACCTCTATGCCTGAGAATCATTTCTAGGAGATAAAATGATTTGACTTGTTGAATGCTTTTCTTTAGATAAGATTTTTGAGCAATAGTCATGCTTGACACCACCAGCTCGGTTTTCCTCACCCTCTCTAGGGTGAAGTGAGTGTGAGATGATCTAATGCTCAAGCACAGGTGACATTGTAATGGCTACAGCAGATTGCCTGGTGACATTTGAAGGATTTCTCACTCTGGATTCTGCTTCAAGGAAAGGATTTTATTTGTTTGGATAAGCTTTTTTAAAAATTATTTTTCATCTCCACTCTTTAAAAATTACCCAAGTAGTTAGTCATCACATTTGTGATATGGAATTTTGTTTCTTTTTTCTTTTTCTTTTTTTTTGGGGGGGGGGTATTCAACCACTGAGTCACATCCCCAGCCCTATTTTTTATTTTATTTAGAGACAAGGTCTCACTGAGTTGCTTAGCACCTTGCCATTGCTGAGACTGGCTTTTAGCTCTCTACCTTCCTGTCTTAGCCTCCTGAGCAGATGGGATTACAGGCAGGCTCCTCCATGACTGACTGGAATTTCTTTAATGTTTCCATTTCCATAGGGGCAATAAAAAAATTCAACTGTGTTATGTTGCAAACAAATAGTACAGAAGACTGGACAGCACTATTCTTAATCAGAAGTTTCTAAGAGCCTAGCACTTATTTCTGGTCTGTGATTAATTCAAGTCTGGGGTCAGACTCTCATGAGACAGTCCTTGAGGGTTCCCAGGTTTTGCAGCAACTAGAAGCTGTGAATGGACTGAATAGGGTACAGAAGATGCTACTGAGCCACCACATGCTATTCTCAGACCTGAGCCAGGTGTGCAACAGAAATGCAGTTAGTTCTTTGAGATGAGATATCAAATGTCAGGTTTCTCAAGTTAATGTTAAACAGACATATGACATTCAAGATAGGACTAGTTACCTGAAGCTCATTGGGCGGCAATAACCTGAGAGAGCATGTTATAACTTACTTAGTAACAGAACAATTGCTTTCTGTGCAGGAAGTTAATTCTGATTGTCTGGAACCACAGAGTTGGGGCAAAAACATTTTGAAAAGCAAGAGCAAATGTGTTTGAACCACATGAAATGGAAAGATCTCTCTAAGTCATGATGTATGAAATGTATTTACTCCAGCAGTGGAAGAGCAAGAAAGGAGAAACCCAATGTCCAGTGGTAAGGATCAGTATGTGAATATATAAGTGACAGCGGGTAGAACAGGGTCCTGACGGAAAGAGACTCCATGTCCCAGTAGTGCATCAGCCAGTGCCTGGTAGGGGTCAGTTGCAGAGCTCACTACTACCTCCCAGGCTGCTCAGCATCCTCCAGGCTGAGGACAAGAGTGTTCACAGATCCACAGAACCTTGCAGTGGTTCTCCTTGTGTGTCCTTTGGTCAAGACTGAGTCTCCAGATAGCTGCGCGTAGTTCAGTACTGCATTTAACTTTGTGTTCTAAAGTAGGTATGGGAGAGCTTTATCAATGACTATTGATTTATTATAATTTTGAAGAGGAGAGAGCTGCCTTATAGATCAAATAGAACAGGAAAAACTGAATCACTGAGCTATACATTGACTTTTCATCTTAAAAAGATATTGAGGAACCAAGACATTTTTAATAAAAACACTTTTACACACATTCCTATAAAATCTCACAATATTTTTAGTATATAAAACATGACATGTTATTATATTCACTTCTAATTCCTCTCTAAAATGATAATTTTACAATTGAACAAGGGCCTGCTCATGAGCAGGGAACTATCAGCAACTGGTTATCAAGCTACACTTTAGATATGTCCTCGATGCTTGGGCATCTGGTTGGTGCTAATTTGAAGTGCCAAAGTGCTAGTCTCCTTCCCACTCACAGTCTATCTCCCATAGCTAATAACCCTTGCATTCATTTCATCAATCATAGAGTTGATTTTATATTTTACATGTGAAGTTGAACACCAAGGGCTGTTAGTTTCAAGGCTCATTTCACTCTCCAGAGAGTTAAAAAAAAAAAAGCCCTATGCTGAGGGAAGCATTTACAACCAAAATTTGGGAAGACAAAACATTATAAGGGAGAGGCCACCAGAAAAAGCAGCCCAGGACCCCAAGGCACCCAGGATCCTTATACCTCAAGGAAACAAAATTCTCCAGGTATAAAGTGCTACCAAAGGCTTATCATGAATCTACCCTATAAGTGCCACATTGAGAACTCTGCTCTATTTACACTGGTTGTTAACACTAGTCTGTGTATTATTTTCAATATCTCAAATAAAGGAAGCCATAAAACTAAAAGATAAAGATACAGGCATGGTGACACACACCTGTAATTCCAGGTTTTAGTGAAACTATGGTAGGAGGATGACAAGTTCAAGATCAACCTCAGCAACTCAGTGATACCCTGCCTCAAAATAAAATAAAAAGGGCTGGACAATGTAACTCAGTGGTAGTAACCTTGCCTAGCCTGTGTGAGGCCCTAGAATCAATTTCCATATTAGAAAAAAAAAAAGAACATAAATCTTTAAAGTATATGAGGTTATAATCAATAATGAAAATAAACATTTTAGTGGTTATTGCTTGAAAAAAGCAAAAAATATTGAACATTAGTCATTAGGGTACACAAGGAAATTAACTTATTGATTTCAAATTGAATATTTATGAGGTATTTGTTATGAGATGAGGGTTTAAGTCTTCGTTGTCCCAAGGGGAAAGAGTTAGGTGTTATCTTCTGGCCTTTAGAGAGCACCCTTGCAAATATAATATCTTAAAAATTCTTTGGGGACTTTATATGGCATCTTAAAATATTTTGAAAAATTTTATGTTATTCTATGGCCAATGAACAGTAATTGAAAAAATATAGACCCAGGGACATGTCCACTGTCTTAGGTAGTTAAATAGGAGATTGTTGTATTTAATACAAAGATAAATTATTTTTACTTAGAATAAAATTGAAAACCTGGATGTAATACAAATTATGGATCATCTCAGGTAAAGCAGAATAAACAGCCTAGTTCATTTGGTTGATAACTGAAATTTCCTGAGTATAACTGTGAGATATAGGGCCACAAGGGAAGTGTGAGCAGCCTTCTGGGTGGGGTTGGGTAAATAGGACACTAGAGAAGGCCAAGACCTAGCAAACATCAAGAATTCAAAACACAGGAAAGAATGATGGGCTGGGAGATTGTTATCAATTAAAGAGACCAATATCATTTGTCCAAATCAGAGTAATTGTAGGATATAACTTGGCTAATTTCTAATTAAGGGCATTGTTGTTTAATGGAAAATTTTAAATGTCTCCCTTATGGGGATGCAGAGGTTTTTAAGCCCTGACTTAAAAAACTGAATGAAGAAGAGGTGCTGACCAAGAGACAAAACTTAATGTTAACAAAGCACCACAAGCTCTGTGGTATTATTTTGCCCCTGTAGATTTTCAATCCAAATATGAACACTTGAATGAAAACATGGAGAAGAATGAAACCTCGACAGATTTCATCCTGCCAGGGCTCTTCCCCAGGTTCCAACCTCCTGGTCCTCATCATTCTCCTTTGTATACCACCTTTGCTGGAAACTCCACCCCACTCCTCCTCATCTGGCTGGACCCCTGCCTCCACCCCCTACAGCCGCCATGTACTTCCTGCTCAGCCAGCTATCTATCATGGGTCTGGCTTATATCTCCAGTACAGTGCTGCTTCATGGGGAAGAGGAGCATGTCTTTCCTAGCCTACGCTCCCCAGATATTTGCCTTCCTCACTCTGGGCCTTGCTGAGTGCATCCTGCTGACCCTCATGGCCTAGGACCACTACATGGTGTCTGTAACCCCCTGAGGTGCACAGTCTTCAGGGGCCCCAAGGTCTGTCTGCAGATGGCTGTTTTATCTTCAGTTGGAAGAGCCCTTGCAGCGCTTGTGCATACCATCTACCCCATGCACTTCCCTATCTGTGGCCCCAGGGAGAGCGACCATTACTTTTGTGAGATGCTTGCCATTCTGTGAAGTCCTGTGTAGTCCTTGATGACAGCTACCATCCAGCTCTGGGGAAATTACGTGGATTCTGGTGGTGACGTCTGCACAGGGACAAATGCTCTCAGCTTCTCTTCAGCTTTAATGTATTGAGTCACCAAGGAAGAACTGGCGTGCTAGCCTAGATCCAGTGCCTCGATGGTGCTTCTATTTTAAACTGTCCTATCCATGTCCACTATCACCTGTCACTCCTGGAGCTCCTGCCTCAATCCCCCTGCCTAAAACCCAAAGGTCTCTTGATCCATGACACCTCCTGATAGAATCCCTCCTTTCCCCAACTCTTGTGTGTCCCCATATGTTATTTTTATAGTTGGTTATGAATTACATATGCGATTGTATTCTTTTTCCTTCTGAACTAAAAAATAAATAAGCAGCCATATGTAAATAGAAATCTGAGTGAATTCAGGAAATTCTTTAAGAAATTAGAACTTATATTTTTACTTTTTGTTATTAGATTTTACCATTTATTTCTCATGAGTATATTAATATTTGTTTCTTTAATTAGAGAGCTTAACTTTATAATTTTATAATCATCTTCAGTGAGACTTCTGAGGCTCAAGGTAAACTTTGATATGATGATATGTCTGTAAGGAAAATAATAAAATCTGACATTATAAAGTCACAACTCAGCTCTGAAGATTGCCTTTCAACTTATTATTGTTGATATCATCATAGATAATCTCAGTTATAGTGCTCTAAGAAGAATTTTATTTTAACAATTTTAAAATGACATGTGTTTTAATCTTAAATATAGAAGTAGTCAAAATCAACTTGGCAAACCCTTACCAATGGTGTGGCGAGGCAGGTGGCCTTTCTTCTGAAACACTGCAAATTCTTGTCCCCTTTACCGTGAAATGCATTGAAGACATTCCCCTGCCCCCAATCCTTCACAGACACCTGAAAACTGCTAGCAGGCTTTGACCACCTCCAAGGCTGCTGTGGCCATAAATCTGGGAGAGGTTCTGCTGGGTGGCTCTGGTGAGGGGCTGTGGCCCAGCTGTCAGTAGGAGCTGCTCTCACCAAGCCCAGGGGGATCATCCAGGCACTCACACCTCACCCCACAGTGCTGCCCCTGGCTGATAGTGAGGTGCACAAAAGTGCCCACACAGAGACAGACTTTGATGTTACACAGCCTTTCAATCACTGTTCTCAGAAGTGAGATCTTTTGCTCAGTCCAACCAGCACTCCAGGAAAGATGGTTACACCATCACCTGGAGAGCCAAGACCCTCAGAGGCCATCATGAGGACTGTCCGAATGAGAGGCAATAACATGCCACCTTCCTTATCTAACAACCACATCATCCTAGGTCTCATGCTTGAAATAGCATCTGCATACTTCTGTGGAAAACTGTGGTGCTGTAGAAGACTTTGGCCCTGACAACATATTGCCTTGGAAAAAAAACAAAAAACAAAAAACAACGCCAAATTAGCTCAGTGATAAAGTACATACTTAGCCTGTGCAAGGGGTGGACCCCAGCACTGAAGAAAACAAAACAAAGCAAAACAAAACAAAAACCTACATCTTGAGTAGTTAAAATAACCCTACCTTTCTTTTTCATGTGTTTTCATTTTATTTTTATAAGATGAACACTTTAAAAACATAAAATATATTTTCTCAAACTTAAAAATAAAGGAGGTTGTTTTCAAATCATGGTACATGAGGTAAAAATAACACAGAAAGAGAATACCTGGAATCTTGCCAACCAGTGATAGTTCCAGGATAACACCCCTCACATCTTTTCATGCATCTGATTCATGAACACACACACAATTTACAAAACAGGTGGAACAACAATGTGCCCTAATAGTTTTTGCAATCACAGACATGCTTTTGTCCCCCTTTTTCTTCTCTTTCCTAGATAAGGCCTCAAATTCCCAACAGACTATGGAGGCAACCTGGTGACCTTCCATTATCAAATCTTCAGCAGGTGTATATTTACATACAAATATATAAATATACAATAGATATAGTGTCACTGTTTGTTTTTAATGGGTATTTATTGCTACATTTCCACTGAACTTAATTTCTTGCTCACTCTTTGTGAGCTCAGTGTTCTTTCTGAGTATCTGGTATAGTTTGCATTAATACTTTATAATGACTGCATACATAATATTATTTGGATATACTACATTGTATCCGTTATTACCCCAGTTACTGCTACTCTTTGAATAAATGATTCTAAAAACATCCTGGCATATACATTCTTGTGCATTGGCATTTCTATTTCTATGGAAAGGTTCACAGAAGTAGAATTCCTGAGAGGGCAGAGAGTTTTTAATTTTAATAGATGTCATTCTAAAGAAGTCACAACACTGCACATTTCTACCAGCCAGGCAACGAGAGTGCTGTTTTGTACACTTCCTGTGCATCAAAAGAGTCTCAAGTGCTTTTAAATCCTTGATGGCCTGATGGGCATTTCATATACACTGGATGCATGTTCACACTCTCTGTGGGCACAACTGCTTACTATCAACAACAGTATGATATGTTAATTGTAAACTTTTTATGATTCGTGTGAATTAACATCCCTCAACCATGGTTTTTGTTAAAGAAAACTGAAGAAAGTGTTTTTCCATTGAGAGAATCTTGATTAGTGACGTAATATGGGAACTCATCACTCCAACAAGAGGACAGCAGAACTGTCTTCTTTTGAGGACAGCAGAACTGTCAGAGGAGAAGCTTCCACCAAGTCATAGCAGTAAGCTGGCCTTGTTGCTCCTCACAATCCTTGCTCTAGACAGCAGGAGGGCTGGACTTCCTGCATGTGCTCTGTGCTTTGGGCAATGGAAGAAACCCCCAACCCCTGCTGGTCTTAAGAAGAAATCTGAGTCTGTACGTGTTTTTGCATGCAGTCATGGGTTCCTCCTAAGGACCTCAATTCAACCCCTCCCCCACACTCAAATACCAACTGAGAGATTTACTCATTCCTTTTGTCATGTTGACCTCATTCATTTTTCTACAAACTGCTTCCTTCTATGTTGAAACTTGCTTTATCTTGACTGCCAAACCCTGGACACCAGTCTCTTCTATCTCTGTATTCTGAGGACTTTTTAGTATCTTTATATACACGAATCACAGGGTCTTAAGAACTTAAAGTAGCCCATGAAAAGACAGACTTAGCTCTCAATAAAGCAATGGCCCCACAGAGGCTGTAAAACAATTGCTGTGGCCAGGGGAAAGCTCCTCTAGACAGGCAGCAAGCCAACAAGACCTTTCCAGCTTCCACTCTGCCTGCAGTTCCACTTTCACTTGCTGCAGGAAGAGGAAGCTAGGGCCAAGAGGATGGGGCTAAGTCAAGAGAGAACCCAGTGCACCCATCACCCAAGTATGATGTAGATTTGTTATCACTCAAGACTAGGTATGCTTGTTATAGTCTTCCTGCACCACACATGAGCTGAGTGTTAAGAATTACTAGAAAAGTTTCTATCCAAGAGGAAGGAAGAATAGAGCCAGCTGATTGGACAGCCAGAGCAATCAAGAGGGGAAAATTATTGTATCATCATTGCCCCCAACAAGATATATCGTCTTCCCTAGGAGGCTGGGATTCCCAGCAGTGACAATTAGCATACCTGAACCACCAATAAAATTGGTAAACTTCAAAGGAACTGAGAAGTGTCCAAAGCCGGCATAATGACAGAAAACTGGAACTTTGTCTATGATTATAAACTGGTTTAAAAGAGAACCTCAGTGTTGTAGAGATGCTGTACAATTTGTCAGGACTCGTAAAGCTGTTTCTGTACTGTATGATCCTGGATTATGCCTTCTTATGTTCCTGAAACTTCTAATAATGATTTTCTTCTTTTTATGCTGTCAGATATAACTTGTTACCATCCAAATATCTCCCTGTATCTCCTTCCCTGCTCCTTCCTGATCTGTTGCATGCTCAAGACCAGTCTTCCAAGCTTGTTAGAATGGTTATGTGAAGAATTAAGGAGCACATCAAATATTGACATGAATGTTCACTGGTGCTTGAGCTTCATGACTTAAATTTTGTCAGTGAGGCCTCTTATTCTTCCTTTGCTGCTGTTTGAATAGATGAAGTTACTGTGAAATTGATTTATTCTAGACATTGTATTATAAAATGCTATAATTTTTGTGTTAAAAGGGATTGTTTGGCATGTTTAAATAAACACTTTTCCAATAGATTGTTTAAGTGACTTTTGTAATTGAATATTATTGAAAAGTTCTTTCTGCTTTAATGAAAAAAAGGAGAACCTCAGTTGTTAGACAGCTTGAAACAGTTGATCACAAACTAATTACTAAAAAGTCCCTAAACTTCTTGATGTATTAACATTAGAGATTGAATTATTGAACCTAGACTTTTCCCACAAGGATGGAGCAAAGTCCTGGCGATAGGAGATGAGGTGTGCTTGCTCCTGGAGTCTTTGCCTATTGGCCCTCCATACAGCTATTTTTTCATATTGATGTTTATTTATTCTTTTTAGAGACTAGATGTTCATCCAGAAATTTTGGAGGTCCCTCACCACATCCTTGCTTCCCAGGGTGCAAATGGAGGCAGGAGTTAGCAATGATGGAGCCAAAGGGCAAAATACAGGTTCAGCTCATTCCTGCTGAGGGATGGGGAGGAACCAACTGTCCACCCATTGGTTAACACAGTCAAAGGAAAGATGGAAGGGGAAGGTACAGAAGGTTCCTGCTTGGGGGAATTTCACATGAAGAGCAATGAGGTTAGGGAGGGTATAAGAACCATAACAAGTCCAAAGGGGAGGATCCAAAAAGAGTGCTCATCCCAGCTGGAGGTGCTGTCCACCTACCTGCTCTGCCCCCAGGTGGAAGTGTCTGTGCATGGGATAGTCATGATCCCCAGCAGCTCGCATAGAAAGAGTGGATTTTTCTCACTCTACAGATTGGCAGATCATGATATAGAATGCATGAGCCATGGAAGGATGGCTAATCTCCCACAATAATTACTTCAAACTTCAAAAGAATCTTTGAAATTCAATAAGAAAGCAAGTTCTGGCATCCTCAGCACTGTGGGGTGACTGTAGTTCACAATACTATTCTATTTCTCATGAACAGCTTTTAAAGAGAGACCACAAATATGAAGAAATATAAGAAGATGGACATGCCAACCACCCTTATTTGATGAATGTACAGCATATACATGGTTGAAATATCAGAGTCCCATAACATGTACAGTTACTTCATGTTGATCAAAAATAAAACATTTTAAATGTCAAATATATTAAATAAATGAATTAAATCAATAAGAAGAAACCGAGTGGAGTCTCTGCTGGCAGATGCTGCTTGTTCTTCAGCATGTTCTGGCTGCATTCGAGGATGTGTTGCACATTGGGTTGACCTGCAGCCTCTGCCACCCCGACCCTTCTCGAGGGTAGCAGAGAGGGGGATCGCCCACGTGTCCTGTTGCCTGCGCGCGCAGCCAAAGGTTCAAGGAGGAAACCTCTCGCGCACCGCCAACGGTTTAAGAAGGAAACTTCGCAGTCCAGCGGATGGGTCAAGAAGGAAGCCTCGCAGGACAGAGGATGGTTCAAGAGGGAAACCTCAAGTCCAGGCCTGCGATGCCAAGGCAAGTAGTGGGTTTATTTAATGTAATTTGAAATGGAAAGTAAGAGAATTTTAATAGACTTTCGTTTTTGACAAAACTTTGCGCTAGAATCAGGAGAAGATGCTGAGGATTCTTTAAAAGCCATCTACAGGCGGGTGGCGTAGGCCTGTAATCCCTGCACCTAGGGAGGCAGAGGCAGGAGGATCACAGGTTTAAGAGTAGCCTGGGCAACTTGAAGACCCTGTCTCAAGATAAAATAAAAATAGGTCTGTAACCCAGCAGTCAGTGCCCTTGGGTTCAATCCTCAGTACTAATAAATTAATTACTTAAATAAATTAAGTTAAAATAAATAAAGAGGAAATCTTTTGGAGCTGAGTCGAGGACAGTGCTGCCAGAACAAAGAGGGTATTGAGCCCCACAAATGGCTGCAGGACCCCTGTGGGCCCAGGACACTTGAGGCAGGAAGCCCAGGCCTCTGGGCAGGCCCAGCTTCAGAAGCCTCACCAAAACCTGGCAATGCAAAGGGGTTACCCAGGGCTGGAGGCCAGAGGATGCTTAGACCTGTGTTTCAGGTTCTGGGCTGAAAGCAGCAGCCCCTGGGATGCACACTCGGGGGCTGTGTCCAGTCCCTGCCTGCTGGCAGAAGTGCCAGACCAGTTACACCAAAGTGTGGTCTTGTGCTAGGGGTGCTCCTGGGGTGCCAGGAGGAAGAAGGTGACAATGGTATTGGGGGTGAGGAATCCCTGGGGTGACAGGCTCTTTCATAGCTGCTTGTCAGGAAGCAATCCCCAGGGAGCCAGATGTGACAGGCACAGAATAGCAGAGCTGGCCCACAGGACTAGAGTTAGAGCCCTGGAGAGGGATGACATGTGGACAGCCTCGGGAATCTGGAGACATAAAAGAATAAGCTTAAAGCAAGCTGCCCTAAACAATGTTCCCAGGTGACCCTAGGAGTCCAGGGGTCAGTGCAGCAAGCCCCAGGAAGGTAGTCTCTGGGGACTCTGGGGTGGTTCTCAGGGAGTGTTGTTATAGAGGCAAGAGCCTGCCTGCCCCACTTCAAGATGTGTTGTTTGCTCCAACTCACCCCTGCTGTTGAGGTCTCTGTCACCATCATCATGAGGCTCTCACCAGAACTGGGCTGAGACAATTGCCATAGTTTTGCAACTCCAAAACTGAGCTAAATCAGCCTCTTCTCTTTAGAAAGTTAGTTGCCTCAGGCATTTTGTTGCAGTGATGCAAGACTAATGTGCAGCCGACATTCATGCAGAACCTCAGATCTGCAGGTTCATAATCTAAGGTCATGGCACTGGCAGACTTGGAGTCTGTAAAGGACCACTTTCTGGTTTGCACACATCACGTCTCGCTGTGCTTTCACATGGCACAATCTGTGCTCCTTGGGCCTCTTTTAGGAGAGCACTAATGCCACCCATAGGGCCTCTGCCCTCCTGACCTAATCCTTTCACCAAGAATTAAGACCACACAGTTTCTCCCAAAATACACATTCTTCTTGAACATGTAGAATACATTTCATTCCATTCCAGTAGCCCCAAAGTCCATTTTGGTATGTTTAAGACTAAAGTCTCTTGTGAACATGTCCATCAGAGCAGGCTGAGGCTCAGGCACAATTTGTCATGAGTCAAAGTGCTCTTACTGTGCTGCTGGAAGGTCCCACAAGGTATATGCTTCCAAAACCAGTGGGGGGCAGGCATAGGCGGTAATTGCCTTTCCAGAGGGAGAAACAGGTGTAATGTCCCAAGCAAGGTATAATGTCCCAAGCAAGCCCACAGCCCAAAAGGACATTGAGGCCTAAGGCTCAAGAATAATCTTTATGGTGGCATTTACCTGCAATTTTGGTGAGTTGGGAGGCTGAGGCAGGAGGATCGCAAGTGGAAGGCCAGTGTTGTCAACTTAGTGAGACCCTGTCTCAAAATAAAAACAAAAATGGCTGGTGTTGTAGCTCTCCAGTGCTCTTGAGGCCATTCTTGTATTGTCTCAGGGTGGATCTGTGCTAATCTCCTTAAGTAAAGCACACTCTCCTCCTTTCCAGAATTCACTTTTATCCCTTTGATGAATACACTGAGAATTTTTTGAATTTTTAAGTTATGCCTCTGTTTTGATTAAAATTCCATCACCTTTAATCACTCTTCTCCCACTTTATGGGAAGCATTCAACAGCACCAAGCCCCACCTTCAGCACCATCCTGAGAAATGTCTTCAGCCAAATGTCTTTGCTCCCAGGTCCTGCCTGTCAGGAAACACTGGGCAGAGCGGTTAGATAAGCTCTTGGCTGTCCTATAGCAAGGGTGGCCTTTCTTCCCGTGTCCGGTCATGTTCCTCACTCCCATCTGAGACCTACCAGAGTGGCCTCACTACCCTAATTCATGACTACATAGGTAACCTGCAGCAGGCTGAGGCTTTCTCTAAGTCTTTTCCTCCTGGGCGTGAACCAGAATCACCCTTGAAGCCGACAAAGCTGTTTTGATTGACCCCACTTCAGTCAGGCTCCAGAAACTTCTCCTGTGCCCAGCTGTGTGCTTCCTTTAGAGTCTGGTTTTAGCAAGGGCTCTGCTAAGTCAGTTTAGAAGAGCCCCACCCTCAATATCTGATCACCCTTGTTGTTGGGTGGAGTCCCTTCTTCCCCAGGACCCTGAGGTGACATCTGTTCACCCCGGCCTGCCCTCAGTAAGACTCCTGTTGGATCAATTTAGCCAGAGTCCCCCTCATTCCTGGTGTTTCCTGGTCATTGTGATACTCAGCTTCTTGTTGCTGTGACCAAAATTTCTGACAAGAACAATTTGGAAGAGGAAAAGTTTTATTCTTTCTCACCATTTCAGAGGTTCACTCCAGAGTTGGCTGACTCCATTACTCTGGGCCCAAGGTGAGAACACTGGAGCAGAAGCACAGGCAGAGGAAAGCCAGACCATGGCAGTCAGGAAGGAGGGAGGCGGGAGAGGAGGGCAGGCCAAGGGACAAGATGGAGTCCCCAAGGGCACACTGTTTCAGTCACACCCCTGCCTACAGTTACCACCTAGTAACTATTCACATTATTAATCCATCAAATAGATTAATCCGCTGGTTAGCTCACAGCTCTTGTGATCTAATCATTTCACCTCTGAAGGTCCCTGCTCCGTCTCACATGTGAGCCTCAGTGGACCCACGGTGGTCATTTTCTATCCACTGACTCCACTTGCCCCTTGGCTATAAGTCTCCTTTGTCCATGCAGTATTGGGGGTTGAGCCCAATCTCTTTTTCCCACTGAAAAACCTGGTGGCAGTGGTCCCAATACCTTTCATGCCCTGAATAGTCTGCCTTGGAACACTTTAATAAGTATCTTTGAGTCTTTACTTTTTTCTCCCTTCCCTCTCTTTCTCTTGGTACCAGAGTCTGAATCCAGGGGTGCTTAACCAATAAGCTACATCCATAGCCTCATTTATTTTTAATTTTGAAAGAGATCCTTGCTGATTTTGCAGAGGTTGGACTTGAACTTGGATCCTCCTGCCTCAGCCTCCAGAGTACCAGTTGCACCTGACTTGTTCTTAGCACAATTCTGTGGGTGGCAACGTGGGCTTTCTCCAGCAGGCACCTCAGACCTCCTCGGGTCCCTACCCTTCACTCAGCTTCAAAATCACCTCCACATTTTACATATTTGCTACAGCCTGACCACTCCCAGTGCCAGTTTTCTTAGTTCATTCAGGCTCTGGCAACAAAAACAAACCCAGTAGTTCAAAAACAACAGAAATTTATGTTCAGGGTTCTGGAGACTGGCAGACTAAGATCAAGGCACAGCAGATTTGGAGTCTGCTCTTCCCACTGTACCTCATCTGGGGGATGGGGCAGGGAGTTCTCTGGATAGGCATATAATGAAGGGGTTCATTCTCCTGACCTAGGCACCTCCCAAAGGCCTCCCTTCTGATAACATTGCATTGTGGTTGAGGAGTCAATGTGAATTTGGGGGCAGGCAAACATTCAGACTATAAAAGGACGGGAGAGGGGTTCAGTTTGGGTGACACCACCCCAGGCTGGCATCAGCTGGGTTTGTGCTGGGAACTCTCTCTGGCCTTGGGATATTTGATCCCATGATCCAGGCCAGAGACCAGTGCCTGCCCAGCACACCAGTGAACCACGCCTGGGCCCCTGCAGTTGTACACCCTGCTTCTGGAGGCTACCTGCACCCTGCTGTGGTCTACATAAGTGTCCACCAGAGACCTATGTCTTGAAGGTTGGTTCCAGTTGGTGGCGCTATTAGGAGGCAGTGGAATCCTCAGGAGGTGGGGCCTGGTGTGAGGAAGCCAGGTTTGGGGGGACCTGGCCCTTGCTTTGTCTCTGCATTCTAGCTGCCACGAGGTATACAGGGCTCCTCTGTCACATACTTCAGCTATGATGTGCTCTGCTGCCACAGGCCAGAGCAGCAGGGTCAAATAACCACAGACTGTGAAACCTCTGAAGCCTTTCCTCCTTGTGAGTTGTTTTCTCAGGTAATTTGCAGCACTGGAAAGCAGATTCTTTTCACTTTAACCTGCTGTAGGCTGAGCCCTAGCAAGTATATTTTCGAACTTTTTTTTTTTCTTTAAGATACTGGAAGGAATGTATTTTGCATCATGACTGGTACCTATAAATCCTGCCTGTATATGATATGTTCTATATTTCTATCCTGTCCATTGTTACCTTATTTTGTTCTATTTCTAATTTTTAAAAACCTAATAAAAAATCACTGTACTTTCCAAATCCAGTTAGGAAAGTAATGCAAAAGCTCCAATGTGTGGTATTTATTTACGAGATGACTAAAAGGACTTTCTGCAAGGAATAGAGTCACATGTGTAATAAAAAATAAAGCTGGAGAATCAAATGGTCAATTGAAGTGAGCTTGGTGTGAGCCATAGCAAAAGGACAGCCTGCCACCCGTGGGCCCTGGAGACCCTTCTGAGTGAGTTCTCCATTGTGCATGCAGGATGTACACACAGGAACATGTGTCTGTGTTTGTGTGTGTGTGAATGAGGAGTGTAGCTCCTGGGGATCCACCAGTCATTTGGAGGAGATCTTGTAAGGAGCACTGAGCTGCACCCTGCCTGAATAGCTCAGACTCTGGTGGACTGAGGCCTGGTGCCCACTCAGGGATGGCAGATTCTGTGTGGGGCAGGTCTGGGAACGAGGCCATGCATTGAGAGTGGGAGCAGCTGTGGAGACTTTAGGGAGGTAGAAGACATAGGCAGGGACAGCAGAGGAACAGGTGTGGCCTGTACTGGGCACCACCTGGGGCCCAGGGCTCATGGGCAACAGACACCATATGCATGAAGCTAGATGGACTAGAGAGGTAGCCAGACAGTTTATGAGGACCTGTCCCGTGCCATTGTGTTTGGTCAGTCCTCAGTCACTACTTGCCATTCATTGACTCATTCATTTCTCAGTCTTGCTAAATGCCAGGGAGAAATCAGACAGACCAGTCTAGCAGGGTAGGCCCACCCCAGGTGACTGTGTGGTGGTCTTCCCTGCCCAAACCT
The DNA here is from genome assembly GCF_052094955.1 of Ictidomys tridecemlineatus. Classification (NCBI taxonomy): domain Eukaryota; kingdom Metazoa; phylum Chordata; class Mammalia; order Rodentia; family Sciuridae; genus Ictidomys; species Ictidomys tridecemlineatus. The sequence continues at coordinate 46,443,467 of NC_135479.1, read as the reverse complement.
GGGCTTCCCCTGGTCTGCTGCTGTGACAGAATGCCACAGACTGGCTGCTTTATAAAGAACAGAGATTGACTTTCATGGTTCTATAGTCTGAAGTCCAAGAACAACATGCAGCAAGTGCAACTCTGATTCTGAGGTACCCTCTGACACTGTGGTGGAGAAGAGGGTGTCTGCTCCTCAGGACCCTTAATAGCAGTTTGGATCCTCCCCAGACCCCACCTCACAACTACACCCTCATCCACTGGTGGAAGAAGAAAGGGATCTGGGGGCGCTAAGGCCTGGCTGCCCTGTGGTTGGGGTCTCCCAGGCTCTGGTTCCTCCTTGGCCTCAAGACTTTTTCCTGAGTTTGGAGGGAGTGACAGGCTGAAATCCCACCTCCTCATAAACCCAGGTCAACAAGTGGACGCTCTGGGGAGATCCCAGGAAGATGTAGCTGTTTCTTCTCCACCTAGGAGGTGAGGACACATGCCTTCCTCCTTGGCTAGCAAGTTGGTAACATGCCCAAGCTCTGTAGCCCTGGGGACACTGGGGCTGGCCTGTGGTGGAGGGGCAGGCTCTGCCTGGTCACAAGTGCCCCTGGCTGAGGAGCTTGAGGACTATGAGAGATCCCGGGCCTGTGGTGGGACTTTCTTCCCACCCTTCAGTGAGCACCACACAGGAGCCTATGGGACTCCTGTCGGGGTCAGAAGACCCAGTGCAGCATGGCAGTCTGCATGTGCCTGGGGAGGGCTGGAGAAGGGGAGAAGAGAAAGGGGACACCCAGGCTTCCCGGGGCTGAGCACAGAGGAAACAAGGTTTACAGACCAGGTGTGGGGTCCCTATTTAGAGAGCAGGGGACAAAGAGGCCCTTGGCTCCAGCAGGGGCTAGATGGGAAACTCAAACACCATGGTCACATTGTGACCCCAAACCCCTGATGCCCAGGACAGCACCCCCAATGGAATCATTCAATTCAAGGAACAAGAATAAAAAACTGAATTTGACCAAGGCTCTTCAGGTCTCTGACTTGAACCAGTGGGGGCAGAGGTCATTAGGTCTAACGAAAGGTTAGACTGGAGGACAGTCAGCCTTGAGGGCACTGACACCTCTCCAATGAGCTGTGCCCGCCCCTCCCCCACCCATTATGACATCAATAACATCCTGGATACAAAGGAGAGAGGGTGGGCAGAGCTCCAACAGACTACCTGGAGACACTTCTCAGACCACCAGGGGAGAGGACACAGTGAGGCACAGGACACGGCACCCTGTTTCCACGAGGAAGAACCCGTGAAACCTACAGATCAGCGCCAATGTCACATCAGAACAGGAGACATCTGAGAACAGTGAGGAATAAGATATTAATTGTCTGGTGACACAGGACCTTTGCCCAGCGGTACTCAGTCCACTCAAGGTCCTATGGATGAGTGCCCCATGCCCAGGAGTACCCAGTCCCCTCTGGGACCTTAGTGATAGAGCCCCTTGCCCAGCAGTGCTCAGTCTCCTTGGGGCACATGCAACATGCACCTCCATCACCAGTGCTGTTTCCTCGTGGTCTTGTGCCAGTGCTGTTTCCTCGTGGTCTTGTGGGAGAACAGATCACACTTAAAAGTGGTCATTTTTCTCTAGTTTTCTGTGAGATGTGGCTACAGCACCAGGACTCAGTCACTCTGAGTACTGAGGCTGAGGGCCCCTCTCCCACAAGAGCTCAGTCTGCATGGCTCCTTTGGGTGAGCACAATTAGTCCCTCAGGGCTCAGTGTTGTCTGGATCCTATGGTTGAGCGCCCCTCACCCAGCAGTGCTCAGAGAGACCAGAGTGTGGAGGTGAGTACGCTGGCCCCTCAGTGCAGTCTATCCTAGTTCCTGCCAGCAAGGGACACTCTGTCACCTGAGCTGAGTCTGCCCTGATACCTATGGATGAGCCCCTCTGCTCCTCAAATCACCAGAGTCCTCTGGATCCTATGGGTGAGCAATGCTCAGACAGAACTGAATGTTGAGGGTGAGCACGCCTGGCCCATGGGGGCTCAGTTTTCCCTCGTTCCTTTGAGTGAGTACGCTTACAGTGGTGAGTCTGCCCTGGTTCCTATGGGGGAGCTGTACTAACAGTGAAGACCCCAGTGTGCTCTGGATCCTGTGAGTGAGCAGTCCTTGCCCAGGAGTGATCAGTGTCCTCGGGGTCCTCCAGGCACATGGCTTACGCCCACCACTGTTCATTTTCCTCCAGGTCCTGTTAGTGAGGTCCCCTTGCCCATTGTTCATTCTGCACTGCAGGCTACGGATGAGCACCACAAGCCAAGCAGGGCTCAGTCTCCTCAGGGTCATGTGGATGGGTGGGTTCTGTCACCTTTCATTATTTAATCTCCGGGTGATGCCAACAAGCACCCTTCACGGACCAATCCCAAGTGTTGTCTGGGTCATGAAAGTGAGAAACCCTCATGCTCAAGCTCACCCATGTTCAATTGCCTCAGGGTCCTCTGGGTGAGCAAAACTTAACCAGCAGAGCTCAGACAGAGTGTGGAGAATGAGCAGAACTGGCACAAGGTGGCTCTGCCTCCCCTGGTTCCTTTGAGTGATGCCACTAATTCAGCAGTGCTGGGTCTGCCCTGGTTCCTAGGGGTGAGCTCCAAGGAGACTCCAGTCCCCAGTATATTCTAGGCAGTGTCTCTCACCCAGCCGTGATCATTGAGCTCAGGGGACTCCAGGTATGAGCACCCCCCACGACCACCCCACCTCCCCATGCTCAGGTTACTCCAGGTCATGCTTGGGGGGGGGCACCTAGCCTATTATTTTACATCAGAATTATGGCCTGCAGGTGAGCATCACTTGCCCAGGAGCGCTCAGGGTCCTCAGGGATCCGTGGATAGCGTCTGTGGTCTGAGGTCCAGCCTCCACTGAGTTCTATGGATAAACACACCTGGACCACAACGGACCAATCTACACTGAGGCCTGCAGAGAGGGGCCATCGCCCACGAAAACCCACTATCTTCTCAATCTGGAAGCTGAGAGCCTCTCAGATATGTGTACCCAGGTTCAGCAGGTGAGGGCCTTTACCCAAAGTGCTCAGTGTCGTCAAGGTCTAATCGGTGAAACCTGTCATTTATGGCCCATCAGTAATCAATCTCCTCTAAGGCCTGAGAGGGAGCACCTCTCATCCACCAGCCACAGATAAATGAGGAGGTCTAGGGAAGCACTTTAGACAATAATGGACATGTGTACTCTGCACTGCACAAGAAGAAGCCCAAGAAAATGAGACCCAAGTGTCCCAAGTGTCCTGAGAATGATCACCACTACATCACTCTAATCAGTGTTCTATATAGGATCTCTGATCCACTAGCAGTACTCAGTGGGTCTAAGGGGAAATTGTGGGTGGTGCCCCCTTGTCCACTTATCACACTCCCACAGACCCCTTAGACAAGGACTTACAAAAGTCGACCACTGCTCAGAGTCCTCTAGGTAAAATAAATGAGCACTACTCCATTCCAGAGCCCAATCCGAACTTGCAAAAATACCGACCTAGTGCCTGAAGACACAACTTGTGGGAGTGGCGTCTATCCCTGCTAGACTAGTGCACCCTCATTGGACAGAGGGGTGAAGGGACCCTGTGGATAATACTTGGGAAAAGTAAAACCACATGGATAGTTCCTCTTCTTGACAAACAACACCTGTGCACATTCTTTGGGGGGGCCCATCAGGCAGGCTTGTCCACAAAACCTGGGACCCCAAGACTGCCATAAGGGGATCTCATCTCCAAGGGCACGGAGGACCGACCGGACCCATCCCGCCTGAGACATCGTTTTCGGGCCTTTTGGCCCATGGGGCTGTGCTCCTGTGCACGCCTGCCACATGCCCAGCATTGTGGAGGTCCCCCCGGGACCCTTGCGTGCCCTGCGGGGCCAATCTCCAAGGCTTGTCAGGATCTCCAGCGACACGCCACCAGGCGCTCTCCTGCCCCAGGGAAGGACCCCTTGGGACCTCTGGATCCGGAGCAAAGCCCACCGCCCACCTCCGCAGGAAGGACTGCGGCAGATTTGGCAAAGGGCATGTGCCCACCATCATGGGGGACCCGCTGAGACCGGTGAAAGGGCACCACCTTTCCACCGGGGCCCAGGTAACTGAGACATGGGGCTGAGGGATCCTCTGCAGAAGGCGCCTGGGACTCTGAGCCCTGTGGGTGAGCGCCCCTCTCCCGCCTGTGCTCACTCTCCAGGATCCCTGCGGGGGGGGGGGGGGGGGGGGGGGAAGCAACCTCAGCCCCCCAGCGCTCGGGCTCCTCAGGGTCCTGCGGGTGAGCGCCCCTCACCCAGCAGTGCTCAGGCTGCCCTGAGTGTGGAGGGGAGCCGCCCTGGCCCAGTGGGGGCTCAGGCTTCCCTAGTTCCTGGGGGTGAGCCCCCCTCCCTGGAGGCCTCCAGTCCGCCCTGTGCTCTGGGCCCTGCTGGTGAGCGCCCCTCGCCAGGCAGTTCTCAGTGCGCTCAGGGGGAGCTGAGGGTGCGCGCCTCCACCCCCATGGCCTGGTCCTAGGCCTGTTCCCTTCCTCCCCCACTCCCCCTCCGCAGTCCTGCTTGGGAGGGTCCCTGGATCCTGAGCATTCCTTCTGCACTGTGGCCTTTGGGTGAGCGCCCCTCGCCCATCAGTGCCCAGTGTCCTCACGGTCCTCCTGTGGGTGGGAGCTCCCTTCTCTGGAGGGGCGGCCCAGCAGGCTTCTTGTCCTGGGCGGTGGGAGGGAAGGGGGAGGAGCGGTGACTGCGGGTGAGCGCCCCTCGCCCGCCTGTGCGCGGTGTGCAGGGGCCCCTGGGGTGAGCCCCCCCCCAGGCTCGCCTTGGACCGCTGACCCCTGGGGCCTCGAGGGTGAGCGCCCCTCGCCCGAGCGTCCCCAGTGTCCTCTGTGTCCTGAGGCTGAGCGCCCCTGATGCAGTCCCCTCTGGGTCCTGGGGGTGAGCGCCCCTCGCCCAGCAGTGCCCGGTGGGTCTCCTCTGGGGCCTGTGGGTGGCGCCCCTCCCTGGCCAGTGCTCAGTCTGCCCTGGGCCCTGTGGGTGAGCGCCCCTCGCCTGCCAGGGCTCAGTGTCCTCTGGGCCCAGCGGGTGAGCGCCCCTCGCCCGCCAGGGCCCAGTCTCCTCTGAGACTCAATGCCTCCTGGTGCCAGGGGAGTGAACTTGTGTGGGGGGTGCCTGTCCCTGCCGGGCTGGGACACGGGGGACACCCTCCTGGGACTTGAGGGGTGAAGGGTCCCCTGTGCACGCTATCTGGGGAACTTGGAGCCACGTGGAGAGTTCCTCCTCTTGGCCAACACCTGGCTTGCTCCTCCTTTGGTGCGGCCCTTCAGGCAGGCTTGTCCACAAAACCTGGGACCCCAAGACCGCCATAAGGGGATCTCATCTCCAAGGGCACGGAGGACCGACCGGACCCGGACCCATCCCGCCTGAGACATCGTTTTCGGGCCTTTTGGCCCATGGGGCTGTGCTCCTGTGCACGCCTGCCACCTGCCCAGCATTGTGGAGGTCCCCCCGGGACCCTTGCGTGCCCTGCGGGGCCAATCTCCAAGGCTTGTCAGGATCTCCAGCGACACGCCACCAGGCGCTCTCCTGCCCCAGGGAAGGACCCCTTGGGACCTCTGGATCCGGAGCAAAGCCCACCGCCCACCTCCACAGGCAGGACTGCGGCAGATTTGGCAAAGGGCATGTGCCCACCATCATGGGGGACCCGCTGAGACCGGTGAAAGGGCACCACCTTTCCACCGGGGCCCAGGTAACTGAGACATGGGGCTGAGGGATCCTCTGCAGAAGGCGCCTGGGACTCTGAGCCCTGTGGGTGAGCGCCCCTCTCCCGCCTGTGGGGGGGGGGGGGGAAGCAACCTCAGCCCCCCAGCGCTCGGGCTCCTCAGGGTCCTGCGGGTGAGCGCCCCTCACCCAGCAGTGCTCAGGCTGCCCTGAGTGTGGAGGGGAGCAGCCCTGGCCCAGTGGGGGCTCAGGCTTCCCTAGTTCCTGGGGGTGAGCCCCCCTCCCTGGAGGCCTCCAGTCCGCCCTGTGCTCTGGGCCCTGCTGGTGAGCGCCCCTCGCCAGGCAGTTCTCAGTGCGCTCAGGGGGAGCTGAGGGTGCGCGCCTCCACCCCCATGGCCTGGTCCTAGGCCTGTTCCCTTCCTCCCCCACTCCCCCTCCGCAGTCCTGCTTGGGAGGGTCCCTGGATCCTGAGCATTCCTTCTGCACTGTGGCCTTTGGGTGAGCGCCCCTCGCCCATCAGTGCCCAGTGTCCTCAGGGTCCTCCTGTGGGTGGGAGCTCCCTTCTCTGGAGGGGCGGCCCAGCAGGCTTCTTGTCCTGGGCGGTGGGAGGGAAGGGGGAGGAGCGGTGACTGCGGGTGAGCGCCCCTCGCCCGCCTGTGCGCGGTGTGCAGGGGCCCCTGGGGTGAGCCCCCCCCCAGGCTCGCCTTGGACCGCTGACCCCTGGGGCCTCGAGGGTGAGCGCCCCTCGCCCGAGCGTCCCCAGTGTCCTCTGTGTCCTGAGGCTGAGCGCCCCTGATGCAGTCCCCTCTGGGTCCTGGGGGTGAGCGCCCCTCGCCCAGCAGTGCCCGGTGGGTCTCCTCTGGGGCCTGTGGGTGGCGCCCCTCCCTGGCCAGTGCTCAGTCTGCCCTGGGCCCTGTGGGTGAGCGCCCCTCGCCTGCCAGGGCTCAGTGTCCTCTGGGCCCAGCGGGTGAGCGCCCCTCGCCCGCCAGGGCCCAGTCTCCTCTGAGACTCAATGCCTCCTGGTGCCAGGGGAGTGAACTTGTGTGGGGGGTGCCTGTCCCTGCCGGGCTGGGACACGGGGGACACCCTCCTGGGACTTGAGGGGTGAAGGGTCCCCTGTGCACGCTATCTGGGGAACTTGGAGCCACGTGGAGAGTTCCTCCTCTTGGCCAACACCTGGCTTGCTCCTCCTTTGGTGCGGCCCTTCAGGCAGGCTTGTCCACAAAACCTGGGACCCCAAGACCGCCATAAGGGGATCTCATCTCCAAGGGCACGGAGGACCGACCGGACCCGGACCCATCCCGCCTGAGACATCGTTTTCGGGCCTTTTGGCCCATGGGGCTGTGCTCCTGTGCACGCCTGCCACCTGCCCAGCATTGTGGAGGTCCCCCCGGGACCCTTGCGTGCCCTGCGGGGCCAATCTCCAAGGCTTGTCAGGATCTCCAGCGACACGCCACCAGGCGCTCTCCTGCCCCAGGGAAGGACCCCTTGGGACCTCTGGATCCGGAGCAAAGCCCACCGCCCACCTCCGCAGGCAGGACTGCGGCAGATTTGGCAAAGGGCATGTGCCCACCATCATGGGGGACCCGCTGAGACCGGTGAAAGGGCACCACCTTTCCACCGGGGCCCAGGTAACTGAGACATGGGGCTGAGGGATCCTCTGCAGAAGGCGCCTGGGACTCTGAGCCCTGTGGGTGAGCGCCCCTCTCCCGCCTGTGCTCACTCTCCAGGATCCCTGCGGGGGGGGGGGGGGGGAAGCAACCTCAGCCCCCCAGCGCTCGGGCTCCTCAGGGTCCTGCGGGTGAGCGCCCCTCACCCAGCAGTGCTCAGGCTGCCCTGAGTGTGGAGGGGAGCAGCCCTGGCCCAGTGGGGGCTCAGGCTTCCCTAGTTCCTGGGGGTGAGCCCCCCTCCCTGGAGGCCTCCAGTCCGCCCTGTGCTCTGGGCCCTGCTGGTGAGCGCCCCTCGCCAGGCAGTTCTCAGTGCGCTCAGGGGGAGCTGAGGGTGCGCGCCTCCACCCCCATGGCCTGGTCCTAGGCCTGTTCCCTTCCTCCCCCACTCCCCCTCCGCAGTCCTGCTTGGGAGGGTCCCTGGATCCTGAGCATTCCTTCTGCACTGTGGCCTTTGGGTGAGCGCCCCTCGCCCATCAGTGCCCAGTGTCCTCAGGGTCCTCCTGTGGGTGGGAGCTCCCTTCTCTGGAGGGGCGGCCCAGCAGGCTTCTTGTCCTGGGCGGTGGGAGGGAAGGGGGAGGAGCGGTGACTGCGGGTGAGCGCCCCTCGCCCGCCTGTGCGCGGTGTGCAGGGGCCCCTGGGGTGAGCCCCCCCCCAGGCTCGCCTTGGACCGCTGACCCCTGGGGCCTCGAGGGTGAGCGCCCCTCGCCCGAGCGTCCCCAGTGTCCTCTGTGTCCTGAGGCTGAGCGCCCCTGATGCAGTCCCCTCTGGGTCCTGGGGGTGAGCGCCCCTCGCCCAGCAGTGCCCGGTGGGTCTCCTCTGGGGCCTGTGGGTGGCGCCCCTCCCTGGCCAGTGCTCAGTCTGCCCTGGGCCCTGTGGGTGAGCGCCCCTCGCCTGCCAGGGCTCAGTGTCCTCTGGGCCCAGCGGGTGAGCGCCCCTCGCCCGCCAGGGCCCAGTCTCCTCTGAGACTCAATGCCTCCTGGTGCCAGGGGAGTGAACTTGTGTGGGGGGTGCCTGTCCCTGCCGGGCTGGGACACGGGGGACACCCTCCTGGGACTTGAGGGGTGAAGGGTCCCCTGTGCACGCTATCTGGGGAACTTGGAGCCACGTGGAGAGTTCCTCCTCTTGGCCAACACCTGGCTTGCTCCTCCTTTGGTGCGGCCCTTCAGGCAGGCTTGTCCACAAAACCTGGGACCCCAAGACCGCCATAAGGGGATCTCATCTCCAAGGACACGGAGGACCGACCGGACCCGGACCCATCCCGCCTGAGACATCGTTTTCGGGCCTTTTGGCCCATGGGGCTGTGCTCCTGTGCACGCCTGCCACATGCCCAGCATTGTGGAGGTCCCCCCGGGACCCTTGCGTGCCCTGCAGGGCCAATCTCCAAGGCTTGTCAGGATCTCCAGCGACACGCCACCAGGCGCTCTCCTGCCCCAGGGAAGGACCCCTTGGGACCTCTGGATCCGGAGCAAAGCCCACCGCCCACCTCCACAGGCAGGACTGCGGCAGATTTGGCAAAGGGCATGTGCCCACCATCATGGGGGACCCGCTGAGACCGGTGAAAGGGCACCACCTTTCCACCGGGGCCCAGGTAACTGAGACATGGGGCTGAGGGATCCTCTGCAGAAGGCGCCTGGGACTCTGAGCCCTGTGGGTGAGCGCCCCTCTCCCGCCTGTGGGGGGGGGGGGGAAGCAACCTCAGCCCCCCAGCGCTCGGGCTCCTCAGGGTCCTGCGGGTGAGCGCCCCTCACCCAGCAGTGCTCAGGCTGCCCTGAGTGTGGAGGGGAGCAGCCCTGGCCCAGTGGGGGCTCAGGCTTCCCTAGTTCCTGGGGGTGAGCCCCCCTCCCTGGAGGCCTCCAGTCCGCCCTGTGCTCTGGGCCCTGCTGGTGAGCGCCCCTCGCCAGGCAGTTCTCAGTGCGCTCAGGGGGAGCTGAGGGTGCGCGCCTCCACCCCCATGGCCTGGTCCTAGGCCTGTTCCCTTCCTCCCCCACTCCCCCTCCGCAGTCCTGCTTGGGAGGGTCCCTGGATCCTGAGCATTCCTTCTGCACTGTGGCCTTTGGGTGAGCGCCCCTCGCCCATCAGTGCCCAGTGTCCTCAGGGTCCTCCTGTGGGTGGGAGCTCCCTTCTCTGGAGGGGCGGCCCAGCAGGCTTCTTGTCCTGGGCGGTGGGAGGGAAGGGGGAGGAGCGGTGACTGCGGGTGAGCGCCCCTCGCCCGCCTGTGCGCGGTGTGCAGGGGCCCCTGGGGTGAGCCCCCCCCCAGGCTCGCCTTGGACCGCTGACCCCTGGGGCCTCGAGGGTGAGCGCCCCTCGCCCGAGCGTCCCCAGTGTCCTCTGTGTCCTGAGGCTGAGCGCCCCTGATGCAGTCCCCTCTGGGTCCTGGGGGTGAGCGCCCCTCGCCCAGCAGTGCCCGGTGGGTCTCCTCTGGGGCCTGTGGGTGGCGCCCCTCCCTGGCCAGTGCTCAGTCTGCCCTGGGCCCTGTGGGTGAGCGCCCCTCGCCTGCCAGGGCTCAGTGTCCTCTGGGCCCAGCGGGTGAGCGCCCCTCGCCCGCCAGGGCCCAGTCTCCTCTGAGACTCAATGCCTCCTGGTGCCAGGGGAGTGAACTTGTGTGGGGGGTGCCTGTCCCTGCCGGGCTGGGACACGGGGGACACCCTCCTGGGACTTGAGGGGTGAAGGGTCCCCTGTGCACGCTATCTGGGGAACTTGGAGCCACGTGGAGAGTTCCTCCTCTTGGCCAACACCTGGCTTGCTCCTCCTTTGGTGCGGCCCTTCAGGCAGGCTTGTCCACAAAACCTGGGACCCCAAGACCGCCATAAGGGGATCTCATCTCCAAGGGCACGGAGGACCGACCGGACCCGGACCCATCCCGCCTGAGACATCGTTTTCGGGCCTTTTGGCCCATGGGGCTGTGCTCCTGTGCACGCCTGCCACCTGCCCAGCATTGTGGAGGTCCCCCCGGGACCCTTGCGTGCCCTGCGGGGCCAATCTCCAAGGCTTGTCAGGATCTCCAGCGACACGCCACCAGGCGCTCTCCTGCCCCAGGGAAGGACCCCTTGGGACCTCTGGATCCGGAGCAAAGCCCACCGCCCACCTCCGCAGGCAGGACTGCGGCAGATTTGGCAAAGGGCATGTGCCCACCATCATGGGGGACCCGCTGAGACCGGTGAAAGGGCACCACCTTTCCACCGGGGCCCAGGTAACTGAGACATGGGGCTGAGGGATCCTCTGCAGAAGGCGCCTGGGACTCTGAGCCCTGTGGGTGAGCGCCCCTCTCCCGCCTGTGCTCACTCTCCAGGATCCCTGCGGGGGGGGGGGGGGGGGAAGCAACCTCAGCCCCCCAGCGCTCGGGCTCCTCAGGGTCCTGCGGGTGAGCGCCCCTCACCCAGCAGTGCTCAGGCTGCCCTGAGTGTGGAGGGGAGCAGCCCTGGCCCAGTGGGGGCTCAGGCTTCCCTAGTTCCTGGGGGTGAGCCCCCCTCCCTGGAGGCCTCCAGTCCGCCCTGTGCTCTGGGCCCTGCTGGTGAGCGCCCCTCGCCAGGCAGTTCTCAGTGCGCTCAGGGGGAGCTGAGGGTGCGCGCCTCCACCCCCATGGCCTGGTCCTAGGCCTGTTCCCTTCCTCCCCCACTCCCCCTCCGCAGTCCTGCTTGGGAGGGTCCCTGGATCCTGAGCATTCCTTCTGCACTGTGGCCTTTGGGTGAGCGCCCCTCGCCCATCAGTGCCCAGTGTCCTCAGGGTCCTCCTGTGGGTGGGAGCTCCCTTCTCTGGAGGGGCGGCCCAGCAGGCTTCTTGTCCTGGGCGGTGGGAGGGAAGGGGGAGGAGCGGTGACTGCGGGTGAGCGCCCCTCGCCCGCCTGTGCGCGGTGTGCAGGGGCCCCTGGGGTGAGCCCCCCCCCAGGCTCGCCTTGGACCGCTGACCCCTGGGGCCTCGAGGGTGAGCGCCCCTCGCCCGAGCGTCCCCAGTGTCCTCTGTGTCCTGAGGCTGAGCGCCCCTGATGCAGTCCCCTCTGGGTCCTGGGGGTGAGCGCCCCTCGCCCAGCAGTGCCCGGTGGGTCTCCTCTGGGGCCTGTGGGTGGCGCCCCTCCCTGGCCAGTGCTCAGTCTGCCCTGGGCCCTGTGGGTGAGCGCCCCTCGCCTGCCAGGGCTCAGTGTCCTCTGGGCCCAGCGGGTGAGCGCCCCTCGCCCGCCAGGGCCCAGTCTCCTCTGAGACTCAATGCCTCCTGGTGCCAGGGGAGTGAACTTGTGTGGGGGGTGCCTGTCCCTGCCGGGCTGGGACACGGGGGACACCCTCCTGGGACTTGAGGGGTGAAGGGTCCCCTGTGCACGCTATCTGGGGAACTTGGAGCCACGTGGAGAGTTCCTCCTCTTGGCCAACACCTGGCTTGCTCCTCCTTTGGTGCGGCCCTTCAGGCAGGCTTGTCCACAAAACCTGGGACCCCAAGACCGCCATAAGGGGATCTCATCTCCAAGGACACGGAGGACCGACCGGACCCGGACCCATCCCGCCTGAGACATCGTTTTCGGGCCTTTTGGCCCATGGGGCTGTGCTCCTGTGCACGCCTGCCACATGCCCAGCATTGTGGAGGTCCCCCCGGGACCCTTGCGTGCCCTGCAGGGCCAATCTCCAAGGCTTGTCAGGATCTCCAGCGACACGCCACCAGGCGCTCTCCTGCCCCAGGGAAGGACCCCTTGGGACCTCTGGATCCGGAGCAAAGCCCACCGCCCACCTCCGCAGGCAGGACTGCGGCAGATTTGGCAAAGGGCATGTGCCCACCATCATGGGGGACCCGCTGAGACCGGTGAAAGGGCACCACCTTTCCACCGGGGCCCAGGTAACTGAGACATGGGGCTGAGGGATCCTCTGCAGAAGGCGCCTGGGACTCTGAGCCCTGTGGGTGAGCGCCCCTCTCCCGCCTGTGCTCACTCTCCAGGATCCCTGCGGGGGGGGGGGGGGGGGAGCAACCTCAGCCCCCCAGCGCTCGGGCTCCTCAGGGTCCTGCGGGTGAGCGCCCCTCACCCAGCAGTGCTCAGGCTGCCCTGAGTGTGGAGGGGAGCAGCCCTGGCCCAGTGGGGGCTCAGGCTTCCCTAGTTCCTGGGGGTGAGCCCCCCTCCCTGGAGGCCTCCAGTCCGCCCTGTGCTCTGGGCCCTGCTGGTGAGCGCCCCTTGCCAGGCAGTTCTCAGTGCGCTCAGGGGGAGCTGAGGGTGCGCGCCTCCACCCCCATGGCCTGGTCCTAGGCCTGTTCCCTTCCTCCCCGACTCCCCCTCCGCAGTCCTGCTTGGGAGGGTCCCTGGATCCTGAGCATTCCTTCTGCACTGTGGCCTTTGGGTGAGCGCCCCTCGCCCATCAGTGCCCAGTGTCCTCAGGGTCCTCCTGTGGGTGGGAGCTCCCTTCTCTGGAGGGGCGGCCCAGCAGGCTTCTTGTCCTGGGCGGTGGGAGGGAAGGGGGAGGAGCGGTGACTGCGGGTGAGCGCCCCTCGCCCGCCTGTGCGCGGTGTGCAGGGGCCCCTGGGGTGAGCCCCCCCCCCAGGCTCGCCTTGGACCGCTGACCCCTGGGGCCTCGAGGGTGAGCGCCCCTCGCCCGAGCGTCCCCAGTGTCCTCTGTGTCCTGAGGCTGAGCGCCCCTGATGCAGTCCCCTCTGGGTCCTGGGGGTGAGCGCCCCTCGCCCAGCAGTGCCCGGTGGGTCTCCTCTGGGGCCTGTGGGTGGCGCCCCTCCCTGGCCAGTGCTCAGTCTGCCCTGGGCCCTGTGGGTGAGCGCCCCTCGCCTGCCAGGGCTCAGTGTCCTCTGGGCCCAGCGGGTGAGCGCCCCTCGCCCGCCAGGGCCCAGTCTCCTCTGAGACTCAATGCCTCCTGGTGCCAGGGGAGTGAACTTGTGTGGGGGGTGCCTGTCCCTGCCGGGCTGGGACACGGGGGACACCCTCCTGGGACTTGAGGGGTGAAGGGTCCCCTGTGCACGCTATCTGGGGAACTTGGAGCCACGTGGAGAGTTCCTCCTCTTGGCCAACACCTGGCTTGCTCCTCCTTTGGTGCGGCCCTTCAGGCAGGCTTGTCCACAAAACCTGGGACCCCAAGACCGCCATAAGGGGATCTCATCTCCAAGGGCACGGAGGACCGACTGGACCCGGACCCATCCCGCCTGAGACATCGTTTTCGGGCCTTTTGGCCCATGGGGCTGTGCTCCTGTGCACGCCTGCCACCTGCCCAGCATTGTGGAGGTCCCCCCGGGACCCTTGCGTGCCCTGCGGGGCCAATCTCCAAGGCTTGTCAGGATCTCCAGCGACACGCCACCAGGCGCTCTCCTGCCCCAGGGAAGGACCCCTTGGGACCTCTGGATCCGGAGCAAAGCCCACCGCCCACCTCCACAGGCAGGACTGCGGCAGATTTGGCAAAGGGCATGTGCCCACCATCATGGGGGACCCGCTGAGACCGGTGAAAGGGCACCACCTTTCCACCGGGGCCCAGGTAACTGAGACATGGGGCTGAGGGATCCTCTGCAGAAGGCGCCTGGGACTCTGAGCCCTGTGGGTGAGCGCCCCTCTCCCGCCTGTGGGGGGGGGGGGAAGCAACCTCAGCCCCCCAGCGCTCGGGCTCCTCAGGGTCCTGCGGGTGAGCGCCCCTCACCCAGCAGTGCTCAGGCTGCCCTGAGTGTGGAGGGGAGCAGCCCTGGCCCAGTGGGGGCTCAGGCTTCCCTAGTTCCTGGGGGTGAGCCCCCCTCCCTGGAGGCCTCCAGTCCGCCCTGTGCTCTGGGCCCTGCTGGTGAGCGCCCCTCGCCAGGCAGTTCTCAGTGCGCTCAGGGGGAGCTGAGGGTGCGCGCCTCCACCCCCATGGCCTGGTCCTAGGCCTGTTCCCTTCCTCCCCCACTCCCCCTCCGCAGTCCTGCTTGGGAGGGTCCCTGGATCCTGAGCATTCCTTCTGCACTGTGGCCTTTGGGTGAGCGCCCCTCGCCCATCAGTGCCCAGTGTCCTCAGGGTCCTCCTGTGGGTGGGAGCTCCCTTCTCTGGAGGGGCGGCCCAGCAGGCTTCTTGTCCTGGGCGGTGGGAGGGAAGGGGGAGGAGCGGTGACTGCGGGTGAGCGCCCCTCGCCCGCCTGTGCGCGGTGTGCAGGGGCCCCTGGGGTGAGCCCCCCCCCAGGCTCGCCTTGGACCGCTGACCCCTGGGGCCTCGAGGGTGAGCGCCCCTCGCCCGAGCGTCCCCAGTGTCCTCTGTGTCCTGAGGCTGAGCGCCCCTGATGCAGTCCCCTCTGGGTCCTGGGGGTGAGCGCCCCTCGCCCAGCAGTGCCCGGTGGGTCTCCTCTGGGGCCTGTGGGTGGCGCCCCTCCCTGGCCAGTGCTCAGTCTGCCCTGGGCCCTGTGGGTGAGCGCCCCTCGCCTGCCAGGGCTCAGTGTCCTCTGGGCCCAGCGGGTGAGCGCCCCTCGCCCGCCAGGGCCCAGTCTCCTCTGAGACTCAATGCCTCCTGGTGCCAGGGGAGTGAACTTGTGTGGGGGGTGCCTGTCCCTGCCGGGCTGGGACACGGGGGACACCCTCCTGGGACTTGAGGGGTGAAGGGTCCCCTGTGCACGCTATCTGGGGAACTTGGAGCCACGTGGAGAGTTCCTCCTCTTGGCCAACACCTGGCTTGCTCCTCCTTTGGTGCGGCCCTTCAGGCAGGCTTGTCCACAAAACCTGGGACCCCAAGACCGCCATAAGGGGATCTCATCTCCAAGGGCACGGAGGACCGACCGGACCCGGACCCATCCCGCCTGAGACATCGTTTTCGGGCCTTTTGGCCCATGGGGCTGTGCTCCTGTGCACGCCTGCCACCTGCCCAGCATTGTGGAGGTCCCCCCGGGACCCTTGCGTGCCCTGCGGGGCCAATCTCCAAGGCTTGTCAGGATCTCCAGCGACAGGCCACCAGGCGCTCTCCTGCCCCAGGGAAGGACCCCTTGGGACCTCTGGATCCGGAGCAAAGCCCACCGCCCACCTCCGCAGGCAGGACTGCGGCAGATTTGGCAAAGGGCATGTGCCCACCATCATGGGGGACCCGCTGAGACCGGTGAAAGGGCACCACCTTTCCACCGGGGCCCAGGTAACTGAGACATGGGGCTGAGGGATCCTCTGCAGAAGGCGCCTGGGACTCTGAGCCCTGTGGGTGAGCGCCCCTCTCCCGCCTGTGCTCACTCTCCAGGATCCCTGCGGGGGGGGGGGGGGGGGGAAGCAACCTCAGCCCCCCAGCGCTCGGGCTCCTCAGGGTCCTGCGGGTGAGCGCCCCTCACCCAGCAGTGCTCAGGCTGCCCTGAGTGTGGAGGGGAGCAGCCCTGGCCCAGTGGGGGCTCAGGCTTCCCTAGTTCCTGGGGGTGAGCCCCCCTCCCTGGAGGCCTCCAGTCCGCCCTGTGCTCTGGGCCCTGCTGGTGAGCGCCCCTCGCCAGGCAGTTCTCAGTGCGCTCAGGGGGAGCTGAGGGTGCGCGCCTCCACCCCCATGGCCTGGTCCTAGGCCTGTTCCCTTCCTCCCCCACTCCCCCTCCGCAGTCCTGCTTGGGAGGGTCCCTGGATCCTGAGCATTCCTTCTGCACTGTGGCCTTTGGGTGAGCGCCCCTCGCCCATCAGTGCCCAGTGTCCTCAGGGTCCTCCTGTGGGTGGGAGCTCCCTTCTCTGGAGGGGCGGCCCAGCAGGCTTCTTGTCCTGGGCGGTGGGAGGGAAGGGGGAGGAGCGGTGACTGCGGGTGAGCGCCCCTCGCCCGCCTGTGCGCGGTGTGCAGGGGCCCCTGGGGTGAGCCCCCCCCCAGGCTCGCCTTGGACCGCTGACCCCTGGGGCCTCGAGGGTGAGCGCCCCTCGCCCGAGCGTCCCCAGTGTCCTCTGTGTCCTGAGGCTGAGCGCCCCTGATGCAGTCCCCTCTGGGTCCTGGGGGTGAGCGCCCCTCGCCCAGCAGTGCCCGGTGGGTCTCCTCTGGGGCCTGTGGGTGGCGCCCCTCCCTGGCCAGTGCTCAGTCTGCCCTGGGCCCTGTGGGTGAGCGCCCCTCGCCTGCCAGGGCTCAGTGTCCTCTGGGCCCAGCGGGTGAGCGCCCCTCGCCCGCCAGGGCCCAGTCTCCTCTGAGACTCAATGCCTCCTGGTGCCAGGGGAGTGAACTTGTGTGGGGGGTGCCTGTCCCTGCCGGGCTGGGACACGGGGGACACCCTCCTGGGACTTGAGGGGTGAAGGGTCCCCTGTGCACGCTATCTGGGGAACTTGGAGCCACGTGGAGAGTTCCTCCTCTTGGCCAACACCTGGCTTGCTCCTCCTTTGGTGCGGCCCTTCAGGCAGGCTTGTCCACAAAACCTGGGACCCCAAGACCGCCATAAGGGGATCTCATCTCCAAGGGCACGGAGGACCGACCGGACCCGGACCCATCCCGCCTGAGACATCGTTTTCGGGCCTTTTGGCCCATGGGGCTGTGCTCCTGTGCACGCCTGCCACCTGCCCAGCATTGTGGAGGTCCCCCCGGGACCCTTGCGTGCCCTGCAGGGCCAATCTCCAAGGCTTGTCAGGATCTCCAGCGACACGCCACCAGGCGCTCTCCTGCCCCAGGGAAGGACCCCTTGGGACCTCTGGATCCGGAGCAAAGCCCACCGCCCACCTCCGCAGGCAGGACTGCGGCAGATTTGGCAAAGGGCATGTGCCCACCATCATGGGGGACCCGCTGAGACCGGTGAAAGGGCACCACCTTTCCACCGGGGCCCAGGTAACTGAGACATGGGGCTGAGGGATCCTCTGCAGAAGGCGCCTGGGACTCTGAGCCCTGTGGGTGAGCGCCCCTCTCCCGCCTGTGCTCACTCTCCAGGATCCCTGCGGGGGGGGGGGGGGGGGGAAGCAACCTCAGCCCCCCAGCGCTCGGGCTCCTCAGGGTCCTGCGGGTGAGCGCCCCTCACCCAGCAGTGCTCAGGCTGCCCTGAGTGTGGAGGGGAGCAGCCCTGGCCCAGTGGGGGCTCAGGCTTCCCTAGTTCCTGGGGGTGAGCCCCCCTCCCTGGAGGCCTCCAGTCCGCCCTGTGCTCTGGGCCCTGCTGGTGAGCGCCCCTCGCCAGGCAGTTCTCAGTGCGCTCAGGGGGAGCTGAGGGTGCGCGCCTCCACCCCCATGGCCTGGTCCTAGGCCTGTTCCCTTCCTCCCCGACTCCCCCTCCGCAGTCCTGCTTGGGAGGGTCCCTGGATCCTGAGCATTCCTTCTGCACTGTGGCCTTTGGGTGAGCGCCCCTCGCCCATCAGTGCCCAGTGTCCTCAGGGTCCTCCTGTGGGTGGGAGCTCCCTTCTCTGGAGGGGCGGCCCAGCAGGCTTCTTGTCCTGGGCGGTGGGAGGGAAGGGGGAGGAGCGGTGACTGCGGGTGAGCGCCCCTCGCCCGCCTGTGCGCGGTGTGCAGGGGCCCCTGGGGTGAGCCCCCCCCCCAGGCTCGCCTTGGACCGCTGACCCCTGGGGCCTCGAGGGTGAGCGCCCCTCGCCCGAGCGTCCCCAGTGTCCTCTGTGTCCTGAGGCTGAGCGCCCCTGATGCAGTCCCCTCTGGGTCCTGGGGGTGAGCGCCCCTCGCCCAGCAGTGCCCGGTGGGTCTCCTCTGGGGCCTGTGGGTGGCGCCCCTCCCTGGCCAGTGCTCAGTCTGCCCTGGGCCCTGTGGGTGAGCGCCCCTCGCCTGCCAGGGCTCAGTGTCCTCTGGGCCCAGCGGGTGAGCGCCCCTCGCCCGCCAGGGCCCAGTCTCCTCTGAGACTCAATGCCTCCTGGTGCCAGGGGAGTGAACTTGTGTGGGGGGTGCCTGTCCCTGCCGGGCTGGGACACGGGGGACACCCTCCTGGGACTTGAGGGGTGAAGGGTCCCCTGTGCACGCTATCTGGGGAACTTGGAGCCACGTGGAGAGTTCCTCCTCTTGGCCAACACCTGGCTTGCTCCTCCTTTGGTGCGGCCCTTCAGGCAGGCTTGTCCACAAAACCTGGGACCCCAAGACCGCCATAAGGGGATCTCATCTCCAAGGGCACGGAGGACCGACCGGACCCGGACCCATCCCGCCTGAGACATCGTTTTCGGGCCTTTTGGCCCATGGGGCTGTGCTCCTGTGCACGCCTGCCACCTGCCCAGCATTGTGGAGGTCCCCCCGGGACCCTTGCGTGCCCTGCGGGGCCAATCTCCAAGGCTTGTCAGGATCTCCAGCGACACGCCACCAGGCGCTCTCCTGCCCCAGGGAAGGACCCCTTGGGACCTCTGGATCCGGAGCAAAGCCCACCGCCCACCTCCGCAGGCAGGACTGCGGCAGATTTGGCAAAGGGCATGTGCCCACCATCATGGGGGACCCGCTGAGACCGGTGAAAGGGCACCACCTTTCCACCGGGGCCCAGGTAACTGAGACATGGGGCTGAGGGATCCTCTGCAGAAGGCGCCTGGGACTCTGAGCCCTGTGGGTGAGCGCCCCTCTCCCGCCTGTGCTCTCTAGATCCCTGCGGGAGGGGGGGGGGGGGGAAGCAACCTCAGCCCCCCAGCGCTCGGGCTCCTCAGGGTCCTGCGGGTGAGCGCCCCTCACCCAGCAGTGCTCAGGCTGCCCTGAGTGTGGAGGGGAGCAGCCCTGGCCCAGTGGGGGCTCAGGCTTCCCTAGTTCCTGGGGGTGAGCCCCCCTCCCTGGAGGCCTCCAGTCCGCCCTGTGCTCTGGGCCCTGCTGGTGAGCGCCCCTCGCCAGGCAGTTCTCAGTGCGCTCAGGGGGAGCTGAGGGTGCGCGCCTCCACCCCCCATGGCCTGGTCCTAGGCCTGTTCCCTTCCTCCCCCACTCCCCCTCCGCAGTCCTGCTTGGGAGGGTCCCTGGATCCTGAGCATTCCTTCTGCACTGTGGCCTTTGGGTGAGCGCCCCTCGCCCATCAGTGCCCAGTGTCCTCAGGGTCCTCCTGTGGGTGGGAGCTCCCTTCTCTGGAGGGGCGGCCCAGCAGGCTTCTTGTCCTGGGCGGTGGGAGGGAAGGGGGAGGAGCGGTGACTGCGGGTGAGCGCCCCTCGCCCGCCTGTGCGCGGTGTGCAGGGGCCCCTGGGGTGAGCCCCCCCCCAGGCTCGCCTTGGACCGCTGACCCCTGGGGCCTCGAGGGTGAGCGCCCCTCGCCCGAGCGTCCCCAGTGTCCTCTGTGTCCTGAGGCTGAGCGCCCCTGATGCAGTCCCCTCTGGGTCCTGGGGGTGAGCGCCCCTCGCCCAGCAGTGCCCGGTGGGTCTCCTCTGGGGCCTGTGGGTGGCGCCCCTCCCTGGCCAGTGCTCAGTCTGCCCTGGGCCCTGTGGGTGAGCGCCCCTCGCCTGCCAGGGCTCAGTGTCCTCTGGGCCCAGCGGGTGAGCGCCCCTCGCCCGCCAGGCCCAGTCTCCTCTGAGACTCAATGCCTCCTGGTGCCAGGGGAGTGAACTTGTGTGGGGGGTGCCTGTCCCTGCCGGGCTGGGACACGGGGGACACCCTCCTGGGACTTGAGGGGTGAAGGGTCCCTGTGCACGCTATCTGGGGAACTTGGAGCCACGTGGAGAGTTCCTCCTCTTGGCCAACACCTGGCTTGCTCCTCCTTTGGTGCGGCCCTTCAGGCAGGCTTGTCCACAAAACCTGGGACCCCAAGACCGCCATAAGGGGATCTCATCTCCAAGGGCACGGAGGACCGACCGGACCCGGACCCATCCCGCCTGAGACATCGTTTCGGGCCTTTTGGCCCATGGGGCTGTGCTCCTGTGCACGCCTGCCACCTGCCCAGCATTGTGGAGGTCCCCCCGGGACCCTTGCGTGCCCTGCGGGGCCAATCTCCAAGGCTTGTCAGGATCTCCAGCGACACGCCACCAGGCGCTCTCCTGCCCCAGGGAAGGACCCCTTGGGACCTCTGGATCCGGAGCAAAGCCCACCGCCCACCTCCACAGGCAGGACTGCGGCAGATTTGGCAAAGGGCATGTGCCCACCATCATGGGGGACCCGCTGAGACCGGTGAAAGGGCACCACCTTTCCACCGGGGCCCAGGTAACTGAGACATGGGGCTGAGGGATCCTCTGCAGAAGGCGCCTGGGACTCTGAGCCCTGTGGGTGAGCGCCCCTCTCCCGCCTGTGCTCACTCTCCAGGATCCCTACGGGGGGGGGGGGGGGGGAAGCAACCTCAGCCCCCCAGCGCTCGGGCTCCTCAGGGTCCTGCGGGTGAGCGCCCCTCACCCAGCAGTGCTCAGGCTGCCCTGAGTGTGGAGGGGAGCAGCCCTGGCCCAGTGGGGGCTCAGGCTTCCCTAGTTCCTGGGGGTGAGCCCCCCTCCCTGGAGGCCTCCAGTCCGCCCTGTGCTCTGGGCCCTGCTGGTGAGCGCCCCTCGCCAGGCAGTTCTCAGTGCGCTCAGGGGGAGCTGAGGGTGCGCGCCTCCACCCCCATGGCCTGGTCCTAGGCCTGTTCCCTTCCTCCCCCACTCCCCCTCCGCAGTCCTGCTTGGGAGGGTCCCTGGATCCTGAGCATTCCTTCTGCACTGTGGCCTTTGGGTGAGCGCCCCTCGCCCATCAGTGCCCAGTGTCCTCAGGGTCCTCCTGTGGGTGGGAGCTCCCTTCTCTGGAGGGGCGGCCCAGCAGGCTTCTTGTCCTGGGCGGTGGGAGGGAAGGGGGAGGAGCGGTGACTGCGGGTGAGCGCCCCTCGCCCGCCTGTGCGCGGTGTGCAGGGGCCCCTGGGGTGAGCCCCCCCCCAGGCTCGCCTTGGACCGCTGACCCCTGGGGCCTCGAGGGTGAGCGCCCCTCGCCCGAGCGTCCCCAGTGTCCTCTGTGTCCTGAGGCTGAGCGCCCCTGATGCAGTCCCCTCTGGGTCCTGGGGGTGAGCGCCCCTCGCCCAGCAGTGCCCGGTGGGTCTCCTCTGGGGCCTGTGGGTGGCGCCCCTCCCTGGCCAGTGCTCAGTCTGCCCTGGGCCCTGTGGGTGAGCGCCCCTCGCCTGCCAGGGCTCAGTGTCCTCTGGGCCCAGCGGGTGAGCGCCCCTCGCCCGCCAGGGCCCAGTCTCCTCTGAGACTCAATGCCTCCTGGTGCCAGGGGAGTGAACTTGTGTGGGGGGTGCCTGTCCCTGCCGGGCTGGGACACGGGGGACACCCTCCTGGGACTTGAGGGGTGATGGGTCCCCTGTGCACGCTATCTGGGGAACTTGGAGCCACGTGGAGAGTTCCTCCTCTTGGCCAACACCTGACTTGCTCCTCCTTTGGTGCGGCCCTTCAGGCAGGCTTGTCCACAAAACCTGGGACCCCAAGACCGCCATAAGGGGATCTCATCTCCAAGGGCACGGAGGACCGACCGGACCCGGACCCATCCCGCCTGAGACATCGTTTTCGGGCCTTTTGGCCCATGGGGCTGTGCTCCTGTGCACGCCTGCCACATGCCCAGCATTGTGGAGGTCCCCCCGGGACCCTTGCGTGCCCTGCGGGGCCAATCTCCAAGGCTTGTCAGGATCTCCAGCGACACGCCACCAGGCGCTCTCCTGCCCCAGGGAAGGACCCCTTGGGACCTCTGGATCCGGAGCAAAGCCCACCGCCCACCTCCGCAGGCAGGAC
Organism: Ictidomys tridecemlineatus; assembly: GCF_052094955.1. NCBI lineage: Eukaryota > Metazoa > Chordata > Mammalia > Rodentia > Sciuridae > Ictidomys > Ictidomys tridecemlineatus. Next base: position 46,421,645 of record NC_135479.1, on the reverse strand, counting down.
TGCGGCAGATTTGGCAAAGGGCATGTGCCCACCATCATGGGGGACCCGCTGAGACCGGTGAAAGGGCACCACCTTTCCACCGGGGCCCAGGTAACTGAGACATGGGGCTGAGGGATCCTCTGCAGAAGGCGCCTGGGACTCTGAGCCCTGTGGGTGAGCGCCCCTCTCCCGCCTGTGCTCACTCTCCAGGATCCCTGCGGGGGGGGGGGGGGGAAGCAACCTCAGCCCCCCAGCGCTCGGGCTCCTCAGGGTCCTGCGGGTGAGCGCCCCTCACCCAGCAGTGCTCAGGCTGCCCTGAGTGTGGAGGGGAGCAGCCCTGGCCCAGTGGGGGCTCAGGCTTCCCTAGTTCCTGGGGGTGAGCCCCCCTCCCTGGAGGCCTCCAGTCCGCCCTGTGCTCTGGGCCCTGCTGGTGAGCGCCCCTCGCCAGGCAGTTCTCAGTGCGCTCAGGGGGAGCTGAGGGTGCGCGCCTCCACCCCCATGGCCTGGTCCTAGGCCTGTTCCCTTCCTCCCCACTCCCCCTCCGCAGTCCTGCTTGGGAGGGTCCCTGGATCCTGAGCATTCCTTCTGCACTGTGGCCTTTGGGTGAGCGCCCCTCGCCCATCAGTGCCCAGTGTCCTCAGGGTCCTCCTGTGGGTGGGAGCTCCCTTCTCTGGAGGGGCGGCCCAGCAGGCTTCTTGTCCTGGGCGGTGGGAGGGAAGGGGGAGGAGCGGTGACTGCGGGTGAGCGCCCCTCGCCCGCCTGTGCGCGGTGTGCAGGGGCCCCTGGGGTGAGCCCCCCCCCAGGCTCGCCTTGGACCGCTGACCCCTGGGGCCTCGAGGGTGAGCGCCCCTCGCCCGAGCGTCCCCAGTGTCCTCTGTGTCCTGAGGCTGAGCGCCCCTGATGCAGTCCCCTCTGGGTCCTGGGGGTGAGCGCCCCTCGCCCAGCAGTGCCCGGTGGGTCTCCTCTGGGGCCTGTGGGTGGCGCCCCTCCCTGGCCAGTGCTCAGTCTGCCCTGGGCCCTGTGGGTGAGCGCCCCTCGCCTGCCAGGGCTCAGTGTCCTCTGGGCCCAGCGGGTGAGCGCCCCTCGCCCGCCAGGGCCCAGTCTCCTCTGAGACTCAATGCCTCCTGGTGCCAGGGGAGTGAACTTGTGTGGGGGGTGCCTGTCCCTGCCGGGCTGGGACACGGGGGACACCCTCCTGGGACTTGAGGGGTGATGGGTCCCCTGTGCACGCTATCTGGGGAACTTGGAGCCACGTGGAGAGTTCCTCCTCTTGGCCAACACCTGACTTGCTCCTCCTTTGGTGCGGCCCTTCAGGCAGGCTTGTCCACAAAACCTGGGACCCCAAGACCGCCATAAGGGGATCTCATCTCCAAGGGCACGGAGGACCGACCGGACCCGGACCCATCCCGCCTGAGACATCGTTTTCGGGCCTTTTGGCCCATGGGGCTGTGCTCCTGTGCACGCCTGCCACATGCCCAGCATTGTGGAGGTCCCCCCGGGACCCTTGCGTGCCCTGCGGGGCCAATCTCCAAGGCTTGTCAGGATCTCCAGCGACACGCCACCAGGCGCTCTCCTGCCCCAGGGAAGGACCCCTTGGGACCTCTGGATCCGGAGCAAAGCCCACCGCCCACCTCCGCAGGCAGGACTGCGGCAGATTTGGCAAAGGGCATGTGCCCACCATCATGGGGGACCCGCTGAGACCGGTGAAAGGGCACCACCTTTCCACCGGGGCCCAGGTAACTGAGACATGGGGCTGAGGGATCCTCTGCAGAAGGCGCCTGGGACTCTGAGCCCTGTGGGTGAGCGCCCCTCTCCCGCCTGTGCTCACTCTCCAGGATCCCTGCGGGGGGGGGGGGGGGAAGCAACCTCAGCCCCCAGCGCTCGGGCTCCTCAGGGTCCTGCGGGTGAGCGCCCCTCACCCAGCAGTGCTCAGGCTGCCCTGAGTGTGGAGGGGAGCAGCCCTGGCCCAGTGGGGGCTCAGGCTTCCCTAGTTCCTGGGGGTGAGCCCCCCTCCCTGGAGGCCTCCAGTCCGCCCTGTGCTCTGGGCCCTGCTGGTGAGCGCCCCTCGCCAGGCAGTTCTCAGTGCGCTCAGGGGGAGCTGAGGGTGCGCGCCTCCACCCCCATGGCCTGGTCCTAGGCCTGTTCCCTTCCTCCCCCACTCCCCCTCCGCAGTCCTGCTTGGGAGGGTCCCTGGATCCTGAGCATTCCTTCTGCACTGTGGCCTTTGGGTGAGCGCCCCTCGCCCATCAGTGCCCAGTGTCCTCAGGGTCCTCCTGTGGGTGGGAGCTCCCTTCTCTGGAGGGGCGGCCCAGCAGGCTTCTTGTCCTGGGCGGTGGGAGGGAAGGGGGAGGAGCGGTGACTGCGGGTGAGCGCCCCTCGCCCGCCTGTGCGCGGTGTGCAGGGGCCCCTGGGGTGAGCCCCCCCCCAGGCTCGCCTTGGACCGCTGACCCCTGGGGCCTCGAGGGTGAGCGCCCCTCGCCCGAGCGTCCCCAGTGTCCTCTGTGTCCTGAGGCTGAGCGCCCCTGATGCAGTCCCCTCTGGGTCCTGGGGGTGAGCGCCCCTCGCCCAGCAGTGCCCGGTGGGTCTCCTCTGGGGCCTGTGGGTGGCGCCCCTCCCTGGCCAGTGCTCAGTCTGCCTGGGCCCTGTGGGTGAGCGCCCCTCGCCTGCCAGGGCTCAGTGTCCTCTGGGCCCAGCGGGTGAGCGCCCCTCGCCCGCCAGGGCCCAGTCTCCTCTGAGACTCAATGCCTCCTGGTGCCAGGGGAGTGAACTTGTGTGGGGGGTGCCTGTCCCTGCCGGGCTGGGACACGGGGGACACCCTCCTGGGACTTGAGGGGTGAAGGGTCCCCTGTGCACGCTATCTGGGGAACTTGGAGCCACGTGGAGAGTTCCTCCTCTTGGCCAACACCTGGCTTGCTCCTCCTTTGGTGCGGCCCTTCAGGCAGGCTTGTCCACAAAACCTGGGACCCCAAGACCGCCATAAGGGGATCTCATCTCCAAGGACACGGAGGACCGACCGGACCCGGACCCATCCCGCCTGAGACATCGTTTTCGGGCCTTTTGGCCCATGGGGCTGTGCTCCTGTGCACGCCTGCCACATGCCCAGCATTGTGGAGGTCCCCCCGGGACCCTTGCGTGCCCTGCAGGGCCAATCTCCAAGGCTTGTCAGGATCTCCAGCGACACGCCACCAGGCGCTCTCCTGCCCCAGGGAAGGACCCCTTGGGACCTCTGGATCCGGAGCAAAGCCCACCGCCCACCTCCGCAGGCAGGACTGCGGCAGATTTGGCAAAGGGCATGTGCCCACCATCATGGGGGACCCGCTGAGACCGGTGAAAGGGCACCACCTTTCCACCGGGGCCCAGGTAACTGAGACATGGGGCTGAGGGATCCTCTGCAGAAGGCGCCTGGGACTCTGAGCCCTGTGGGTGAGCGCCCCTCTCCCGCCTGTGCTCACTCTCCAGGATCCCACGGGGGGGGGGGGGGGGAAGCAACCTCAGCCCCCCAGCGCTCGGGCTCCTCAGGGTCCTGCGGGTGAGCGCCCCTCACCCAGCAGTGCTCAGGCTGCCCTGAGTGTGGAGGGGAGCAGCCCTGGCCCAGTGGGGGCTCAGGCTTCCCTAGTTCCTGGGGGTGAGCCCCCCTCCCTGGAGGCCTCCAGTCCGCCCTGTGCTCTGGGCCCTGCTGGTGAGCGCCCCTCGCCAGGCAGTTCTCAGTGCGCTCAGGGGGAGCTGAGGGTGCGCGCCTCCACCCCCATGGCCTGGTCCTAGGCCTGTTCCCTTCCTCCCCCACTCCCCCTCCGCAGTCCTGCTTGGGAGGGTCCCTGGATCCTGAGCATTCCTTCTGCACTGTGGCCTTTGGGTGAGCGCCCCTCGCCCATCAGTGCCCAGTGTCCTCAGGGTCCTCCTGTGGGTGGGAGCTCCCTTCTCTGGAGGGGCGGCCCAGCAGGCTTCTTGTCCTGGGCGGTGGGAGGGAAGGGGGAGGAGCGGTGACTGCGGGTGAGCGCCCCTCGCCCGCCTGTGCGCGGTGTGCAGGGGCCCCTGGGGTGAGCCCCCCCCCAGGCTCGCCTTGGACCGCTGACCCCTGGGGCCTCGAGGGTGAGCGCCCCTCGCCCGAGCGTCCCCAGTGTCCTCTGTGTCCTGAGGCTGAGCGCCCCTGATGCAGTCCCCTCTGGGTCCTGGGGGTGAGCGCCCCTCGCCCAGCAGTGCCCGGTGGGTCTCCTCTGGGGCCTGTGGGTGGCGCCCCTCCCTGGCCAGTGCTCAGTCTGCCCTGGGCCCTGTGGGTGAGCGCCCCTCGCCTGCCAGGGCTCAGTGTCCTCTGGGCCCAGCGGGTGAGCGCCCCTCGCCCGCCAGGGCCCAGTCTCCTCTGAGACTCAATGCCTCCTGGTGCCAGGGGAGTGAACTTGTGTGGGGGGTGCCTGTCCCTGCCGGGCTGGGACACGGGGGACACCCTCCTGGGACTTGAGGGGTGATGGGTCCCCTGTGCACGCTATCTGGGGAACTTGGAGCCACGTGGAGAGTTCCTCCTCTTGGCCAACACCTGACTTGCTCCTCCTTTGGTGCGGCCCTTCAGGCAGGCTTGTCCACAAAACCTGGGACCCCAAGACCGCCATAAGGGGATCTCATCTCCAAGGCACGGAGGACCGACCGGACCCGGACCCATCCCGCCTGAGACATCGTTTTCGGGCCTTTTGGCCCATGGGGCTGTGCTCCTGTGCACGCCTGCCACATGCCCAGCATTGTGGAGGTCCCCCCGGGACCCTTGCGTGCCCTGCGGGGCCAATCTCCAAGGCTTGTCAGGATCTCCAGCGACACGCCACCAGGCGCTCTCCTGCCCCAGGGAAGGACCCCTTGGGACCTCTGGATCCGGAGCAAAGCCCACCGCCCACCTCCGCAGGCAGGACTGCGGCAGATTTGGCAAAGGGCATGTGCCCACCATCATGGGGGACCCGCTGAGACCGGTGAAAGGGCACCACCTTTCCACCGGGGCCCAGGTAACTGAGACATGGGGCTGAGGGATCCTCTGCAGAAGGCGCCTGGGACTCTGAGCCCTGTGGGTGAGCGCCCCTCTCCCGCCTGTGCTCACTCTCCAGGATCCCTGCGGGGGGGGGGGGGGGGAAGCAACCTCAGCCCCCCAGCGCTCGGGCTCCTCAGGGTCCTGCGGGTGAGCGCCCCTCACCCAGCAGTGCTCAGGCTGCCCTGAGTGTGGAGGGGAGCAGCCCTGGCCCAGTGGGGGCTCAGGCTTCCCTAGTTCCTGGGGGTGAGCCCCCCTCCCTGGAGGCCTCCAGTCCGCCCTGTGCTCTGGGCCCTGCTGGTGAGCGCCCCTCGCCAGGCAGTTCTCAGTGCGCTCAGGGGGAGCTGAGGGTGCGCGCCTCCACCCCCATGGCCTGGTCCTAGGCCTGTTCCCTTCCTCCCCCACTCCCCCTCCGCAGTCCTGCTTGGGAGGGTCCCTGGATCCTGAGCATTCCTTCTGCACTGTGGCCTTTGGGTGAGCGCCCCTCGCCCATCAGTGCCCAGTGTCCTCAGGGTCCTCCTGTGGGTGGGAGCTCCCTTCTCTGGAGGGGCGGCCCAGCAGGCTTCTTGTCCTGGGCGGTGGGAGGGAAGGGGGAGGAGCGGTGACTGCGGGTGAGCGCCCCTCGCCCGCCTGTGCGCGGTGTGCAGGGGCCCCTGGGGGTGAGCCCCCCCCCAGGCTCGCCTTGGACCGCTGACCCCTGGGGCCTCGAGGGTGAGCGCCCCTCGCCCGAGCGTCCCCAGTGTCCTCTGTGTCCTGAGGCTGAGCGCCCCTGATGCAGTCCCTCTGGGTCCTGGGGGTGAGCGCCCCTCGCCCAGCAGTGCCCGGTGGGTCTCCTCTGGGGCCTGTGGGTGGCGCCCCTCCCTGGCCAGTGCTCAGTCTGCCCTGGGCCCTGTGGGTGAGCGCCCCTCGCCTGCCAGGGCTCAGTGTCCTCTGGGCCCAGCGGGTGAGCGCCCCTCGCCCGCCAGGGCCCAGTCTCCTCTGAGACTCAATGCCTCCTGGTGCCAGGGGAGTGAACTTGTGTGGGGGGTGCCTGTCCCTGCCGGGCTGGGACACGGGGGACACCCTCCTGGGACTTGAGGGGTGAAGGGTCCCCTGTGCACGCTATCTGGGGAACTTGGAGCCACGTGGAGAGTTCCTCCTCTTGGCCAACACCTGGCTTGCTCCTCCTTTGGTGCGGCCCTTCAGGCAGGCTTGTCCACAAAACCTGGGACCCCAAGACCGCCATAAGGGGATCTCATCTCCAAGGACACGGAGGACCGACCGGACCCGGACCCATCCCGCCTGAGACATCGTTTTCGGGCCTTTTGGCCCATGGGGCTGTGCTCCTGTGCACGCCTGCCACATGCCCAGCATTGTGGAGGTCCCCCCGGGACCCTTGCGTGCCCTGCAGGGCCAATCTCCAAGGCTTGTCAGGATCTCCAGCGACACGCCACCAGGCGCTCTCCTGCCCCAGGGAAGGACCCCTTGGGACCTCTGGATCCGGAGCAAAGCCCACCGCCCACCTCCGCAGGCAGGACTGCGGCAGATTTGGCAAAGGGCATGTGCCCACCATCATGGGGGACCCGCTGAGACCGGTGAAAGGGCACCACCTTTCCACCGGGGCCCAGGTAACTGAGACATGGGGCTGAGGGATCCTCTGCAGAAGGCGCCTGGGACTCTGAGCCCTGTGGGTGAGCGCCCCTCTCCCGCCTGTGCTCACTCTCCAGGATCCCACGGGGGGGGGGGGGGGGGAAGCAACCTCAGCCCCCCAGCGCTCGGGCTCCTCAGGGTCCTGCGGGTGAGCGCCCCTCACCCAGCAGTGCTCAGGCTGCCCTGAGTGTGGAGGGGAGCAGCCCTGGCCCAGTGGGGGCTCAGGCTTCCCTAGTTCCTGGGGGTGAGCCCCCCTCCCTGGAGGCCTCCAGTCCGCCCTGTGCTCTGGGCCCTGCTGGTGAGCGCCCCTCGCCAGGCAGTTCTCAGTGCGCTCAGGGGGAGCTGAGGGTGCGCGCCTCCACCCCCATGGCCTGGTCCTAGGCCTGTTCCCTTCCTCCCCCACTCCCCCTCCGCAGTCCTGCTTGGGAGGGTCCCTGGATCCTGAGCATTCCTTCTGCACTGTGGCCTTTGGGTGAGCGCCCCTCGCCCATCAGTGCCCAGTGTCCTCAGGGTCCTCCTGTGGGTGGGAGCTCCCTTCTCTGGAGGGGCGGCCCAGCAGGCTTCTTGTCCTGGGCGGTGGGAGGGAAGGGGGAGGAGCGGTGACTGCGGGTGAGCGCCCCTCGCCCGCCTGTGCGCGGTGTGCAGGGGCCCCTGGGGTGAGCCCCCCCCAGGCTCGCCTTGGACCGCTGACCCCTGGGGCCTCGAGGGTGAGCGCCCCTCGCCCGAGCGTCCCCAGTGTCCTCTGTGTCCTGAGGCTGAGCGCCCCTGATGCAGTCCCCTCTGGGTCCTGGGGGTGAGCGCCCCTCGCCCAGCAGTGCCCGGTGGGTCTCCTCTGGGGCCTGTGGGTGGCGCCCCTCCCTGGCCAGTGCTCAGTCTGCCCTGGGCCCTGTGGGTGAGCGCCCCTCGCCTGCCAGGGCTCAGTGTCCTCTGGGCCCAGCGGGTGAGCGCCCCTCGCCCGCCAGGGCCCAGTCTCCTCTGAGACTCAATGCCTCCTGGTGCCAGGGGAGTGAACTTGTGTGGGGGGTGCCTGTCCCTGCCGGGCTGGGACACGGGGGACACCCTCCTGGGACTTGAGGGGTGAAGGGTCCCTGTGCACGCTATCTGGGGAACTTGGAGCCACGTGGAGAGTTCCTCCTCTTGGCCAACACCTGGCTTGCTCCTCCTTTGGTGCGGCCCCTTCAGGCAGGCTTGTCCACAAAACCTGGGACCCCAAGACCGCCATAAGGGGATCTCATCTCCAAGGACACGGAGGACCGACCGGACCCGGACCCATCCCGCCTGAGACATCGTTTTCGGGCCTTTTGGCCCATGGGGCTGTGCTCCTGTGCACGCCTGCCACATGCCCAGCATTGTGGAGGTCCCCCCGGGACCCTTGCGTGCCCTGCAGGGCCAATCTCCAAGGCTTGTCAGGATCTCCAGCGACACGCCACCAGGCGCTCTCCTGCCCCAGGGAAGGACCCCTTGGGACCTCTGGATCCGGAGCAAAGCCCACCGCCCACCTCCGCAGGCAGGACTGCGGCAGATTTGGCAAAGGGCATGTGCCCACCATCATGGGGGACCCGCTGAGACCGGTGAAAGGGCACCACCTTTCCACCGGGGCCCAGGTAACTGAGACATGGGGCTGAGGGATCCTCTGCAGAAGGCGCCTGGGACTCTGAGCCCTGTGGGTGAGCGCCCCTCTCCCCGCCTGTGCTCACTCTCCAGGATCCCACGGGGGGGGGGGGGGGAAGCAACCTCAGCCCCCCAGCGCTCGGGCTCCTCAGGGTCCTGCGGGTGAGCGCCCCTCACCCAGCAGTGCTCAGGCTGCCCTGAGTGTGAGGGGAGCAGCCCTGGCCCAGTGGGGGCTCAGGCTTCCCTAGTTCCTGGGGGTGAGCCCCCCTCCCTGGAGGCCTCCAGTCCGCCCTGTGCTCCTGGGCCCTGCTGGTGAGCGCCCCT